>NC_085006.1:21844100-21926600 GCF_963854185.1 Sardina pilchardus
CATGACATTCTCAGGGAACCTACAGTATAGGCCTATATTATTTTAATCTGTAAAAGTGTCAGATGCATGCAGCCATAGGCTACTTAAATTCTGCTTACTGCATGTTTATTGAAATACAATATAATAATATTCAATATTCATTATTGGATGCATAATGGGGGTATAGTGTAGTGGGGTGGTGGTATGGTGTAGTTGGGTGGGGGTAGGGTGTAATGGGGTGGGGGTATGGTGTAATGGGGTGGGGGTATGGCAGGGCCGATTCTTCCTACAGGCCACCAAGGCGACCGCCTAGGGCGCCAATTGGTTGTAGGGCGCCCTAAAGCATCTTTCTTTCTTTTAACAACACTACATCACTATACTCAGAAAAACATATCTCCACAATATACCTTTAAGTGATCAGCAGTAAAAAATACTCTTTGATTACACATGTACTGTACCCCTTTACACAAGTACGGTTTTCTCTCCAAGATCGTGTGGAGCAGCTCTGTACGCAGGGGAGCTTCGCCTTCAGTCGTGCCACTGGCTACAGCTTCAGGCCGCTAACGGCCTTACAATCCCCTATGTGGGTTATCTGGAGCTGGAGGTCACTCTTTGTGAAGAATAGAATAGAATAGAATATATATTTTTTTGATTCCGTGAGGGAAATTCATTTCTCTGCATTTAACCTCAATTAGTGAACACACACAGCACAGTGTACACACAGTGAGGTGAATCAAACACTTACCCAGAGCAGTGAGCTGCCTGCCCAACCAGCGGCGCTCGGGGAGCAGTGAGGGGTTAGGTGCCTTGCTCAAGGGCACTTCAGCCGTGGACTGGTCGGGGATCGAACCGGCAACCCTCCAGTTACAAGTCCCAAGCCCTAACCAGTAGGCCACGGCTGCCCCAATATCAATATCACGGCTGCTCCTTCATATCATTGTGGTAAGACTATATACAATGCTGTGGAATTTTAGTAGTGAGGGATCCAGTAGGTACTCTTATTTCGCCCGTGGCTCCTGGGGTGTTGGGGATGAATGTGATAAGCCGATGTTATCGAGAGCTTTTTGGGACACACGGCCCGGCCCTGTTTGATTCTCCTGCTGTCTCCCACGCACCCGGTGAAACAACGGTAATTTGCCGCTTCACAATGCAGACTTCTAGGTAAATTCGTGCATATGAAGGTCTTTAGTCCTGTCAACATTTCGAGGGCTGAGAACGTAGGTTACGAATGTAACTATGGATCTGTGAGACCGAGGGATGACCGTCACTACGGTCTAAAAAGGAATGATCACCTTCGTTCTGCCAATCACCGAGACCATATGTCAAAATAGTCATGTCCATGACCTCCGGAAGCAGAACGACTTGCGTTAATAAATAGCAGAGAATGCTCCCGGGTCAGTCTCCTATCCCTGAACGCCTCAGAATGGTCCGAGCGACAAGGATAGTGACGGTCATCCCTCGGTCTCACAGATCCATAGTTACATTCGTAACCTACGATCTGTTTCGACCTCACTCTGACCGTCACCACGGTCTAAAAAGGGATGACACATACCAAAAGGGTCGAGAGGAACCCAGAATCAATTATTAAAACCTCGCTCAGTCACGGACATGAGGGCGGCATCGCCGACTGGAGGCGGGCGAGTTACATCCACCCTGTAAAAACGGGTAAAAGTGCATGGCTTCGACCATGAAGCCGCTGCACAGATATCGTCTGCTGCTACACCCCTAAGGGCAGCCCAAGACGTAGCCATACTCCTGGTAGAGTGAGCCCTCGTACCAGAAGGAACCGGTATTCCCTGCGCCCTGTAAGCTTGGGAAATAACCTCCACCAGCCAATGCGAGAGTCTCTGCTTGGAGAGTGGAAGCCCCTGCTTTGCTGCCCCATAACAGATAAAAAGCTGAGAGTGTGCTTTCCGCAAGGACTGCGTATGGGCCAGATAGGCCCTCAAGGCCCTGACTGGGCACAGGGTCAGCAACTTGTCTTGCTCTGCCTGTAAGGTGGAAGAAGGCTGAAATTGAGCCACCTCTGGCCCCAGCCGTGGTGCGACTGGCTGGGGCACCTGCACCGCACGCCGGCGACCCGGGTTCGATTCCCGCCCCAACGCTCTCTCCCACTCTCTTCCTGTCTCTCTCAACTGTCCTATCATTAAAGGCATAAAAGCCCAAAAAATTTACTTAAAAAAAGTAATTAAAAAAAAAAAGAAATTGAGCCACCTCCAGAACCTGGTTAATGGACTGCGGGTTAAGAACCTTTGGCAGGAAAGCTGGATTCGGCCAAAGTGACACGCTAGCACCTTCTGCCTGCCACCTAAGGCACACAGCCCACTGACACGTTTCGCAGAACAGGGCGCCAAGAGAAAGGCAGTCTTAAGTGACAAGGAACGCAAATCTGCATCTAAAATAGGCTCATACAGGCCTACAGTAAGCGACGTTAAAACTGTGGGCAGGTCCCAGCCCGGTGCCCACAAAGTGTGACCTGGACTCAACCGACGGGCTCCCTTCAAGAACTGGCAAACCAAGGGATGCCTACCAAGGGGACCATTGTCCACACCCTGCTGAAGTATAGACCTTCACGGTACTGGCCGCCTTGCCTTGATCCAATTCGGACTGCAAGAAATGCAAAACTTGTGGCACGGGGCTCACACTCACACCAATCTGAAAAGATCCCCCACCTGAGTGCGTAGCAAGCTCTAGTGGATGTCGTTATTCAGCATGTCCTGAACAGACACATCTACCTGCTCAACGACGGGCCCTGCAGGGGCCAGACCCACAGACAGAGGGTCCCTGGGTTCGGATGCCAGACCCGCCCCTCTGCTTATGACAAAAGATCCGCTCTGCATGGCAGCTGCCATGGATGACCCTGCAGCAGCTGGAGCAGGTCCAGGAACCAAGGCCTCGCTGGCCACCGTGGAGCCACCAGCAAGACTGAGTGGAGAACCTGCGCTATGAGCGGGAGTGGAGGAAAAGCATACAACAAGCCTGTCGGCCATTCTTGTGACAGAGCATCCAGGCCCGAACTGCCCCCCTGCCCTGTGAGGGAGTACCACTCCAGGCAGTGCGTTGTCTCCGCCGATGCAAAGAGATCGACTTGTGCGATCCCGTACCGCATCCAGATCTGGCTTACGACCTCCGCGCTCAATCTCCATTCTCCCGGGAGTGGCCCCGTCCTGGAGAGAATGTCGGCCGCCCTGTTCTCCACACTCGGGATGTGCACCGCCCTCAGTGAAGACAGCCGCGGCCATGCCCAAGTCAGTAAGCCCTCCACCACCTTGAGGCACCGCTGGGACCTCGTTCCCCCTCGGTGATTGACGTAGTACACCGCCACAGTACTGTCTGTCCTCACGAGAACGTGTCGGTGTTGTAACACCGGCAGAAATCTCTGCAAGGCAAGATGGATGGCCTTCAGTTCGAGGACGTTTATGTGCTCCAACGTCCATGGGGGTTGCCACATGCCCCTCGCCATCCGTCCTTCCCAGACAGCTCCCCAGCCTGTCAGGGACGTGTCCATCGAAAGGACCTGTCTCCTGTGTGGAAGGCCCCCCAGTGGGACACCTCGGAGTAAGAACTCCCGGTCCCTCCAAGGGCGCAGGGCTCGGATGCAAGCCCGGGACACACGCAGCCTCACATGCCTGTCGCTCTTCGGGTGAAGACCGAAGGCATTGAACCAGCACTGCAGGGGGTGTGCCCTCAGCAGGCCAAGAGGAACTACCGCTGCTGCTGCAGACATCAAACCCAGCAGCTTCTGGACTCTGTGAGCAGTCACGAGACCACCCAAGCGGAAATGACCCAGCATGACGAGCCGGCTGTCTGCTCTCCGTGGAGTGAGAGACGCCATCATGCCGACCGAGTCGAGGAAGACACCGAGGAACTCTGCCTGTTGGCGGGGTTGCAGGTTGCTCTTTTTGTGGTTGACCGTGAAGCCTAAGAATTGAATGTGGGCCAGAACAGTCTCCATGTCGCGCACTACCTGTTCTCGGGAGGGGGCGCAAACGAGTCCAAATACGGCAGTATTTTGAGACCGCAAGCCTGAAGGGGGGACAGCGCGGCTGACACCACGCGAGTAAAAACTCATGGGGAGAGTGAAATGCCAAAAGGTAGGACCTGGAAATGGAACGCCCTGCCCTGGAAGGCAAAGCGCAGAAAGGGCCTGTGTTCCGGGCAAATCGGAACGTGGAAGTAGGCGTCCTTTAAGTCCAAAGATGTGAACCACTCCCCCTGCCGGATGGACTGCATCACCACCCTTGTGTGGACCATCTCGAAGGGCAGCACCTTGAGATACCGATTCAAGGGCCTGAGGTCGAGAACGGGCCGAAGACCACCATCTTTCTTTGGGACGATAAAATACTTGCTGTAGAACCCAGCGAGCTGTGCGCTGGGCGGTACTTCTGAGATGGCCCCTTTCAGAAGTAACTCTTGAACCTCTTTGGCAAGTGCGGACATTCAAACCGGGTCTTGTACAGACGTTACCTTGACCCCTGAAAACATAAGGGGCCGCCGTCGAAATTGCAATCGGTAGCCACGAGCCACCGTGGCTACGACCCAAGGGTCTGGGACAATCCCCTCCCAGGAGGTCTGTGCGACGCCAGTGTAATGGCCAGAGCATTACCCATCCGGGCCGCTCGTGCCGCTGCATTAAAAGTACGAGTGGCCAGGCGGTCCGTCTTCGCGCACTCCTTACGGGGGCAGCGTGGGTTGGGTGACACACCTGTAAGGCCCAGAGATGTCAATGCGGCCACTGGCGGCTCGACCGGTGGCATGTCCCCGAGTCTCCACAGGGTACGTAGTTGTAGCTAGCTGGCGGCAGCCTGCATTGAACTGCGGGCGCTGCGTCAACTTACCCCATGACGACCTCAGCATTGCCGTGTAGTCAGGCGGCACCGGCACGGGGGGTGGTGGGGTAGCACAAGGGATGCCCTCCCAGATACCCCCGGTGGGAGCCGGAGCAGGTGTGGGCGCCTCAAGGCCCAGGATGTTCACAGCGCTCAGCACCCGTGACATCAGGGAGCTGACGGGGACCTCTCCCGCCCCCACAGAGCTGTCACCCAGCACTGCAGAGCCCGTCTGCAGATCGCCCATGAGGTCGTCTCCTGTGTGGTCTGACTCCGTTCGGGGAGCATAGAGGGATAGCACATCCGCATCGCCCTGTTCCTCCTCCTCACCATGGCTCTCAGGCCTGGATGAGAGGGTGCCCTCCTGGCCAAGGGGCAGGGTATCTTGAGAAGAGGCCTGGCGATCTACCAGCCTGTCCATCTTCTGTGCCAGAGCCTGGAGAGCAGAGAGGATCTGGAGCGACTCCGCGCTACCACCCTCGGTCACTGCAGCTGTCGCCAGAGGCTCAGCAGGACGCTCAGCCGGACGCTTAGCTGGAGTGGGTGCAGCTCTCTGGGCCGGCCTGTGGGGGGACCCACGCTGTCGGTCCCGCTTGTGACTCTGCTTACGGCCATGCCCGCTGAAAGGGAGTGGCTGGACAGGGGAACGTCGCCTCTCTCGTCGGCCCTCATGCACGTGGCCGCATATCAGGGCGGCCCGGCGTTGTCTCTCACCCCTGGAGAGGTCGCAGGCAGCGCTGCAGGGGTTGTCGACGTCCTCCAGGACGTGTGCGGCCCCAAGACACATTGGGCACTCCCTCTGCCCATCACTGGCACTCATGGAGGCGCTGCAGATCCTGCAGCAGTGTGAAGCCATTGCAGGCCGGCGATTCATTTATAAAAATTTCACTTCTATAATTTTGTCAGTTAGAAAGAGCTCATCAAGAGCTTTCAGGTGATATGTATCACTCAATTTTGACCAAAATGTCTCTTACGCCCCTTTGGTTCTCAGCCCTCGATTTCTGATATCATGTTTCTAAGACACAAAAACTGTCTGGTGTGGGAGTTCTGACAGTCACACTATAAGCAAATAGAGCGAGTTGTCACCAAGGCCTCACACATAACTGGGTGTGACCTCCCTGCAGTTCACGCTCTGTACTCTGAACGCACCTTAAACCACTTTGACATTGTTATTTCTAATTGCCCTTGTCCTTAATGTAGCCTTATGGACATTGTTTATATTTTCTATTCTCATAATGTAGTCTGACCAGTGTTTTAAACTGTTCATTGTTAAATGAATTATTGTATTGCTTTTATTTCTTTGTCACTTTGGACCAGAATCATAAAAGATCCCTCTCACCCAAACCATCACTTTTTCCAGCTTCTCTCCTCAGGACAACGTTTCAGACTTTTTTTTAGATCGGTATTTATTTATTTATTTCATTATTATTATTATTATTATTTAGCTATATGCTGTAACAAAAAAAAAACACCAACATTGTTGTGTGGCAATACAATTATAGATAACTACCTGTCTGTCTGTCTGTCTGTCTTGAACTTCATATCTTTGAACTCACATGCTGATTTGCTCTTGCTTTTTGCACTGGGTGAACAACTGAAGCATTGTGCGCTTAAAAACAGTCTAATTGTCTGGTCGAATTTTTTCAAAAATGTGTGCTGCTATCACGTCAGGTGTACCCAGTTCCATTAATTATAGTGGAAGCCAATTGTTGAGACACTGTGAACTTCCATTGCAGCCCAGCTGTAAGTGTTTGCAGCTTGTCATGACTATGAGAATGAGCTCTGTGGTGTTGAAATGTCACTGATTCTACTACTCTGTGAGGGCAGTTTAGATATCTCATTAGTGTACTGTAGCATTTCCCTGCGTTCATCCATGGAAATCAAAACATCATAGAGGTCCCTAAGGTGGAAGTTAAGGTATAAATGAGCTATCTAGTGCTTGTGTTCCCAGTACAACAAAAGATAGACAGAGTATGAAGATTCAGTTTCAAACAATAATATACTTTTAATTCACTTAACGCTTTATGTAATACTAAATGTGATATTTGATTTGGTATATATTTGTGGGTCGATGTGTTTAAATGGTGCTTCATGATGTTTCAATTTGCTGTAGCATTACAGTACATGTGAAATATTCCTTAAATAATGGGAAATATCTCTACTTTTAAGTTCTTTATTCTTTCTGGGCTGCAGGACTCAGGAATTTACAAACATTTGTACTTCTTTTTGGTGTTTGTTCTTTACGTTCTCATAATTATAGGCAACGTAACTTTGATCATTATTGTGACAGTGGATAAAAGCCTCCATGAGCCCATGTACATTTTCATCTGTAATCTTTGTGCAAATGGACTCTACGGAACTGTTGGCTTTTACCCTAAACTTTTACTGGACTTGCAATCTGATGTTCACATGATAAGCTACAATTGGTGCATGATTCAAACTTATGTCATTTACAGCTCTGCGATGTGTGAAATTTCAGTTTTAACAGTGATGTCTTATGATCGTTATGTGGCTATTTGCAGACCACTGCAATACCACAGCATTGTGACTCCACGTGCTGTGTTAAAGTTGCTTGTATTAGCCTGGACTTATCCACTCTTGTCAGGAGCAATAGTTATTCTGCTTACTTCTAGAATACCTATTTGTGGAACTTATATCCATAAATTATTCTGTGACAATCCTTCAATAATAATGTTGGGATGTTATCGAGCCATAGCCAACCAGGTATGGAGTATGACGGCAGTTGCCATTTATCTTTCACAGTTAGTCTTCATTTTAATTTCTTATGCCCATATTGTCCATGTTTGTATATCATCTAATGAGAGTAGAACAAAGTTCAGTAAAACGTGTGTTCCTCATATTGTGATTTTGGTCATTTATATTATGACTTCAATGTTTGATGTATTTTACAGCTGGGGTGGTTCAGTAAATCTTCCAATAGGTGTGCGTAATGCATTGGCTGTACAATTTCTGATTTTTCCTCCACTGTTGGACCCATTGATCTATGGCCTCCAACTTCCACAGATTCGAAAGGTACTACGCGGTCAAAGTTGTAAACACAAAATGACATGTCATCTTAGAAGAAATTGATGATTGATTGTTGTATGATGAACCATGTACTGCTTTGGATATCTTGATCTTAAATTAAATTAAATTAAAATAAATTCAAAAGCATCTTTATTAATGGCATTGACTCACTGTGACCACAACTCATATACTGTTTATATATATATAACTGTTGTTTGCATGTGTGTAGGATCATTATGACACCCTTTGAATGCAAGCTAAGTTTCAGCCACACACACACACACACACACACCCATGCACACAGAGATACATACACACACACACACACACACACACACATATATATATATAATATATTATATAATATGCAAATATTTCCTTTAAGAATTGGTATATCGGGTTATTAGCTTCACTGCTTGCTTGAATAGCTCAGCTGTGTTTATTCCATGTCTATTTATTCATCTCCCTCTCTAAAAAAAGTAAAAGATTCTTGAGCGCTAGATGGGTGCTCTGAAATCATTGGTAGGTATTGTACTACTCATTATATTTTAAGTCATGGAAATTCAACACGTGATTCGCCTCTCTCATATCAGTGCTATTATTGCAGACCTACAGTACAGTATCTGTCAGTTGTTTCTGAGGGCAGGCTTTATCTCGCTTAAAGAGTCACTTCACCCCATAACTCCACCCACTTCACATTTCTGAAAACGGCTTTCAAAATGGGCGAGACGTTCTGAAATTTGGAGAGAGAGTGCAGCACTGCTGCAACCAATCAACCATGGTGATTTCGTGTCAATCTGGAAATGAGTGCTGCAGACATGGCTTATCACAGGTAGGCTAATCAGGGCAGCTGGTGTTGGGGCGTTTCAGTCCTAATTTGTAACGAGCCAGTGACGTAGTGTCGGACTAGAAGTGCAGGACAACGTCAGCATTCCAATAGTATTTTGGACCAACATGCCATGGCATGTTTTCAAACGGTAGTATGCGCGAGAGAGCAATATCTCCAATACAAAATCAGACGAAATGTTACTTTTGTCGAGAAACACGATTTTTGTCAATATTAACCCTGGTAATAGTACAGTTCACCACTTATGAGTATTTTCAATCAATCAACAGCTCAAAAAAACCTATTCTAGGGTGCAGTGACCCTTTAAGACTGGCGTCCACCAGACACTGCGTTCAGCGGTGTGGGCTTGACCCGCAGGATTTTGGAACGGCAGACATTTCTGGTGGGCTTTGCTCTGCTAAAAGCGATAGAGTTCTGTTTTTATTTATTTTTTTTTTGTGGCGTGTTGTGTATACTGTACTGTACTGTCCGGTGGGCGCCGGCCTTCACTTTCACGCATGGCCTGTCTGCAGCAGCGATATGAGGAAAAGAAGAAAATTCTTGGCTAACAAAGCACATGCCTCGTGCTACACAAATGTGTATCCCTGACTATAGACTCAATGTGAAGCAGCAAATTGTTAGGTTAAAATAATCAAAAATAAAATAATCTGCACTGAATGCGATGGGGTATTTACTATTTGCCTAATAGTTTGATGTTGTCTTGGAAAGTTGTCGTTCAGAAGTCATTTCAGTTAGCATTGTATTTTCCATCTGTCGCTGATGGTTAGACATGACATTCTCAGGGAACCTATAGGCATATATTATTTTAATCTGTAAAAGTGTCAGATGCAGCCATAGGCTACTTAAATTCTGCTTACTGCATGTTTATTAAAATACAATATAATAATATTCAATATTCATTATTGGATGCATAATAGAGGTATAGTGTAGTGGGGTGGTGGTATGGTGTAGTTGGGTGGGGGTATGGTGTAATGGTGTTACCGACAGACTGGGGTGGGGGGTTGTGTGAGATATTGTTGCTTTTTTTTTTATCTAACTTTTATCTAACTGCTTCTATATGTTCACAGTTAAAGACCTTTGGTTTTTGTTCAATAATGTTATATTTATGAATATTTTGCTTCTATAATTTTGTCAGTTGGAAAGAGCTCATCAAGAGCTTTCAGGTGATATGTATAACTCAATTTTGACCAAAATGTCTCTTACGCCCCTTTGGTTCTCAGCCCTCGATTTCTGATATCAATAATGTTTCTAAGACGCAAAAACAGTCTGGTATGGGAGTTCTGACAGTCACACTAAAAGCAAATAGAGCGAGTTGCCACCAAGGCCTCACACATAACTGGGTGTGACCTCCCTGCAGTTCACGCTCTGTACTCGGAACGCACCTTAAACCACATCGACATTGTTATTTCTTATTGCCATTCTCCTTAATGTAGCCTTATGGACATTGTTTATATTTGCTATTGTCATAATGTAGTCTGACCAGTGTTTTAAACTGTTCATTGTTAAATGAATTATTGTATTGCTTTTATTTCTTTGTCACTTTGGACCAGAATCATAAAAGATCCCTCTCACCCAAACCATCACTTTTTCCAGCTTCTCTCCTCGGGACAACGTTACAGACTTTTTTTTTTAGATCGTTATTTATTTATTTATTTCATTATTACATTGCATGTAAATGCAATGTACTGTTATCCCTGTTCTTTTTATTATCGGGATAATTATTCTTCCTCCGACCAAAATCAACGATTTATAACGCTAAAACCACTTAACCGTTTGACGTCATTCAAGCACTCCTACAAAGATCTTGTAACGGAGATTTGACGATTGTATTTTTGACATTTGTGAACTTCATACTTTTTGAGATATTTACGATAAAAGAGTTTGAAATTCCCATAGAGTTTACATTGAGACCCTTTGGCGGCAAAGACTAATTGTTACGTCAGTGCTCAGCTGTCAGTAATCAAGGATCTTTGATCCAAACTAAAGCCATGCCACCGCTGCAACCTGAATGTTTTGTCTACTCATTAAACTGTAGCTGCGTGCTGAGTACTAACAGCTATGAAAACATTCTACCATGCCATACTGTAGCTGCTGTAAACCAGGACGTTATCGTCTTGTCTCCTGTTAGGCTACTCCTAACTTGATTTGTTTATAGCCTATCGTTACAGTAACCGGTTTGCTCTCGGTAACGTTATCAACAGCTAAAGACAATCTAACCTAACGTCAACGTAAATCACACTGTATTTAGCTAACGACAACCAAACTTGCTCCAGGCTAGGTTTTTCGGTATCATTCACAAATTAAAAACCTTTGTTAACAGCTTGTACATTCCTATTAGGACAATCACACACCTGGAGACACTTCGAAGAACATACTAGCTCATCCTGTACAAATATCCTACTGTAAGCTAAGCTAACGTTACATTTGCTATAGATATCATACCTGTTGCTGCATCATAGTTGATTGGCGTTGTTTGAAATTGTATTCCGTATTCCAATGGTGTCTAAGTCTATGGCCTACTTTTAACCTGCATTAGTGTAGATATGAAGGCTATATAAGCTATCCTACCAGTCGTTTCACTGTAGGCTACTAAAGTGTCAGCTCTTGCAACTCGTTTGAAGTTGCCAACTTCATTTCAGTCTTACATTCTAATAAATGATGAGTTATTTTCCATAATAGTCTATATCCACAATTTTGATGCATTTTCATAAATCACTTTTTAAATGTGACTTTCCAAGTAATTTCAGTGGAAATGTAATTGGGTTATTTTTTATCTGTGTAGCCTAGTTGTCTTTTTAACTATAGACCTAATAGGAATGTTTTACACAGTCAGCAACCTTTTTGCATTTACATGCAATGGTAATTCCTTCCATGGAATTACATTTTCTAGTTATTATTATTATTATTACAGTGCATGAAAATGCACTGTACTGTTCTTCCTTTTCTTCTTATTACAGTGCATGAAAATGCACTGTACTGTTCTTCCTCGGTCTTCTTCTTCTTCTTATTATTATTATTCTTCTTCTAACGCACGCAAATCAGCTTCAACCGCTTAACGTAGAAACTCCATTCAAACTATGTCGCGTAGGTCTTACTTACGCGATGTGGGCTTTGTATTTTTCAACTTTGTAACTTTTATACTTTTTAAACTATTAGTTAAAAACGATTACAATTTCCCCCATAGACTTAACATTGCTCATTATGACATCACGGCAGCAATTAGAATCTTACGCCAGGTGGCCGGCCACCTGGGCACCAACTGTCAGTTTCTCTGGCTTTAAAGGGATAGTTCGGATTTTAAGACACGAAGTTGTATGGGTTCCCTGTCAGCAACGTAGTGCATCAGCACTGACTTACCCCCGACAGCGTCCTGTGAGCCGAGATCCAGCCGGTTTTTGATCGTTTTTGATGCCGGACTATTTTCTTCAGCAAGTTTCTGGGGTCACGAAAGTAAAGTGTTTTTCTTCTCAAAACCATATGCGTTCAACAGAGTGATATATTTGCACCACAAAAACGTTGTCCAGCTGTCAGTAGCGCGCAGTGATAGGAATCGCGAAAAATAAGTAAGTGATAACGAGGTTTGAATTTTTCCTGGACAACGTTTTTGTGGTGCAAATATATCACTCTGTTGAACGCATATGGTTTTGAGAAGAAAAACACTTTACTTTCGTGACCCCAGAAACTTGCCGGACTACTTTCTTCAGCATCAAAAACGATCTAAAACCGGCTGGATCTCGGCTCACAGGACGCTGTCGGGGGTAAGTCAGTGCTGATGCACTACGTTGCTGACAGGGAACCCATACAACTTCGTGTCTTAAAATCCGAACTATCCCTTTAAGCATACAGTCTCTCAGAAGACTACACATATCCTGTTAAACTGTTTCCTCTGTCCACAACTGTTTCAAAATAAAAGTCCTCAATGCAATAATACACTATTAAATCATTTAACCATTGAAACTACTCAACTATTGAACTGTTCAACCATTCCAACTGTCAGTTATCATCCACTATGCCTCCAGTCAACTACATGAAACCTCCATGTACCTAGCAACCAACATAGCAACCATTAAAATTAAGTGTTTATGACCGTTTCCATAGCAACCAACATGATTATACTTCAGTAACTTCTTGTTTCTTGATAGTGGCCACCATGGATACCCTAGCAACAAATGTTTCAAAATAAAAGTCCTCACTAGCAAGTTAGCTAGTTAGCATGGTTAGCATTGTTAGCATAGTTAGCATTTTTAGCATAACTGCAAAAAATCATCAACTAAGTTAGCTAATCAACCTGGTTAGCATTGTTAGCAAATTTAGCATTGTTAGCATAGTTAGCATTTTTAGCATTACTGCTAGAAATCATCGGGTAAGTTAGCTAATCAACCTGGTTAGCATTGTTAGTAAAGTTAGCATTGCTAGCATAATTAGCATTTTTAGCGTAACTGCTAGAAATCATTAGCTAAGTTAGCTAATCAACATTTTAACATGAATAGAAATCATTAGTTAAGTTAGAACTGGAATGTTTCAGCTTTAAACTGTCTACCTTCACACTATCAACTCTCTGTAAACTACGCAACCACCATGTTTACCCTAGCTACACCTTAGTAACCATATCTACATTATCTATCTTTTTTTGCATTTTCATGCACTGGTAATTCCTTGGAATTGCATTTCTAGTTATTAATCTTCTTCTAACGCACGCAATTCAGCTTGAACCGTTTAACATAGAAACTTCATTCAAACTTTGTTGCGTAGGTCTCGCTTATGCCATGTGTGCTTTGTATTTTTCAACTTTGTAACTTTTATACTTTTTAAACTATGAATTAAAAAACGATTTCCCCATAGATTTAACATTGAGCTATTTCCCCATAGACTTAACATTGCTCATTGTGACATCACGGCAGCAATTAGAATCTTAGGCCAGGTGGCCGGCCACCTGGGCACCAACTGTCAGTTTCTCTGGCTTTAACCATACAATCTCTCTGAAGACTACATATTCTGTTCCCCTGTATCCTCTGCGCACAACAGTATCAAAATAAGTTCTCCTAATTCCATCCAACTTTATATCCATTCATCTTCTTCAAACCATTCACTCATCCACCCATTCTAAACAGTCTGCCTATCAACATCAATAAGACGCTCTACATTCAACTTTTAAACAATCTACTCTGTCTCAGGCTGGCTCTCTTAAGACTAGCCAGTTAAATTGATTACACCTGTATCTGTATCCACTACTCTCAGTAGAAAGCTGTGTCTCTCCATTCTACAAGAATATAAGGCACATTCCATCCAACATTCTATCCATTCATCTTCTTCAGACCATTCACTCATCCACCCATTAAACTGTCTATCAACATCTATTAAACAATCTGTCTATCAACATCCATTAAACTCTCTGTCTATCAACATTAATTCGACTATCTACATTCAACTTTTAAATTATTTACTCTGTCTCAGACTAGCCAGTTAAATTGATTACACCTGTATCAACTACTCTCAGAGAGCTGTATCAGTGTCTCTCTTAACAAGAATATAAGGCACATTCCATCCAACCTTCTATCCATTCATCTTCTTCAGGCCATTCACTCATCCACCCATTAAACTGACAATCAATATCTATTAAACAATCTGCCTATCAACATCCATTAAACATTCTGTCTATCAACTTTAAGCATACAATCTCATTAAGACTACAGATCCTGTTTCACTACTTCCTCTGTCCACAACTGTTTCAAAATAAAGGTCCTCACTGCAATAATACATTATTAAATCATTTAACCACTGAAACTACTCAACTATTGAACTGTTCAACCATTCCAACTGTCAGTTATCATCCACTATGCCTCCAGTCAACTACATGAAACCTCCATGTGCCTAGCAACCAACATAGCAACCATTAAAATTAAGTGTTTATGGCCGTTTCCATAGCAACCAACATGATTATACTGCAGTAACTTCTTGTTTCCTGATAGTGGCCACCATGGATACCCTAGCAACAAATGTTTCAAAATAAAAGTCCTCACTAGCAAGTTAGCATGGTTAGCATTGTTAGCATAGTTAGCATTTTTAGCATAACTGCAAAAAATCATCAACTAAGTTAGCTAATCAACCTGGTTAGCATTGTTAGCAAATTTAGCATAGTTAGCATTTTTAGCATTACTGCTAGAAATCATCGGTTAAGTTAGCTAATCAACCTGGTTAGCATTGTTAGTAAAGTTAGCATTGCTAGCATAATAAGCATTTTTAGCGTAACTGCTAGAAATCATTACCTAAGTTAGCTAATCAACATTTTAACATGAATAGAAATCATTAGTTACGTTAGAGCTGGAATGTTTCATCTTTAGACTGTCTACCTTCACACTATCAACTCTCTGTAAACTATGCAACCACCATGTTTACCCTAGCTACACCTTAGTAACCATATCTACATTATCTATCTATTTTTGCATTTTCATGCACTGGTAATTCCTTGGAATTGCATTTCTAGTTCTTCTTCTAACGCACGCAAATCAGCTAGAACCGTTTAACGTAGAAACTTCATTCAAACTGCGTTACGTAGGTCTTACTTAGGACAGGTGTGCTATGACTTTTCAACTTTGTAACTTTTATACTTTTTAAACTATTAGTTAAAAACTATTACAATTCCCCCCATAGACTTAACATTGCTCATTATGACATCACGGCAGCAATTAGAATCTTACGCCAGGTGGCCGGCCACCTGGGCACCAACTGTCAGTTTCTCTGGCTTTAAGCATACAATCTCTCTGAAGACTACACATATCCTGTTCACTGTTTCCTCTGTCCACAACTGTTTCAAAATAAAAGTCCTCAGTGCAATAATACACCATTAAATCATTTAACCATTGAAACTACTCAACTATTGAACTGTTCAACCATTCCAACTGTCAGTTATCATCAACTATGCCTCCAGTCAACTACATGAAACCTCCATGTACCTAGCAACCAACATAGCAACCATTAAAATTAAGCGTTTATGACCGTTTCCATAGCAACCAACATGATTATACTGCAGTAACTTCTTGTTTCCTGATAGTGGCCACCATGGATACCCTAGCAACAAATGTTTCAAAATAAAAGTCCTCACTAGCAAGTTATCTAGTTAGCATGGTTAGCATTGTTAGCATAGCTAGCATTTTTAGCATAACTGCAAAAAATCATCAACTAAGTTAGCTAATCAACCTGGTTAGCATTATTAGCAAATCTAGCATTGTTAGCATAGTTAGCATTTTTAGCGTTACTGTTAGAAATCATCGGTTAAGTTAGCTAATCAACCTGGTTAGCATTGTTAGTAAAATTAGCATTGCTAGTATAATTAACATTTTTAGCACAACTGCTAGAAATCATTAGCTAAGTTAGCTAATCAACATTTTAACATGAATAGAAATCATTAGTTAAGTTAGAACTGGAATGTTTCAGCTTTAAACTGTCTACCCTCACACTATCAACTCTCTGTAAACTATGCAACCACCATGTTTATCCTAGCTACACCTTAGTAACCATATCTACATTATCTATCTTTTTTGCATTGTCATGCACTGGTAATTCCTTGGAATTGCATTTCTAGTTATTATTATTATTATTATTATTATTATTATTATTGAGCTGCTGTTGTTGAGACACTGTGAACTTCCATTGCAGCCCAGCTGTAAGTGTTTGCAGCTTGTCATGACTATGAGAATGAGCTCTGTGGTGTTGAAATGTCACTGATTCTACTACTCTGTGAGGGCAGTTTAGATATCTCATTAGTGTACTGTAGCATTTCCCTGCGTTCATCCATGGAAATCAAAACATCATAGAGGTCCCTAAGGTGGAAGTTAAGGTATAAATGAGCTATCTAGTGCTTGTGTTCCCAGTACAACAAAAGATAGACAGAGTATGAAGATTCAGTTTCAAACAATAATATACTTTTAATTCACTTAACGCTTTATGTAATACTAAATGTGATATTTGATTTGGTATATATTTGTGGGTCGATGTGTTTAAATGGTGCTTCATGATGTTTCAATTTGCTGTAGCATTACAGTACATGTGAAATATTCCTTAAATAATGGGAAATATCTCTACTTTTAAGTTCTTTATTCTTTCTGGGCTGCAGGACTCAGGAATTTACAAACATTTGTACTTCTTTTTGGTGTTTGTTCTTTACGTTCTCATAATTATAGGCAACGTAACTTTGATCATTATTGTGACAGTGGATAAAAGCCTCCATGAGCCCATGTACATTTTCATCTGTAATCTTTGTGCAAATGGACTCTACGGAACTGTTGGCTTTTACCCTAAACTTTTACTGGACTTGCAATCTGATGTTCACATGATAAGCTACAATTGGTGCATGATTCAAACTTATGTCATTTACAGCTCTGCGATGTGTGAAATTTCAGTTTTAACAGTGATGTCTTATGATCGTTATGTGGCTATTTGCAGACCACTGCAATACCACAGCATTGTGACTCCACGTGCTGTGTTAAAGTTGCTTGTATTAGCCTGGACTTATCCACTCTTGTCAGGAGCAATAGTTATTCTGCTTACTTCTAGAATACCTATTTGTGGAACTTATATCCATAAATTATTCTGTGACAATCCTTCAATAATAATGTTGGGATGTTATCGAGCCATAGCCAACCAGGTATGGAGTATGACGGCAGTTGCCATTTATCTTTCACAGTTAGTCTTCATTTTAATTTCTTATGCCCATATTGTCCATGTTTGTATATCATCTAATGAGAGTAGAACAAAGTTCAGTAAAACGTGTGTTCCTCATATTGTGATTTTGGTCATTTATATTATGACTTCAATGTTTGATGTATTTTACAGCTGGGATGGTTCAGTAAATCTTCCAATAGGTGTGCGTAATGCATTGGCTGTACAATTTCTGATTTTTCCTCCACTGTTGGACCCATTGATCTATGGCCTCCAACTTCCACAGATTCGAAAGGTACTACGCGGTCAAAGTTGTAAACACAAAATGACATGTCATCTTAGAAGAAATTGATGATTGATTGTTGTATGATGAACCATGTACTGCTTTGGATATCTTGATCTTAAATTAAATTAAATTAAAATAAATTCAAAAGCATCTTTATTAATGGCATTGACTCACTGTGACCACAACTCATATACTGTTTATATATATATAACTGTTGTTTGCATGTGTGTAGGATCATTATGACACCCTTTGAATGCAAGCTAAGTTTCAGCCACACACACACACACACACACACCCATGCACACAGAGATACACACACACACACACACACACATATATATATAATATATATTATATAATATACAAATATTTCCTTTAAGAATTGGTATATCGGGTTATTAGCTTCACTGCTTGCTTCAATAGCTCAGCTGTGTTTATTCCATGTCTATTTATTCATCTCCCTCTCTAAAAAAAGTAAAAGATTCTTGAGCGCTAGATGGGTGCTCTGAAATCATTGGTAGGTATTGTACTACTCATTATATTTTAAGTCATGGAAATTCAACACGTGATTCGCCTCTCTCATATCAGTGCTATTATTGCAGACCTACAGTACAGTATCTGTCAGTTGTTTCTGAGGGCAGGCTTTATCTCGCTTAAAGAGTCACTTCACCCCATAACTCCACCCACTTCACATTTCTGAAAACGGCTTTCAAAATGGGCGAGACGTTCTGAAATTTGGAGAGAGAGTGCAGCACTGCTGCAACCAATCAACCATGGTGATTTCGTGTCAATCTGGAAATGAGTGCTGCAGACATGGCTTATCACAGGTAGGCTAATCAGGGCAGCTGGTGTTGGGGCGTTTCAGTCCTAATTTGTAACGACCCAGTGACGTAGTGTCGGACTAGAAGTGCAGGACAACTTCAGCATTCCAATAGTATTTTGGACCAACATGCCATGGCATGTTTTCAAACGGTAGTATGCGCGAGAGAGCAATATCTCCAATACAAAATCAGACGAAATGTTACTTTTGTCGAGAAACACGATTTTTGTCAATATTAACCCTGGTAATAGTACAGTTCACCACTTATGAGTATTTTCAATCAATCAACAGCTCAAAAAACCTATTTTAGGGTGCAGTGACCCTTTAAGACTGGCGTCCACCAGACACTGCGTTCAGCGGTGTGGGCTTGACCCGCAGGATTTTGGAACGGCAGACATTTCTGGTGGGCTTTGCTCTGCTAAAAGCGATAGAGTTCTGTTTTTTTTTTTTTTTTTTTGTGGCGTGTTGTGTATACTGTACTGTACTGTCCGGTGGGCGCCGGCCTTCACTTTCACGCATGGCCTGTCTGCAGCAGCGATATGAGGAAAAGAAGAAAATTCTTGGCTAACAAAGCACATGCCTCGTGCTACACAAATGTGTATCCCTGACTATAGACTCAATGTGAAGCAGCAAATTGTTAGGTTAAAATAATCAAAAATTAAATAATCTGCACTGAATGCGATGGGGTATTTATATTTGCCTAATAGTTTGATGTTGTCTTGGAAAGTTGTCGTTCAGAAGTCATTTCAGTTAGCATTGTATTTTCCATCTGTCGCTGATGGTTAGACATGACATTCTCAGGGAACCTATAGGCATATATTATTTTAATCTGTAAAAGTGTCAGATGCAGCCATAGGCTTCTTAAATTCTGCTTACTGCATGTTTATTAAAATACAATATAATAATATTCAATATTCATTATTGGATGCATAATAGAGGTATAGTGTAGTGGGGTGGTGGTATGGTGTAGTGGGGTGGTGGTAGGCCTATGGTGTAGTTGGGTGGGGGTATGGTGTAATGGTGTTACCGACAGGCTGGGGTGGGGGGTTGTGTGAGATATTGTTGCTTTTTTTTTTATCTAACTTTTATCTAACTGCTTCTATATGTTCACAGTTAAAGACCTTTGGTTTTTGTTCAATAATGTTATATTTATGAATATTTTGCTTCTATAATTTTGTCAGTTGGAAAGAGCTCATCAAGAGCTTTCAGGTGATATGTATAACTCAATTTTGACCAAAATGTCTCTTACGCCCCTTTGGTTCTCAGCCCTCGATTTCTGATATCAATAATGTTTCTAAGACGCAAAAACAGTCTGGTATGGGAGTTCTGACAGTCACACTAAAAGCAAATAGAGCGAGTTGTCAGCAAGGCCTCACACATAACTGGGTGTGACCTCCCTGCAGTTCACGCTCTGTACTCGGAACGCACCTTAAACCACATCGTCATTGTTATTTCTTATTGCCATTCTCCTTAATGTAGCCTTATGGACATTGTTTATATTTGCTTTTGTCATAATGTAGTCTGACCAGTGTTTTAAACTGTTCATTGTTAAATGAATTATTGTATTGCTTTTATTTCTTTGTCACTTTGGACCAGAATCATAAAAGATCCCTCTCACCCAAACCATCACTTTTTCCAGCTTCTCTCCTCGGGACAACGTTACAGACTTTTTTTTTTAGATCGTTATTTATTTATTTATTTCATTATTATTATTATTATTATTATTATTATTGATCTGCTGTTGTTGAGACACTGTGAACTTCCATTGCAGCCCAGCTGTAAGTGTTTGCAGCTTGTCATGACTATGAGAATGAGCTCTGTGGTGTTGAAATGTCACTGATTCTACTACTCTGTGAGGGCAGTTTAGATATCTCATTACTGTACTGTAGCATTTCCCTGCGTTCATCCATGGAAATCAAAACATCATAGAGGTCCCTAAGGTGGAAGTTAAGGTATAAATGAGCTACTAGTGCTTGTGTTCCCAGTACAACAAAAGATAGACAGAGTATGAAGATTCAGTTTCAAACAATAATATACTTTTAATTCACTTAACACTTTATGTAATACTAAATGTGATATTTGATTTGGTATTTATTTGTGGGTCGATGTGTTTAAATGGTGCTTCATGATGTTTCAATTTGCTGTAGCGTTACAGTACATGTGAAATATTCCTGAAATAATGGGAAACAACTCTACTTTTAAGTTCTTTATTCTTTCTGGGCTGCAGGACTCAGGAGTTTACAAACATTTGTACTTCTTTTTGGTGTTTGTCCTTTACATTCTCATAATTATAGGCAACGTAACTTTGATCATTATTGTGACAGTGGATAAAAGCCTCCATGAGCCCATGTACATTTTCATCTGTAATCTCTGTGCAAATGGACTCTACGGAACTGTTGGCTTTTACCCTAAACTTTTACTGGACTTGCAATCTGATGTTCACATGATAAGCTACAGATGGTGCATGATTCAAACGTATGTCATTTACAGCTCTGCACTGTGTGAAATTTCAGTTTTAACAGTGATGTCTTATGATCGTTATGTGGCTATTTGCAGACCACTGCAATACCACAGCATTGTGACTCCACGTGCTGTGTTAAAGTTGCTTGTATTAGCCTGGACTTATCCACTCTTGTCAGGAGCAATAGTTATCCTGTTTACTTCTAGAATACCTATTTGTGGAACTTATATCCATAAATTATTCTGTGACAATCCTTCAATAATAATGTTGGGATGTTATCGAGCCATAGCCAACCAGGTATTGAGTATGGTCGCAGTTGCCATTTATCTTTCACAGTTAGTCTTCATTTTAATTTCTTATGCCCATATTGTCCATGTTTGTATATCATCTAATGAGAGTAGAACAAAGTTCAGTAAAACGTGTGTTCCTCATATTGTGATTTTGGTCATTTATATTATGACTTCATTGTTTGATGTATTTTACAGCTGGGATGGTTCAGTAAATCTTCCAATTGGTGTGCGTAATGCATTGGCTATACAATTTCTGATTCTTCCTCCACTGTTGGACCCATTGATCTATGGCCTCCAACTTCCACAGATTCGAAAGGTACTACGCGGACAAAGTTGTAAACACAAAATGACATGTCATCTTAAGGCTGGCTTACATTGTACGATTTTGGTCTGTTTTAACAGTCGGCGACTAAATTTCCAAAATCGGGAGGAAATCATGGGAGTTGTAGTGGAATCGCGGCGTGCTCCTGTCAACTAAATCGTTTAGTGCAAGGTGCCAAAGCGGTTTTAAGTCCGTCAGAGGCAGTCTTTTTCTAGGTCTTCCGTTACGACAATATTGATATTATCGGAAGTCTTTTCAGTCGTGGCTCAGGCAAATAGTGACGTGAACATTAAAGACCAATAGTGACCTCGCTCCTACACGAACTAGGAAGGGGCAAAATAGGCAACAGCTGTAGCTTCTATGATTTTTTGTTATTTCATTTCTTATAAATTATTACAGTGCATGAAAATGCACTGTACTGTTCTTCCTAGGCTTCTTATTATTACAGTGCATGAAAATGCACTGTACTGTTCTTCCTAGGCTTCTTATTATTACAGTGCATGAAAATGCACTGTACTGTTCTTCCTAGTCTTCTTCAACTTCTTATTATTCTTCTTCTAACGCACGCAATTCAGCTTCAACCGCTTCACGTAGAAACTCCATTCAAACTATGTCGCGTAGGTCTTACTTACGCGATGTGGGCAAAGTATTTTTCAACTTTGTAACTTTTATACTTTTTAAACTATTAGTTAAAAACTATTACAATTTCCCCCATAGACTTAACATTGCTCATTATGACATCACGGCAGCAATTAGAATCTTACTCCAGCTGGTCAGCCACCTGGGCACCAACTGTCAGTTTCTCTCAGGCAATCTCTCTGAGGACTACATATTCTGTTCCCCTGTATCCTCTGTGCACAACAGTATCAAAATAAGTCCTCCTAATTCCATCCAACTTTATATCCATTCATCTTCTTCAAACCATTCACTCATCCACCCATTCTAAACAGTCTGCCTATCAACATCAATTAGACGTTCTACATTCAACTTTTAAACAATCTACTCTGTCTCAGGCTGGCTCTCTTAAGACTAGCCAGTTAAATTGATTACACCTGTATCTGTATCTACTCTCAGTAGAGAGCTGTGTCTCTCCATTCTACAAGAATATAAGGCACATTCCATTCAACATTATATCCATTCATCTTCTTCAGACCATTCACTCATCCACCCATTCTAAACAGTCTGCCTATCAACATCAATTAGACGTTCTACATTCAACTTTTAAACAATCTACTCTGTCTCAGGCTGGCTCTCTTAAGACTAGCCAGTTAAATTGATTACACCTGTATCTGTATCCACTACTCTCAGTAGAGAGCTGTGTCTCTCCATTCTACAAGAATATAAGGCACATTCCATTCAACATTCTATCCATTCATCTTCTTCAGACCATTCACTCATCCACCCATTAAACTGTCTATCAACATCTATTAAACAATCTGTCTATCAACATCCATTAAACTCTCTGTCTATCAACATTAATTAGACTATCTACATTCAACTTTTTAATTATTTACTCTGTCTCAGGCTTTAAGAGTACACTCTGGCTCTCTTAAGACTAGCCAGTTAAATTGATTACACCTGTGTCAACTACTCTCAGAGAGCTGTATCAGTGTCTCTCTTAACAAGAATATAAGGCACATTCCATCCAACCTTCTATCCATTCATCTTCTTCAGACCATTCACTCATCCACCATTAAACTGTCAATCAATATCTATTATACAATCTGCCTATCAACATCCACTAAACATTCTGTCTATCAACATTAATTAGACTATCTACATACAACTTTTAAAGTATTTACTGTGGGTCCCTCTCAAGCAGCGTTTATATGTCCTCCCTCGCTCCTCGATCCTCAATGATCTACATAAAGAAAGATAGAAGAAGGGCTAGACTATCCCATTGTTGCCGCTCCATCATTCTTTATGTAGATCAGTGAGGAGCGAGAGAGGACGCGTAAACGCTATATGAGAGGCACCTTCTGTCTCAGGCTTTAAGCATACAATCTCATTAAGACTACAGATCCTGTTAACTGTTTCCTCTGTCCACAACTGTTTCAAAATAAAAGTCCTCACTGCAATAATACACTATTAAATCATTTGACCATTGAAACTACTCAACTATTTAACTGTTCAACCATTCCAACTGTCAGTTATCATCAACTATGCCTCCAGTCAACTACATGAAACCTCCATGTACCTAGCAACCAACATAGCAACCATTAAAATTAAGTGTTTATGACCGTTTCCATAGCAACCAACATGATTATACTGCAGTAACTTCTTGTTTCCTGATAGTGGCCACCATGGATACCCTAGCAACAAATGTTTCAAAATAAAAGTCCTCACTAGCAAGTTAGCTAGTTAGCATAGTTAGCATTGTTAGCATAGTTAGCATTTTTAGCATAACTGCAAAAAATCATCAACTAAGTTAGCTAATCAACCTGGTTAGCATTGTTAGCAAATCTAGCATTGTTAGCATAGTTAGCATTTTTAGCATTACTGCTAGAAATCATCGGTTAAGTTAGCTAATCAACCTGGTTAGCATTGTTAGTAAAGTTAGCATTGCTAACATAATTAGCATTTTTAACACAACTGCTAGAAATCATTAGCTAAGTTAGCTAATCAACATTTTAACATGAATAGAAATCATTAGTTAAGTTAGAACTGGAACGTTTCATCTTTAAACTGTCTACCTTCACACCATCAACTCTCTGTAAACTATGCAACCACCATGTTTACCCTAGCTACACCTTAGTAACCATATCAACATTATCTATCTATTTTTGCATTTTCATGCACTGGTAATTCCTTGGAATTGCATTTCTAGTTAAACTTCTTCTTCTAACGCTCGCAATTCAGCTTCAACCGTTTAACGTAGAAACTTCATTCAAACTTTGTTGCGTAGGTCTTGCTTATGCCATATGTGCTTTGTATTTTTCAACTTTGTAACTTTTATACTTTTTAAACTATTAGTTAAAAACTATCACCATTTCCCCCATAGACTTAACATTGCTCATTATGACATCACGGCAGCAATTAGAATGTTACCCCAGCTGGTCAGCCACCTGGGCACCAACTGTCAGTTTCTCTCAGGCTCCTCTCTGAAGACTACATATTCTGTTACCCTGTATCCTCTGTGCACAACAGTATCAAAATAAGTCCTCCTAATTCCATCCAACTTTATATCCATTCATCTTCTTCAAACCATTCACTCATCCACCCATTCTAAACAGTCTGCCTATCAACAACATCAATTAGACGCTCTACATTGAACTTTTAAACAATCTACTCTGTCTCAGGCTGGCTCTCTTAAGACTAGCCAGTTAAATTGATTACACCTGTATCTGTATCCACTACTCTCAGTAGAGAGCTGTGTCTCTCCATTCTACAAGAATATAAGGCACATTCCATCCAACATTCTATCCATTCATCTTCTTCAGACCATTCACTCATCCACCCATTAAACTGTCTATCAACATCTATTAAACAATCTGTCTATCAACATCCATTAAACTCTCTGTCTATCAACATTAATTAGACTATCTACATTCAACTTTTAAATTATTTACTCTGTCTCAGGCTTTAAGAGTACTCTGGCTCTCTTAAGACTAGCCAGTTAAATTGATTACACCTGTGTCAACTACTCTCAGAGAGCTGTATCAGTGTCTCTCTTGACAAGAATATAAGGCACATTCCATCCAACCTTCTATCCATTCATCTTCTTCAGACCATTCACTCATCCACCCATTAAACTGTCAATCAATATAAAACAATCTGCCTATCAACATCCATTAAACATTCTATCTATCAACATTAATTAGACTATCTACATACAACTTTTAAAGTATTTACTGTGGGTCCCTCTCAAGCAGCGTTTATATGTCCTCCCTCGCTCCTCGATCCTCAATGATCTACATAAAGAAAGATAGAAGAAGGGCTAGACTATCCCATTGTTGCCGCTCCATCATTCTTTATGTAGATCAGTGAGGAGCGAGAGAGGACGCGTAAACGCTATGAGAGGCACCTTCTGTCTCAGGCTTTAAGCATACAATCTCATTAAGACTACAGATCCTGTTTCACTACTTCCTCTGTCCACAACTGTTTCAAAATAAAGGTCCTCACTGCAATAATACACTATTAAATCATTTAACCATTGAAACTACTCAACTATTGAACTGTTCAACCATTCCAACTGTCAGTTATCATCCACTATGCCTCCAGTCAACTACATGAAACCTCCATGTACCTAGCAACCAACATAGCAACCATTAAAATTAAGCGTTTATGACCGTTTCCATAGCAACCAACATGATTATACTGCAGTAACTTCTTGTTTCCTGATAGTGGCCACCATGGATACCCTAGCAACAAATGTTTCAAAATAAAAGTCCTCACTAGCAAGTTAGCTAGTTAGCATAGTTAGCATTGTTAACATAGTTAGCATTTTTAGCATAACTGCTAGAAATCATCGGTTAAGTTAGCTAATCAACCTGGTTAGCATTGTTAGTAAAGTTAGCATTGCTAGCATAATAAGCATTTTTAGCGTAACTGCTAGAAATCATTAGCTAAGTTAGCTAATCAACATTTTAACATGAATAGAAATCATTAGTTAAGTTAGAACTGGAATGTTTCATCTTTAAACTGTCTACCTTCACACTATCAACTCTCTGTAAACTATGCAACCACCATGTTTACCCTAGCTACACCTTAGTAACCATATCTACATTATCTATCTATTTTTGCATTTTCATGCACTGGTAATTCCTTGGAATTGCATTTCTAGTTATTAAACTTCTTCTTCTAACGCTCGCAATTCAGCTTCAACCGTTTAACGTAGAAACTTCATTCAAACTTTGTTGCGTAGGTCTTGCTTATGCCATATGTGCTTTGTATTTTTCAACTTTGTAACTTTTATACTTTTTAAACTATTAGTTAAAAACTATCACCATTTCCCCCATAGACTTAACATTGCTCATTATGACATCACGGCAGCAATTAGAATGTTACCCCAGCTGGTCAGCCACCTGGGCACCAACTGTCAGTTTCTCTCAGGCTCCTCTCTGAAGACTACATATTCTGTTCCCCTGTATCCTCTGTGCACAACAGTATCAAAATAAGTCCTCCTAATTCCATCCAACTTTATATCCATTCATCTTCTTCAAACCATTCACTCATCCACCCATTCTAAACAGTCTGCCTATCAACAACATCAATTAGACGCTCTACATTGAACTTTTAAACAATCTACTCTGTCTCAGGCTGGCTCTCTTAAGACTAGCCAGTTAAATTGATTACACCTGTATCTGTATCCACTACTCTCAGTAGAGAGCTGTGTCTCTCCATTCTACAAGAATATAAGGCACATTCCATCCAACATTCTATCCATTCATCTTCTTCAGACCATTCACTCATCCACCCATTAAACTGTCTATCAACATCTATTAAACAATCTGTCTATCAACATCCATTAAACTCTCTGTCTATCAACATTAATTAGACTATCTACATTCAACTTTTAAATTATTTACTCTGTCTCAGGCTTTAAGATACTCTGGCTCTCTTAAGACTAGCCAGTTAAATTGATTACACCTGTGTCAACTACTCTCAGCGAGCTGTATCAGTGTCTCTCTTAACAAGAATATAAGGCACATTCCATCCAACCTTCTATCCATTCATCTTCTTCAGACCATTCACTCATCCACCCATTAAACTGTCAATCAATATCTATTAAACAATCTGCCTATCAACATCCATTAAACATTCTGTCTATCAACATTGATTAGACTATCTACATACAACTTTTAAAGTATTTACTGTGGGTCCCTCTCAAGCAGCGTTTATGTCCTCCCTCGCTCCTTGATCCTCAATGATCTACATAAAGAAAGCTAGAAGAAGGGCTAGACTATCCCATTGTTGCCGCTCCATCATTCTTTATGTAGATCAGTGAGGAGCGAGAGAGGACGCGTAAACGCTATATGAGAGGCACCTTCTGTCTCAGGCTTTAAGCATACAATCTCATTAAGACTACAGATCCTGTTTCACTACTTCCTCTGTCCACAACTGTTTCAAAATAAAGGTCCTCACTGCAATAATACACTATTAAATCATTTAACCATTGAAACTACTCAACTATTGAACTGTTCAACCATTCCAACTGTCAGTTATCATCCACTATGCCTCCAGTCAACTACATGAAACCTCCATGTACCTAGCAACCAACATAGAAACCATTAAAATTAAGTGTTTATGACCGTTTCCATAGCAACCAACATGATTATACTGCAGTAACTTCTTGTTTCCTGATAGCCACCATGGATACCCTAGCAACAAATGTTTCAAAATAAAAGTCCTCACTAGCAAGTTAGGTAGTTAGCATGGTTAGCATAGTTAGCATTGTTAGCATTGTTAGCATAGTTAGCATTTTTAGTATAACTGCAAAAAATCATCAACTAAGTTAGCTAATCAACCTGGTTAGCATTGTTAGCAAATTTAGCATGGTTAGCATAGTTAGCATTTTTAGCAATACTGCTAGAAATCATCGGTTAAGTTAGCTAATCAACCTGGTTAGCATTGTTAGTAAAGTTAGCATTGCTAGCATAATAAGCATTTTAGCATAACTGCTAGAAATCATTAGCTAAGTTAGCTAATCAACATTTTAACATGAATAGAAATCATTAGTTAAGTTAGAACTGGAACGTCTCATCTTTAAAACGTCTACCTTCACACTATCAACTCTCTGTAAACTATGCAACCACCATGTTTACCCTAGCTACACCTTAGTAACCATATCTACATTATCTATCTATTTCTGCATTTTCATGCACTGGTAATTCCTTGGAATTGCATTTCTAGTTAAACTTCTTCTTCTAACGCTCGCAATTCAGCTTCAACCGTTTAACGTAGAAACTTCATTCAAACTTTGTTGCGTAGGTCTTGCTTATGCCATATGTGCTTTGTATTTTTCAACTTTGTAACTTTTATACTTTTTAAACTATTAGTTAAAAACTATCACCATTTCCCCCATAGACTTAACATTGCTCATTATGACATCACGGCAGCAATTAGAATGTTACCCCAGCTGGTCAGCCACCTGGGCACCAACTGTCAGTTTCTCTCAGGCTCCTCTCTGAAGACTACATATTCTGTTCCCCTGTATCCTCTGTGCACAACAGTATCAAAATAAGTCCTCCTAATTCCATCCAACTTTATATCCATTCATCTTCTTCAAACCATTCACTCATCCACCCATTCTAAACAGTCTGCCTATCAACAACATCAATTAGACGCTCTACATTGAACTTTTAAACAATCTACTCTGTCTCAGGCTGGCTCTCTTAAGACTAGCCAGTTAAATTGATTACACCTGTATCTGTATCCACTACTCTCAGTAGAGAGCTGTGTCTCTCCATTCTACAAGAATATAAGGCACATTCCATCCAACATTCTATCCATTCATCTTCTTCAGACCATTCACTCATCCACCCATTAAACTGTCTATCAACATCTATTAAACAATCTGTCTATCAACATCCATTAAACTCTCTGTCTATCAACATTAATTAGACTATCTACATTCAACTTTTAAATTATTTACTCTGTCTCAGGCTTTAAGATACTCTGGCTCTCTTAAGACTAGCCAGTTAAATTGATTACACCTGTGTCAACTACTCTCAGCGAGCTGTATCAGTGTCTCTCTTAACAAGAATATAAGGCACATTCCATCCAACCTTCTATCCATTCATCTTCTTCAGACCATTCACTCATCCACCCATTAAACTGTCAATCAATATCTATTAAACAATCTGCCTATCAACATCCATTAAACATTCTGTCTATCAACATTGATTAGACTATCTACATACAACTTTTAAAGTATTTACTGTGGGTCCCTCTCAAGCAGCGTTTATGTCCTCCCTCGCTCCTTGATCCTCAATGATCTACATAAAGAAAGCTAGAAGAAGGGCTAGACTATCCCATTGTTGCCGCTCCATCATTCTTTATGTAGATCAGTGAGGAGCGAGAGAGGACGCGTAAACGCTATATGAGAGGCACCTTCTGTCTCAGGCTTTAAGCATACAATCTCATTAAGACTACAGATCCTGTTTCACTACTTCCTCTGTCCACAACTGTTTCAAAATAAAGGTCCTCACTGCAATAATACACTATTAAATCATTTAACCATTGAAACTACTCAACTATTGAACTGTTCAACCATTCCAACTGTCAGTTATCATCCACTATGCCTCCAGTCAACTACATGAAACCTCCATGTACCTAGCAACCAACATAGAAACCATTAAAATTAAGTGTTTATGACCGTTTCCATAGCAACCAACATGATTATACTGCAGTAACTTCTTGTTTCCTGATAGCCACCATGGATACCCTAGCAACAAATGTTTCAAAATAAAAGTCCTCACTAGCAAGTTAGGTAGTTAGCATGGTTAGCATAGTTAGCATTGTTAGCATTGTTAGCATAGTTAGCATTTTTAGTATAACTGCAAAAAATCATCAACTAAGTTAGCTAATCAACCTGGTTAGCATTGTTAGCAAATTTAGCATGGTTAGCATAGTTAGCATTTTTAGCAATACTGCTAGAAATCATCGGTTAAGTTAGCTAATCAACCTGGTTAGCATTGTTAGTAAAGTTAGCATTGCTAGCATAATAAGCATTTTAGCATAACTGCTAGAAATCATTAGCTAAGTTAGCTAATCAACATTTTAACATGAATAGAAATCATTAGTTAAGTTAGAACTGGAACGTCTCATCTTTAAAACGTCTACCTTCACACTATCAACTCTCTGTAAACTATGCAACCACCATGTTTACCCTAGCTACACCTTAGTAACCATATCTACATTATCTATCTATTTCTGCATTTTCATGCACTGGTAATTCCTTGGAATTGCATTTCTAGTTAAACTTCTTCTTCTAACGCTCGCAATTCAGCTTCAACCGTTTAACGTAGAAACTTCATTCAAACTTTGTTGCGTAGGTCTTGCTTATGCCATATGTGCTTTGTATTTTTCAACTTTGTAACTTTTATACTTTTTAAACTATTAGTTAAAAACTATCACCATTTCCCCCATAGACTTAACATTGCTCATTATGACATCACGGCAGCAATTAGAATGTTACCCCAGCTGGTCAGCCACCTGGGCACCAACTGTCAGTTTCTCTCAGGCTCCTCTCTGAAGACTACATATTCTGTTCCCCTGTATCCTCTGTGCACAACAGTATCAAAATAAGTCCTCCTAATTCCATCCAACTTTATATCCATTCATCTTCTTCAAACCATTCACTCATCCACCCATTCTAAACAGTCTGCCTATCAACAACATCAATTAGACGCTCTACATTGAACTTTTAAACAATCTACTCTGTCTCAGGCTGGCTCTCTTAAGACTAGCCAGTTAAATTGATTACACCTGTATCTGTATCCACTACTCTCAGTAGAGAGCTGTGTCTCTCCATTCTACAAGAATATAAGGCACATTCCATCCAACATTCTATCCATTCATCTTCTTCAGACCATTCACTCATCCACCCATTAAACTGTCTATCAACATCTATTAAACAATCTGTCTATCAACATCCATTAAACTCTCTGTCTATCAACATTAATTAGACTATCTACATTCAACTTTTAAATTATTTACTCTGTCTCATTTTTTAAGAGTACTCTGGCTCTCTTAAGACTAGCCAGTTAAATTGATTACACCTGTGTCAACTACTCTCAGAGAGCTGTATCAGTGTCTCTCTTAACAAGAATATAAGGCACATTCCATCCAACCTTCTATCCATTCATCTTCTTCAGACCATTCACTCATCCACCCATTAAACTGTCAATCAATATAAAACAATCTGCCTATCAACATCCATTAAACATTCTATCTATCAACATTAATTAGACTATCTACATACAACTTTTAAAGTATTTACTGTGGGTCCCTCTCAAGCAGCGTTTATATGTCCTCCCTCGCTCCTCGATCCTCAATGATCTACATAAAGAAAGATAGAAGAAGGGCTAGACTATCCCATTGTTGCCGCTCCATCATTCTTTATGTAGATCAGTGAGGAGCGAGAGAGGACGCGTAAACGCTATGAGAGGCACCTTCTGTCTCAGGCTTTAAGCATACAATCTCATTAAGACTACAGATCCTGTTTCACTACTTCCTCTGTCCACAACTGTTTCAAAATAAAGGTCCTCACTGCAATAATACACTATTAAATCATTTAACCATTGAAACTACTCAACTATTGAACTGTTCAACCATTCCAACTGTCAGTTATCATCCACTATGCCTCCAGTCAACTACATGAAACCTCCATGTACCTAGCAACCAACATAGCAACCATTAAAATTAAGCGTTTATGACCGTTTCCATAGCAACCAACATGATTATACTGCAGTAACTTCTTGTTTCCTGATAGTGGCCACCATGGATACCCTAGCAACAAATGTTTCAAAATAAAAGTCCTCACTAGCAAGTTAGCTAGTTAGCATAGTTAGCATTGTTAACATAGTTAGCATTTTTAGCATAACTGCTAGAAATCATCGGTTAAGTTAGCTAATCAACCTGGTTAGCATTGTTAGTAAAGTTAGCATTGCTAGCATAATAAGCATTTTTAGCGTAACTGCTAGAAATCATTAGCTAAGTTAGCTAATCGACATTTTAACATGAATAGAAATCATTAGTTAAGTTAGAACTGGAATGTTTCATCTTTAAACTGTCTACCTTCACACTATCAACTCTCTGTAAACTATGCAACCACCATGTTTACCCTAGCTACACCTTAGTAACCATATCTACATTATCTATCTATTTTTGCATTTTCATGCACTGGTAATTCCTTGGAATTGCATTTCTAGTTAGTCTAATTATTCTACGTGACAGAACATATCTGTTAGGGATGTCACACATGAAACAATGCTGCAGAAACGCGAAAAAATGACTTTGATATGAGTAGGCTATCATGTGAGTTCCTGTTAATGATGACATATAGCCTAGTGCACAGTGGAAATAATTTGAAGGAATCTAGCAGCAGTCTTGTAAATAGTGACCCACAGTCTTTGCAAAATCCTAATCTGAGACTGGCCTGTGACTAGACTGTGACTAGAAACTCAATACATTGTCTTTAGATGTGAGAGGGTCTGAGACAGTAGGCTAGTCTTTCAAAAATCTTTTCCAAATCCTTGCAAAGTCTGTTAATGTAAGGTAGGCTTTAGAAGAAATTGATGATTGATTGTTGTATGATGAACCATGTACTGCTTTGGATATCTTGATTTTTAAATTAAATTTAATTAAATTCAAAAGTATCTTTATTAATGGCATTGACTCACTGTGACTACAACTCACATACGTAACTATTGTTTGCATGTGTGTAGGATCATTATGACACCCTTTGAATGCAAGCTAAGTTTCAGCCACACACACACACACACACACACCCATGCATAAACACACACACACATAAAGAAAAACACACACATGCATGCAAAAACGCACCCATGCACACAGAGATACATATACAAATACAAATATATACAAATATTTCCTTTAAGAATTGGTGTACATCGGGCTATTAGCTTCACTGCTTGCTTGAATAGCTCAGCTGTGTTTATTCAATCTATTGAATCCATCTTCCTCTCTAAAAAAAGTAAAAGATTCTTGAACGCTATGGGTGCTCTGAAATCATTGGTAGGTATTTTGTACTATTCATCATTATAAGTCATGGAAATTCAACACGTGATTCGCCTCTCTCATATCAGTGCTATTATTGCAGACCTACAGTATCTGTCAGTTGTTTCTGAGGGCAGGCTTTATATGGCGTCCACCACACACCGCGTTCAGCGGTGTGGGCTTGACCCGCAGGATTTTGGAACGGCAGACATTTCTGGTGGGCTTTGCTCTGTTAGAAACAATAGAGTTCTATTTTCTTTTCTTGGCGTGTTGCGTATACTGTACTCCACTGTCCGGTGGGCGCCGGCCTTCACTTTCACGCATGGCCTGTCTGCAGCAGCGATATGAGGAAAAGAAGAAAATTCTTGGCTAACAAAGCACATGCCTCGTGCTACACAAAAGTGTATCCCTGACTATAGACTCAATGTGAAGCAGCAAATTGTTAGGTTAAAATAATCAAAAATAAAATAATCTGCACTGAATGCGATGGGGTAGGCCTATTTAATATTTACCTAATAGTTTGATGTTGTCTTGGAAAGTTGTCGTTCAGAAGTTATTTCAGTTAGCATTATATTTTCCATCTGTCGCTGATGGTTAGACATGCCATTCTTAGGGAACCTATAGGCCTATATTATTTTAATCTGAAAAAGTGTCAGATGCATGCAGCCATCTACTTAAATTTAAGCAATACGCCCTGAGAGGCCGTGGGTTATACTGTATAATCGAACAGCTAAGGGGCGTTGTTAGGCACGACGCGAAGCGGATAACAGCTATAACAGTATAATATTCAATATTATTGGGGGGGGGGGGGTGCAACAGATGTGTGTGCAACAGATCAAAAAACGGAAATCTATGCTTCCGTGTCATCCTTGTGGGGCTACATGCCCACCAAGTTTTGCATAGCCTGGTCTTTCAGTGTGGCAGGAATCATTAACATAAATTGCTGAATGACATGCCTACACCATCAAAATGATCTTCTGGATGATAGAAACACTACATCACTATACTCAGAAAAACATATCTCCATATTATGCCTTCAAGTGATCACCATTAAAAAATATTATTTGATTACACATGTACTGTACCCCTTTACACATGTACGGTTTTCTCTCCAAGATCGTGTGGAGCAGCTCTGTACGCAGGGGAGCTTCCCCTCCACTACAAACAAGGCCAAATATAATATAAAGGAGGAGCACTGAGCAGTGAGGCTCTCAGTGAGAGGCCATTGCAGACATCACCACACAGAAGGAGAAGATTGTGAAATTATGATCTAAGCACAACATGTAAATCATAACAAGCATTTCCTGGATGGCTATATTCAAGTTTCAATAATGCCTAATATCAAACAGTGTGCCTAAAATGGACTTTTAAATGGGTGCGTGTTGAATGTCTCTCAGGTGTCATATTCAGATATGAATGAATCCTCCATCAGAGATACTTTAACCTTCACAGTTTATTTGGGCATGGGCTCACCCAGATATGTATTACTTGCTGTTGTTATCTTGACATACTTTGCCACTGTGTTAGCCAATGTTACTCTCATGCTGTTGATTTTTCTAGATACATCTCTACACAAGCCTATGTATACATTTTTATTCAGTTTAATCTTGAATGGACTTATGGGAAGTACTGCTGTTTGGCCAATGGTTATGAATATATTATTGACCAACAGCCCTCTAATCTCATATGAAGGATGTCTCATCCAAGCATTTTTCATTGTAACCTATGGATCTTGCAACTTCTCTATGCTGACAGTGATGGCTTATGACAGATTTGTGTCCATATTTAAGCCTTTGCAGTACCATACCATCATGACCCCACAAAGAGTAAAGCAGCTGTTGTTTCTTGCAAATTTCAGCCCTACAGCCTTAGTGCTTTTCCAAATATGTCTATCTTCTCAACTATCTTTATGCAGATACAAAATAAATAAGTTATACTGTGATAATTTATCCATAACTAGTTTATCGTGCGGTGGTAGTCGTGCCATCAAAAATCGCATTAGCAACCTGTATGGTATAGTTTGCATTATAGTTATTGTAGCCTTGCCGATGGTTCTTATTGTATCGTCATATGTTAAAATTATAATGTTTACCTTAAAAGCTTCAAAGAATGCAAGAAAGAAAACATTTGATACCTGCTTTTCACACATTATTGTTTTTATAAATTTCTCACTGGTAACACTGTTCTCACTCATTTATAACCGCTTAAGTGCTTACTTACCAGGAGAGGTCAATATTCTCGCATCAATTAATTATATCCTTCTTCCACCATTGTTGCATCCAATCATATATGGTATAAAAACACAGGAAATTAGACAGAGGTTCTCAAGAGCCTGGAGAAAAATTGTTTTTCGCAAAGTCTGAATGTCCATTTGCCCTAGAATGTACCTATTCATCAGTATTTTCTTTCAATGTGACGTTTATGTCTGTGCTGTGTAACAAATTGCAGCTGCCTATAGGCCTATGACAAATAATCTTGAATCCAGGCTTATTAGAGCCTCTGCTGAATTAAAGACATATTTGTCCACATATGGGCAACTTAAGAAAACACCATTAAGGGAGAACGTTTAACTTCAGATAGTATCTTATGCTGAACTGAAATTTGTGTCAGAAATTCCTTGTAGCAGGCAAATTACACAGACACAACGGTCAGACAGTGTGTTTGATGATGTTTTGTCAAAACTAAAATTAGGTGGAAAGGAATTATTATGCAAGGGCGATAACAGTTGATTGTTGTGGGATATTTTCGTATAGCTATTAAGCATCCAACTGAGTGTGTGCCTGCTTTGCTGTTGTCCTAGCCTATATGCTGTAATTTGCAATGAAAAATGGTGCATTAAAATGAGTGAATATTTACTTGTATTCAATATCATTGTTGTACTAATATTATCTACTATATATACAGTATATATACAGTATATATATATAATATTATATTATTAGTAATATCTACAGTACTCCTGTGTAAGGCAGGTTTTGTTGTAATCTACTCCCGTGTCATGCAGGTTGAGATAAGTGACTTCTACATATTGGACATTTTATTTAGAAAACACCTTTAATACATAACATTTCACACATACATTCTTGACAGAGGTTATAAAGAAGAGCATTTGGAAAACTAGAATGCATTTCCCGGTGGGAAAGTGCGAAGTGTGCTTGCTCCGACGCGCCACGAGAGCGCCCCGGTAGGATAAGCGACAGCTCGCCCTCAGGTCAAAGCGCCAAAGTTTGGCCAAGACGCGAAGCTGCTTCGAGTTTGGCGACGTTGCCCTCGATTGCCGAATTCTTACACTGACCTGACAAGTTGCCTAGGTTTATCAGTGGTATGTCCCAGAGCACCTCCAATGTAAAAATGTAGATGTCATCCCAAAGACGTAAAGAGATATGAGCCAAAATGCATTTTTGCTAATTGCGACGCCCCCTAGTGGCCAAATTACAACACATTTACTGAGGCTACTTTGGATGGTGTCCATAATCATCCCGCCAAATATGGTCTCGATACCTCACAGCGTTTCCGAGATTTGACCTCACTTCCTGTTTGGACGCTTCACCATCGAATTTGATTGGCAGTCACGGGCGAACGCTTTGATGTATGAAAATGAAATGTACACCTCTAAGGTCTGTAGACCTTGTGTTGAATTAAGTATGAGTTGTTCACGTGTAGCTAGCATGAAACACGTAACCACTGAAGGAAGGAGGGAGCCTAAGGAACTAGGCATGTTTCTAGAACAAATACGAGTAATGTTAGGAGTGTCAAAGCAACCAGGCTGTTACTGGTTAACATTTCTGAATATGAAATCGATTTTGGATTGGTTGCATGGGATAAAAGCTATGCCATTTCCTGTCCAGACAGCATTCATATTCAGAAATACTGTACACCGGCAACAAAGACACACACACACACACACACACACACACACACAAACAACTCTTTCAAACAGAAACGTCAGTCCGTTACATCTGCCTCTTGTCCACAAACTACTAACTGCGATTATATTCTAATTAAAATCCTCCTTGCCTCACGCACACCGCAGACAGGGCGACCGCTCTACTTCCGGTATTTCGCCGGCTTTGGGATTGATTTACCCAGAATGCTCAGGTCAATACAAATCATCCAAAACACACCGTCAGTATGAAACATCGTGTGATCGTCTAGTTTATATACCAAATGAACACATACATTATTTAACAGTGTGTAAGTCCGTACTTGCCCCTTGGGGCCATGGCATTACTAAGATTTAACTAGTCTCAGGATGAGACACCTCGTTGCGGAGCACCCTGGACAATCACCCACATTGTAATGTTGCGGACAATCTCTGTCATCCAATGAAAGATTGGACAGTATGAGTCTTCAGTCATACCATAATGAATGTATGAAAATACATGATATAACTCCATAGTGCTGTGATAATTGCATCAATATGTTTTACAAGAATGGCCTTGATTTGATTTTTTTTTTAAAAATATCAACATTGTATCTTAAATCACTCTGAAATGTCATTTTTGCATGACCTAAGCAATTTAAGATGAGCTATTCCGAATAATAGTATACATTCACCAACACACACGTTTTTGCTAATTATAGAGCCATCGACAGACCAAATAACACCAAATTTATTGAGGGTGCTTTGGATGGGGTCTCAAGTCATCCCACCAAATATGGCTTTCATACGTCACAGCATTTCCAAGATAGGCACACTTCCTGTTTGGCGGCTTCGCTCGCTGAATTTAATTGGTTGTCACAGGCGAACGCTTGGACGTATGTAGGCGAAATCAAGGCAGTTGATCCGCCTTGGTCTGTAGATCACGCGTGCCAAGTTTCATGACGATCGGATAAACTATGCGGCCAGGGTAGCTTTACTTTGACTTTGGACAAAATTCAAAATGGAGGAAAATCCATCATGGCGGAAAATGACGTCATATAGTGCGTTGGAATCAGCTGAGTCAGAGGATTCCAATGGTATAAGTGTTATCAAAATCGGCCATACGGATCAAAAGTTACGGGCATGAACGCGTTTTCCAACTTTGACCAGTTGGTGGCGCTAGAGCGTGAGAGTGGCGAGCATGAAACCTGGTGGTGTCAATCAGGGTAGTCTCCTCTATCAGCGTACCAAATTTCATGACCTTATGTCTTACGGTTTGGGCTACAGGTGGAAAAATGTGTGGGCATCAGCGCTCAAAAATCACTTTTCCATTCATTCCTATGGGAAAAAATCGACCGGAAAAACTGGAATAACGGGAGAACGACAAGGCGTATCAAAAAGCTGTATACAAGCCACCATCCTCGCATCAGGACGCACGCGTGAGAGGTGGAACGGCGTCTCTAGCTCCAAATCCCTAGGACAAGATAGGGAGACAAAAGTTGGACTTAAGATAAACTAGAATGCATTTCCCGGTGGGAAAGTGCGAAGTGTGCTTGCTCCGACGCGCCGCGAAAGCGCTCCGGCAGGAGACGCGACCGCTCGCCCTCAGGTCAAAACGCTAAAGTTTGGCCAAGACGCAAAGCTGCTTCGAGTTTGGTGGCGTTACCCTCGATTGCCAAATTCTTACACTGACGTGACGGGTTGCCTAGGTTCATCAGTGGTATGTCCCAGAGCACCTACAATGTAAAAATGTGGATGTCATCCCAAAGATGTAAAGAGATATGAGACAAAATGCATTTTTGCTAATTGCGACGCCCCCTAGTGGCCAAATTACACCAAATTTACTAAGGCTACTTTGGATTGTGTCCAAAATCGTCCCACCAAATATGGTCTTGACACCTCAAAGCGTTTCCGAGATTTGACCTCACTTCCTGTTTGGAGGCTTCGCCATCGAATTTGATTGGCTGCCATGGGCGAATGCTTTGATGTATGGAAATGAAATGTACACCTCTAAGGTCTGTAGACCTTGTGTTGAATTATGTATGAGTTGTTCACGTGTAGCCAGCATGAAACACGTAACCAGTGAAAGAAGGAAGGAGCCTAAGGAACTAGGCATGTTTCTAGAACAAATACGAGTAATGTTAGGAGTATTGCGGGAACATCTGCTGTTTACTCACTGTTGAGTAAGTTGCAATGTGTTATAGCCTCAAATTGATGGTAGAATAAATAGGACGACTCACCTGTTCAAATGGTGTAATAGGATCAAATTTGGTGTTGATATGTCAAAGCAACCAGGCTGTTACTGGTTAACGTGTCTGAATATGAAATAGGGATGGCGAAAACTACAAATTTTCTTGACCGACCACCGAGGCTCATTAGCCGGTTGAAACCGGTTAACCGGTTCGTTTAAAATAAATTATGCTATTTGAAATAACAGCCACGCAATTTCCCAACTCTCATCTCTCTGTCCCCCGCTCATAGGCTACACACAGCCCCGGCGCCGCCCTTTCACTCACGTCACTTTTTTAAATCCCCTACAGCGCCAGTTTAGTTTGAGGAAGTGCTAACAATAATAACGAAAGATGATCATTACCTTATCTGTTACCATTGATGACCCTTCCTGAAATGTAGATGTAATGTCTTTCCAAATCTAAGCCCATCTTATGCGGAAAGTTGCCTAGACTGCAACACGATAAAACCAATGGATAAAACAGCGCACTTCCAGATTGCAAAAGACGCACCGGCCACCGCTGTGACCTCGTGCCAAATGTTTTTATTGGATTATTACGTAGCCTAGCCTACAAGCAGGCGAGTTATGAAAAATTGAGTGTGAGGGATAATTTGTTAACTTCACGAAAAAAAGATCTTCTTGGAATGAGATGGCTAGCTGTAGTAACGTTTAGTCCACTGTCTTTAGGCTAATTTAAAGATGCCTCTCTTTTTTTTTTGTTAACCGACTAGCGACAACTTTGGTCGGTTAACGTGGATACGGTCAACCATCGGTCAAACAGTCACCGGTTAACATCCCTAATATGAAATCGATTTTGGATTGGTTGCATGTGATAAAAGCTATGCCATTTCCTGTCCATATTCAGATTCAGAAATACTGTACACCGGCAACAAGGCACACACACACACACACACACACAGACACACACACACACACACACACACACACACACACATATACATATATATATATGTATATACTGTATGAGCAATTCCATGCAAAACTGTCAAGTCCATAACCCCACACAGCATCAAACTATGATGTGGATGATGATTTCTTAAAAGTTTACCATTTCGCTCTTCTTGTTTGTACAACATATTCAATGACATTGTTAACTTAATCATTTGCATTATATAAATGTAACCTATTTTTCCACCCTTATGTCTCAACATATAGGCTACTATACACATAGTCACATTCATAAACATAAACAGGATCCTAGGTTCTCAATTTGCTGGACTCACTGTCTACCATAAAGTTAAAGAATAGTAATAACAGAAGAAAAGGTAAGAAGATGTTGATTGATAGCGTGATTAACTGTGTGGTGCCTCCACTGAAGAATGTCTTTACCACTGCCCTGGTGGAAATATGCAAATCCTCAGAAATGTCAAGTGACTACTGTTACTTCTAACTGCTTTAATATAGCTTATCCTAAATGAAATACTATGCAATGCAAGCATCACAAAACATTTATTTTATCCTTTGTTTTTAACTCTTAGAATTCAGTTCAGTAGGCTATGACATAATAAAATGAAAGTACAAAAACAGTTTTTAAAACCCCTTTTTAAAAGTTCAACCTATCACTTTCAATGAAATCTCAATTAAGGATTACGTAGTTACATTGCATGTAAATGCAATGTACTGTTATCCCTGTTCTTCTTATTATCGTTATAATTATTATTCTGCTTCCGACCAAAATCAACTATCAAAGGCTCTAAAACCACTGAGCCGTTTGACGTCATTCAAGCACTCCTACACAGGACTTGTAACGGAGATTTGTTCTATGTATTTTTCAAATGTGTGAACTTTATACTTTTTGAGATATTTACGATAAAAGAAATTAAAATTCCCATAGAGTTTACATTGAGACCCTTTGGCGGCAAAGATTAATTGTTACGTCAGTGCGCAGCTGTCAGTAATCAAGGATCTCTGATCCAAAGCCATGCCACCGCCGATGCGCTGAACCAGGCTACGTGAATGTTACGTTACGTCTACTCATTAAGCTGTAACAGCTGCAGCTGCTGTAAACCAGGACGTTATCGTCTTGTCTCTTAGGCTACTCCTTACTTGATTTGTTTATATCGTTACAGTAGCCTAACCGGTTTGCTCTCGGTAACGTTATCAACAGCTAAAGACAATCTAACCTAACGTCAACGTAAACACTGTATTTAGTTAACGACAACCAAACTTGCTCCAGGCTAACGTTTAACGTCGGGGTAGGCTGCAAGGCGAACAGGGCTTACACAAGGGCTTTTAGCCATCTCTACAGAGCAGCGTTTTAAGTGAAGTCCAACCTGATAGACAGGCCTACTAGTTGATTTAGGTTCAAGCCTTCTCACAGTCGCTTATTCCTATTAGGACAATCACACTCACACACCTGGAAACGGTTTCGAAGAACATACTAGCTCATCCTGTAATATGTGTAGTCTACATAAATTATCCTAGTAAGCTAACGTTACATTTGCTAGATATCCTACCTGTTGCTGCATCATCGTTGATTGGCGTTGTTTGAGATTGTATTCCGTACAGTATTCCAATGGTGTCAGCCTAGGCCTACTTTTAACCTGCATTAGTGTAGATATGAAGGCTATGTAAGCTATCCTACCAGTCGTTTCACTGTAGGCTACTTAGTCAGCTCTTGCAACTTCATTTCAGTCTTTTAAATTCTAATAAATGAAGAGTTATTTTCCAAAATAGCCTATATCCACAATTTTGATGCATTTTCATAAATCACTTTTTAAATGTGACTTTCCAACTTGGAATTGTAATTGTTATTTATCTATTCTTCAGTTTAGCCTAGTTGTCTTTTTAACTATAGGCCTAATATGTTTTACACAGCTAGCAACCTTTTTGCATTTACATGCAATGGTAATTCCTTCCATGGAATTACATTTTCTAGTTTTAGATAGTAACTGTGTGGTAATAATTCACCTATACCACCCATAGCCTAAATTAATTAAATGTTTACTATGAACAATAGTTAAATGAAACACACAGTAATACTTTCTATAACACTTTGTGTTGGATGTAATTCATTGAACCTAGAATTGTTAACTGCTATACAATAAGTGGGCCAAACTTCACAGTTTAAGTCTCCACACATAAGCTTGCCTACTGAGTCTAAAAACATAGCTCCCACTTTCCTTAGCTGGAGGGGAATTCTGAGATTTCTCCCTAAAGCAGAAACTATTATTTTTACCTAATTATTATTACTATTATTATTGGGAAGGTTATAGGTTTGCACTGATTCAGGTAGGGTAGTGGCACTATACTGGATGGTATATCGGTTAGAATATAGGACGGAGAAGAGATGGGGTTTAACTTTGTATTGTTCCAGCAGAGACATTCAGGATTCCATACATACAGAGAAATATAGGTAGATGGCTATTTATAGATAATATATCTGCAGCATACAGATATGCATTGAATACTAAGCTCATTAAACTGAATTGTAAGCCAGGACACACATACAGCAATGGCAACGCTAACCCCTTCAAGAAAGAAAAGAAACCTTTTTGTTCGTGACTACAGTTATTATGTGGTCAATAACGCCATCTAGCGGCGTAAACGGTACTGTGTAATAGCGTTAACTCGCACAGCACAGGTACAAACTTCCTCCAGTCGGAGATTGTTAATGAGGGCTATCTTTTACTGTCTATGGGGCTAAAGGACTGTATGGATTGATTGATTGTGTTGCTTGGATGGCGTCAGTTAGAACCAAAGATCATACAGCGCTAGAATCTTTGGTTAGAATACTGGTTGTGAAGCAGTAGTTTCTCCTTAGTTTCTTTATTGAGTTTTCTTCCACCATACAACAGCATGAATAAACTTATAATGTATAGTGGTCTGTAAAGAACCAAATAAACTGTCATTAATATGGTCACTAAATAAACTGTATCGCTATCTCTCATTCTATAAGCTCAACTTCTCACACAAGTAACACAGGCTTCCTTCATTTCAAACCCTTAATGCTAATGCTCCGTTTAGCATGCTAAGTCCTTGCATATCAACGTGAAAGATACATCCCACTCCCAATACACATGACCGAAGGTTACGGTCACTTACTTTTGTTGTCATACACGCACACAACTTCAACTTAAGGTAATTGGCAGTAAACTCACTCAAAACTAACGTCATGAACTTCACCAACACTGTGGTGTACTACTAGATAACGTCTCTAATGAACTAGCATGAGGCTGCACGAGAGGGCGTCACTAGGCAACAACACCTCAACAGAAGAAGAGTACAGAGATGCAAGACTAGTCTACGTCCTTACAGTAGAAACGCTAAACAGTAGATTCTTAAGCTAAACACATGAAGTATTATAATTTCAGAGAACACTTACAGTATATTACTTCATGGAAATCATGTCAAGAGCAAGTTTAAGTGTATTAGCAAACCTCTTGCATACCAGTGTGAATTAACGATGTATGTATCAAACTTACTTTTTGTCAATGATCTTATCTCTGAATGTAAAGGGCTGGATTACTCAGGATAACTGCAGGAATTGTCTAAGGGTAAATTAATTATCTATGTTTTTTGTGCACAGCCGTCTGCTCATCATCACAACAGAAAACGAAACTTAAAATCCTCAGACAGGGCGAATTTTGGAGTGAAGTTTACCCAGAATGCTCAGGTCAATACAAATCATCCAAAACACACCGTCAGTATGAAACATCGTGTGATTGTCGAGTATATATACCAAATGAACACAGAGAATACCCAACAGCGCGTAAGTCCGTACTTGCCCCTCGGGGCCATGGCATTGCTTAGATATACCAGTCTCAGGATGAGACACCCCGATGCGGACCATCCTAGAATCACACCCACATTGTACCGTTGCGGACAATCCTTGTCATCCGATGACCAATTGACCCTTCCAGAAGTCCCGCCCTCCATAGTTACTGTTGCTACGCCTGTCAAACTTTCGCACCTTGCCCGTCTATTACAATGGAGGAGACACGGGATTTTTTAAACAAATGTAATTTACAAAGACATCGCACCACACTGAAAGCTCATATTTGGTCACTAGCGAGCTACATCTGTCCTCTGTCATCTACAGTTGCATTTTCAGCTCTGAACAAAACCGTTCATGAGTTATTTAAGCAAAAGTCGAAGGTACGCGTTGTTTTCGATGGTTCCTCCAGGCTAGTACGAATGAAACGGGCGGGGGACAAAACTAGCATAACGTTTTAAGCTATACTTCCATAACGTCAATATTTGACAACATAACATGATTGGTACTTCAACTAGGTATTATTTTAGACAGAATTGCTGACGGGCTATACATACGTCTCGTTGAATGTCTGTTAAGAACTTTTTGCCGCCATCGTGAAACGTATCTCGCGGTTATGGAAATATCACGCAATATGCAAAATTTAAAGTTAGAAAAATACGTATTTCAAACTATATCATGTCTTTATAGTTCAACATGTTATTTCACCGTGATTTCACGTGTTTGGGGGCACCACACATCCAAATAAATGCCCTTAATGGCCCACAGGCTATGCAGTCTCCATAGGTTAACATGGCAAAAACTCGAAAGCTTGCCAGGCCTTGCTTGCTTAGTTACGGGTTGCTAAGCCACGATTGGCCTGTGGCGGTTTTAGGGCGTGGCTCTGGAAGGGTCAATTGAATAGTGGAAGTCAACTACCATTCCATAATGAAGGTATGAAAATACATGGAATGACTCCATAGTGCTGTGAGAATTACACCAGTATGTTTTACAAGAATGGCCTCGATTTGATTTTTTTTTAAAATATCAACATTGTATCTTAAATCACTCTGAAATGTCATTTCTGCATGACCTAAGCAATTTAAGATGAGCTATTCTGCTTAATAGTATACATTCGCCAACACACACGTTTTTGCTAATTATAGAGCCATCGACAGACCGAATAACACCAAATTTATTGAGGGTGCTTTGGATGGGGTCTCAAGTCATCCCACCAAATATGGCTTTCATACGTCACAGTATTTCCAAGATAGGCACACTTCCTGTTTGGCGGCTTCGCTCGCTGAATTTAATTGGTTGTCACAGGCGAACGCTTGGACGTATGAAGGCGAAATCAAGGCGGTTGATCCGCCTTGGTCTGTAGATCACGCGTGCCAAGTTTCATGACGATCGGAGGAACTATGCGGCCAGAGTTGCTTTACTTTGACTTTGGACAAAATTCAAAATGGTGGAAAATCCATCATGGCGGAAAATGACGTCACATAGTGCGTTGGAATCAGCTGAGTCAGAGGATTCCAACGGTATAAGTTTTATCAAAATCGGCCATACGGATCAAACGTTACGGGCATGAACGCGTTTTCCAACTTTGACCAGTTGGTGGCGCTAGAGCGTGAGAGTGGCGAGCATGAAACCTGGTGGTGTCAATCAGGGTAGTCTCCTCTATCAGCGTACCAAATTTCATGACTTTATGTCTTACGGTTTGGGCTACAGGTGGACAAATGTGTGGGCATCAGCGCTCAAAAATCACTTTTCCATTCATTCCTATGGGAAAAAATCGACCGGAAAAACTGGAATAACGGGAGAACGACAAGGCGTATCAAAAAGCTGTATACAAGCCACCATCCTCGCATCAGGACCGACGCGTGAGAGGTGGAACGGCGTCTCTAGCTCTAAATCCCTAGGACAAGATAGGGAGACAAAAGTTTGACTTAAGATAAATAATAAGTAGTATATGAAACGCACGGAGAACAATAGTGTGCTTTTGCAAGCACACTAATAATATGAAACGCACGGATAACAATAGTGTGCTTTGCTTGCAGCAAGCACACTAATAAGCCTACCTAACTAAATGAGATTGAGAAATATAAACATAATGGAATATTAAAATGGAAGATTGCATACATCCTCTATGTCATGGATAATTCAGCAGATGATATTTTGGATGTTTTGCCAATTGTTATACGGCCCAGGCTCGAATGAGCAGCAAACATGAAAAAGCGAAAGCGTGTGTAGGGAATATGATAGGGCTTCTGGTTGTAAGTATAAGGCGGGGATCACATTAGCCAACGGCAAGCGTAACGCAACGCTCAGACCATAATAATAATCCAAAACATTCTATCTTGTTACTAAGTTCAATCTTTGTTGTTACATTCTAAGACGAATCTGATTGGTCAAAATACCCATAGATATATATAGAACCCATGTGTGCTTATGAGTGGATGTTGGTAAGAGTGTGGATGTAGGAGGGAATGAACATCTGTGTGTGTGTGTGTGTGTGTGTGTGTGTGTGTGTGTGTGTGTGTGTGAGTGAGTGAGTGCACGAGTCTGCGTGTGTCCAAGAGAGTTAGAGAGCGAAGTGAGGCTTATCTTCAGACTTGTGTAGCCCATGCCCACTCCAGGTGCAAGCAGTCCTAAGAACTCCTTAGTCTCCCCGCAGTCAATGCACTCTACATACTGTAGACAACAAGGGGAGCAGAGGGTCGTCACACCAATGACTTGATGAAGATTAAAAGAATTATGACAAGGTTGAAGCTGCAATGGAGCAACACTGTGTAGGACAGCACAGTGTCATTTTTGAATTAACAGTTTAATATGCGATGTCAGCATCGGTGGGGGTGATTGCAGAAGCATTCATCACGATGGTACATCAACTGACAGAAATGTATACCTTTGGAGTGCTTAAAGATGAACTCATAAGAGATCGAATTGTAGTGAATAAAAGACATTGAAATTTGCATTCTTAGAAACAGCTGCAAATGGATCAAGAATTGACCCTAGCAAAAGCCATACAAAATGTGAGACAGACTGAGAATGTTAAGAAACAACATACGATACTGCACAGCAGTGTGCAGTGGGAGGTGACCCCAAAACAAACGTGGAGGCCATTAAGATGATGAAAAAAGGGTGAAAAAAGGTCCAGCACACATGATGAAAGACATACTGACCAAAGGTCCAATGCTCCAAGTGAAAAGGAATGTGACCAAATGTACAGTAGGACATAAACATGAATGGAAGCCCAAGTTTTATTGTCATGTACTCATAGATGTATTATCAGTAATGAAATTCTTGTTCTTAAATTATTGTTCTTAATTACTAATTCTTGTGCTCAAGAGCCAGCTCAACTTTAAATAATAATACATTAAATAGTAGAATTAAGAGAAGATATATTAATTTCTAATAAACAAGACTGAAGAGTGGATTGAGTACAAGAATGATAAGAAGATACAAAAGATGAAAATGAAAAAAAGAGAGTGACAAGTGCAATATGAGGGGGTAAAGTTGAGCATTCTGATGTTTTGTGGATAGAAACTGTCTTTGTATCTGCAGGCCTGAATACTCATGTAGCTTCTGCCAGATGGCATCGGATTGAATTTGTGTATTGCATATTGTGCAGAGAAGTATTGCTCGTCCAAAGACACAGACGGCTGAAAGTGTCACAAAAAGGATACTATATGGTGGCCTGTTGCATTGGTCAAGCAGTATTCAGTCACACAAGTCCTATCAAACTGTGATACTCATGACTTGACTATGTATTCTTAGGGAAGTGGATACACAAGTCACTAAGCCATGGATGGAAAAGTTAATCTGAATGTGGACGCCATCAATTTCAAGATGGACACAAGTGCAAATGAGATGTCCACACCCAGGGGATGTCTTCAACCCAAAGTGAGACGGTAAGCTAGGCAGACCACAAAAGACTGTTTGGACCAGGTCACAATTTGCAGGATGTACTGTAAAAGGCTGCTTCCAGAGCAAAATGACAGCAAAAGGGTGATATTCAACATGTGTACATATTATGGCAGGTCTGTCACAATCTCTTTTGGGCCTATAGCAGCAATAGAGGTAATTGGACTAGCACACAGGGCTGATGAAGTGACGTACACAGAGACCACACACCTTGAAACACCTTGAAAGGTTCCTCTACCTTTGAGAGGCAGTTTGTAAAGAGCTAGAGAAAGGGAAAATATGGGGGTCATATCAAAAGTGACTGAGTCGCCAATCTTGTGTTTCAGGATGGTATTCTGTAGTTGTTTCAAAACGAATGAAAGACAAACTCTGCTGAACGCAGCAGCGAAGATAGAACGCCACATCCTTCCTGCTGTTGACCAAACACTATATAATCATGACAGACGTGAAAGCAAATTCCTTTGACACCAGAGTCACGACATCTGACGAAATCTTTTATTTGGCTTTTGCCATTGCATCTGTGCCTGATTATTTTCAAAGACGGATGTCACAGATGATGTGCTATTGCAGGAACACAATGAAAGACTACACTGTGTGCTACAGAAGATGCAGGAAGAGTGACATTAACTCAATGAAAAATGCTCGTTTGTGAAGGAAACACTTCACAATCCTTGGCCACAAAGTGCCTGCAAAGAGAACTGAGCAATTCTGCAGATACATGAGCCTATACTTGTGTGGAGGATGAGCATGGCAAACTCTTCTGTCTGGCAACAGTCCTTGCTACAGTTGGCAACCACCATACTGTACCACTAAAATACCCAGTGAGTGAGAACAGCAACAGATGACTTTAGAAAAATGAAAAAAAGGGCAGAGCTCATCAAAGGTGCTCCTTCAGTATTCGACCACAACAGATACATAGGTGGTTGCAAAATGTCACATCTAATGCAATGACTAGTACCTTACAAATGTTCTTCTCCAAACAAAATACAAATATTATGGTAAATGATGTATCTCCTCCATTGTCCAAATTCCCTGCTACAGATGACAGAGAAAAGAGGCCTTCGTGACTCCATTCTGTTGTGGACAGGCAGTCAGAGTGTGTTTGTGGTCCCTTAAGGGTTAACCACAGCAAGTGCTGTCTGCTACTGCTGAGCTCCCATCACTCCTCCTCAGGGAATGAGTCTAAATTGCCCTCTTAGGACTGATGCCTTACAGTGGCCTAATGACCCCTCCCACAGTGACCATCATCTTGGTAAACAGGCGTACTGTATTGCATCAGCTTGCTCTTCATTAATGATCTGTTATGTACAATAACACAGATACTAATCATGTACTGTACTGCTGCAGCAATTTCAAGAGAGTTTCAGGAATCTTTTTTCAATTTCATTTTCTTATGAGTAAAACAAACAGACAAGTGACTCCATTTCACATTATCATGTAATCCTACATGAACAATTTTTATTTAGAAAAAATTAGAAAGAAAAAAATCAAGGATATACACTATATCCTAGGACACCTGTTTTGTCAAATGTGTTTTGTGTTGAGTGCATCAGTAGCTGATTAAATTAAATTAATATTGTTGTCATATCACAAACAGTTAATGATGTGTTTGTGATATGACAAATATAGAGCAAAGATATTCTGCAAATTGGGTATAGTGTTAAAAAATTTAACGGTTCCATGTGACTGTTACCATAGTATACTAGGACATAAATTGCTATCTAGGTACCATCTATACTTTTCTATATTCTCAGTTTGGACATAAGAATCAATGACTGTATCAATCTAATAATGGCCATTAACAAGTGACCAAATGACCAACATCCCATGTGAAGAGAATGAACCATGATGAACCATTTACACTACAGTACATGACCACAGGGACATCATCAAGCATAGTCAGAGCCTGCGCTGGGTTGCTCTCCGTCATCCCCAGGGAAAAGGTGTGTCATAAACATGGTCATTTGCCACTGAGGGGACACTACAGAGATTTTTTCTAAAAATAGTGACCCAGAAACCTGTTGGTTGTATCACTTTAGTTTACAATAGCAAGGCATCACTCTAGAATTATTCCTAACCACATAGCCTACATAAACCAACCTGTTGTTAAAGAAATAATAATAAAAAAATGGATGATTGAATAGGCTAAGTGAGATAAAAATATGAATCTAAAACTTTGCATTTCTGCATTAGCAGTAGGCCTCATCTAATTATGTAGTTCATTTTTCATACATTAACTACTTTATAGTTGTGACATATTTATTGTGCCACTAGTTCACTTGTCTATGATGGGTAACTAACTGATGGTTAATCACATTTAATTATGATGTTGGAGAATATTCAATAACATGAGATTACACATGTCAATTCTTTATGACAGACCTCTGTGAAAGCCTTCTGTTTAAGACAGGTGTGTAAGTGTAGTACATGTTCTCTCTGTGACTAGTGATGGTTTAGCTTAACAAGTTTAGCTTGAAAGACTTAGTCAGTTCACCAACAGAGAAAGAGTTTAGGGTCCCCACTAGATGGCAACAGAGAGACACATCTCACTGAGCTGTATACTGTATCTATATAAATGTTTCCAGATTTATATGTATGCTGGGAACAACAACTCTGTATGAGTGTGTGAGAGAAAGACAGCTTGTGTGTGTGTGTGTGTGTGTGTGTGTGTGTGTGTGTGTGTGTGTGTGTGCGCACGTGTGTGTGTGTGTGTGTGTGTGTGTGTGTGTGTCTTCATGCATGTTCTCATGTGTAATAATGAAGAAGTGCTTTACATCATGATACTTTATTGAATATCTATTGAAAGGTGAAATACAAAAATAAGTCATATTGAAAAGTAAACCCAATACGATGTAATTCAAGCAGCACAAAACATTATCCTATATACTGTACCTTGGAAACAGTTGCACGTATAAAACATAAAAAAAAGCATGTCATCAACCTAAATGAAGAGATTAAGTTTAAATTTCACTAATATTCCTGAGATATGTTGCTACAGTATGCAAAGCGTACAAAAGCTTCATAGTCGCAAATACAGCTACATCTTCTGAACCTGTGTAACCCACAAAACAGCAATACAGGCACAGTAAGGGTTATTACATGATGCAATCATTGCAAAAAAAGAATTCAGAAATAGCTGTCCATGTTGCAAAAAGTTAAACAAAAAAAAAAAACGTTCATAATGTAAAAAGTTCAACAAAAATAGACGTTCATAATGTAAAAATGTCAACAAAAATAGATGTTCAAATGGCAAAATGCTCATCAAAATCACATTTTGTGCATACAATAAATCGTTTATAGACTGTCAGAAGAATGTTCCCTCTACTTTGGTGTCATTCACATTCAATATATCTGTAATACCTTTGTGATGCTATGTAAACATTAACAACACCTGTTCAGAAACCTTTCTATAAGGATAATAAAGATCAGCCAAAAACAAAAGTCACATTTGTGCGGTCACGGTCGACTGATAACTGTGGACTCTAACTGTGGACTTGTTCATGCTAACTGTGAGTTAAAATCATTAGTACTTCTGCGATGTTCAACACCTGCTTGAAACCACAGGTTTCTTCTCAAGGTTAGTAAAGATGGGCCTGAAACATGGAAAATACTGAAGAAAATAAAGCTGCTATATTGCTACATGTGTTGTTAACAAAATGGTGTGCAAAAATCCCTCCGTTCTCCCAAACAATGAACTTACATTATTCATGTCAACTTCATTATTAATTTGGAGTAGATCAGTAATACTTCTGTGATGAAACGTCTCAGACTGTTATCCTCTTTAATGCACTGGTGTAGGGAATCAGTTAGTTGTCCTGTGATATATATGTACAAACCATTCTATTCTATACTCCACTAGGATGATCATGTGACCAGTGTAACTGGTGACCCCCTGACCTCTGATCTCCGACCCTTATTTCTGAAAGTTTCTGGTTCCCTCAACTTCAACGTTGGTCACATTCAAACCCCAAAATTGTAAACCTATACTCAGTAATCTCACTGTGGCCATGTGAAAGCGCAGAAACACCTGTTTTAAAATTGAGGACTTTTCCTCAGGATAATGAAAACCGTTCCAAAACAAAAAAAAAAGGACTTACAGTAAATGTATAACCCTGACTGTGACAAATCTGTAGTCAACAGTCACATCTCACAAAATGTTTTATTTTTAATTTTTTTCTAAAATGACCGCTCTCAAAACGTCTACTCTCTTACTGTACTTCTGCAGAAAATCGGCAGCACTTCTGTGAAGGTATGCAAAACTCTCAGACCGTGGTCTTTTAAACCGCCGCACTTCAGGTGAAAACCAGTTGCACTTCTGTGATGTTACGGAATACCCTTAAGCTTTGGTCTTTAACACGTTTCAGTAGAAAATCAGCTGCATTTTTGTGATGTTACATAAAAACTCTCAAACCGTGGTCTTCTGCACGAGGACGATGGAGACCAGCTCAGCATACTGTTGACCTTTAACCCCAGGAAGTGCAGCTTTCTTCAGCTCTGGAGAGCGCGGGTCTTGCATTAGAGATGTCAGGGTGGCAAGGGACTCACGTTTCTTGCGGCGGTCCTGGAAACAATATTGTAGCATATTTATTAAACAATTTATTATATGATAATCAATTTGTGCATCATAGAAAGTCAGGCCTTTAGAGAAAGTGAGAGACACATACCTTTTCTACAGGCGGGACATGTCTCTTGCTACAGAAAGAGGGAGAGAGGAAAAGTCATGTGTTAGAATAACAATACAGATTTGTTCAAAGATCAGAGTGGAATGTGACAGTTTAGACCATGCACTCTTAATTATCTTCTCTACACACGTACACACACACACACACACACACACACACACACATACACACACATACATACACACACACACACACACACACACACTTGGGCACTTGCATAGACATCAGCAAGAACATAAGTAAATAATTCACTGATAAATTTTTTTAAGACTTGCAGAACCAAAAATGTCCTCTTGAGGGTACTATTGTCCACATCAGGGATTGCTGTCCCGCGCCTGACGCGCCAGCTCAGATTACTAACGGAGAACTCTCTATGCCTTCATTCATACAGCACCAGCTCGTTAACCACGACCTTTGTTTTGTAGAGATCACTCCCAAAGCAAGAGCCAAACATCACGCCGCCAAAGTCTGGCCAGGCCAGACCTGCCCGTGACGGTGAAGCTGACGCAGATCCCGAAATAGAGTTCCCCCCCCCCCCCCCCCCAAAAAAAAAACAAAAAAACAAATACACACACACACACACACACACACACACACACACACACACACACACACCCATGGGAGAACCTGTGCTTCCTTTGTCTGGCCCTGTCCCACTGACCTTCCAGAGCTGTGCACAGTGAGAGAGAGAGAGAGAGAGAGAGAGAGAGAGAGAGAGAGAGGCAGACAGACAGACAGAGACAGACAGAGAGAGAGGTAAAAGTAGAGAGAGAGATATAGATGTAGAGGTAGAGAGAGAGAGACAGACAGACAGAAAGAGGTAGAGAGAGAGAGAGCCTCCTCCCAGCAGACTTGACTGTAACAACATCAGGAACAAACAACAGCACACTGAGGCCACCTTGACCAATAAAAACACTCTACTTTATTCCGGTGTCGCGACAGTCCACTGCACAACCTAACAGTGATTGAGTTGCTAGGTGTTCCATGGGATCTCCCCATTCTGTGTGCTTGTTAAGTTAGATTATTTGTTGGACTTGCAAGCAAACACACCTTACAGAAATAGAGCATATCTGTCTTTCATGACAGGCCTCTGACTATTATTAGGTCCAGGATGCACCAGGGACAACTGAATGCAGACAAATAGCAACCTCCTCGGCTTATACACCAAGAAGGACATATAAGTGCAATACTACCACCTATAGTATGAGATAAATCCAAATGATCCATTGTGCCTGCCATTAAATAATGTAATAGGCACTAAATGTACAGACAGAGGCCTGTTTTTGTCAGAGGAAATGCTCACTCTGTGGTTGAGGTACTGTCTGAAGCTGTGTGCTGTGACCACAGCATCCTGTTTGTGAATAGCAGAGCATCGCTGTTGGTTTGCTCGAAGACCACAGTGGAGATCAGGTGAGCTCCGCCAGGTTTCCTGTTTGTGTTCTGCTCTCACCTACCTACAGTACGTGCTTCACAAGAGACTACCAGCGGCTGGCACTGGCCTGCTCCACGCCCAGAGTCAACCCTGACTGGACACTGGGGAACTATCCGAAGCTCAGCGAGGGGGGACCCAAATATAGTCCTGCGTCTATGTCCCGTGCACGCGGCGCATGACGAGAATTGCATCATTAACGTGGCACTAAGGGGGCTATCACGTGCCTGCCAACATAACATATGTGACCGCATGTCAATGACGCACTTCTTCGACGCGCGAAGATGTGCACGGAGGAGTTTGCCACTTCCTTAATGCGGGCATGGTGGAGCTGTGGTATGGTCACCGGCTGACAATCGATCGACCCGAGCCGATTCGGCTAAAAATGTCTGCTAAATATCAGTCAACCGACCAAAAAAACAGTACCAGTACGGGGAACACCCCATAGAGACCGCACTGGAGCCACCTATAGAGTCCGTATAAAGTCTGAGGGAAACCCTTTTGGAGTACAGAGGATTGTGGGATATCCCTCTATGGAGTCAGTATAGATGGAACACTGCAAGGCATGTTGGGTAACCCTACTGTAGGTGTCCTTACCAGAAAACACACAGGGTGATGCCGAGGAAGAGTGTGATGGCCAGAGCAGTGGTGAAACAGATGATGATGAGGGCCACTGTGTGTGAGAGAGAGAGAAGAAGAAAAGAGGAGAAGAAGAGTCATCTCATGCAGAACATCCATTTAACGCAATGACATGTCAACTTCATAATCCTTGATTAAGGTGTGCCATGCATGCCCAATAATAGAAAGTAGGAAATTGTTTATGAAATGTGATGCATTTGTGCTCCAATCCAATGCAAACCATCTTAAATGAATTGTGAAGGATTAAAGCTGAAACTATTTTAGATACTGAATTTCAAGAGAAGACAAAAGTTAAACAAAAGTGCTGTGTAGACTTTTTCTATCCACAGATCACTGAATTGTGTCACCAAGAACCTGCTCACAAGTTTTAGAATGGCCAAGCCCCGATGATAAAGGCTTTTACTTTTAATTAAAAGAAACAAAAGTGCTGATGATCTAAACGCTAAAGTCTCATCTAACGAGCACCTCAAACAAACTCTATGAGGCCCATTTTGTACTCACCGTGCTGCACTGCGTTGTCAGTCACCTCCACCAGGATGTAGAGGTTGGTGCTGAGGTGGTGGAAGGATGCCGTGCAGACATACTGTCCAGCATCGCGCTTAGACACAGCCATGGGGAACTCCAGAACGCTGGTCAGTGCAGACGTCTCTCTCACTTGCAGTGCAGCTCCACCGTCTTTGCTGAATTAGGAGACACAGGATAAAGTTGGAGATATACAGTAGGAGTTTGCAAGAAAAAGTTGCAAGGCATTGTGAGCATTTCAATGTTGCATCTATACCTCGTTATGCCATACTACTTAGTTGTTTATGGAAAAAAACATCATGTAGGCAGTTAGAAGTGAGTAGATGCAGCTCTTCATCCAAAGCATAAGTGAAGTCCATAAAATTCATCCATGAATGAAATGGAGTGACTCTCGCTGTCTTGGGCTCTTAAAATGTCCGACATGGAGATATATTGAAATAAAGAAGTACAGCTTCATGCTTTTCTCATTTTCAGACTTACGAGCTTTTAAGTGCCACTGCTCCCGTGGCTCGAGTGGGACGCAACCCCTCCCTCACCACACCGACGCGCCTCATGATGTCTTAATTACACTTTATGACAGTTTTACGACGGCGCTCTTTTGTAAAACACCGCCATAAAACAACAAGAGTGAAAGCTCCCTCAGAGGGGGAACAATGAGCTGCAATTTATGACCCCCCTATAAAGCCCCAAATATTAGCTGAGCATCGACAAAACACCACCAACGGGGAACATCTTCCATCGGAGTCCAGGCCTGCCGGTGCGCAGTTCCCACACTTCATTTCTGACTTGTTTAAACTCAACGTTGTGGCTTCACACTCAGGCTCATCTTGAGGTGGCTCACTTTGAGTTCACGTGAGATTGAAAGAGCTGAATGGCATTATGAAACCTATTGTGACATTTTACTCACGTTAGAATGAGTATGATTACATGCAAAACCCATGCAACGTCGTTTTGATCATGCTGATAGTGATAGGGTGAGTCAACATGAGAACATGCCGGTCTCATGAATCTGTGAGAAATCAAGTATCACATCTCGTCATCAGTGCTGTGCTCTAATGGCCCACTGACATGGCATGATAAGACCAAACCACCGGGAAGTGGTTTATGTTTCTGGCAAAACAAACGGCTATAGCTTGCCGAGGCTCTTGAGAGCGGAGCGTTACCTGGAACAGACAATCTGGCTGTAGGGCACGTTTCCTTTGACTTGGAGAAGAATCTTCTGGTGGGCGAGATGCTCCTGCAGAGCAACTCTGTACACAACTACCCCATCTCCAGAGGCACAAGTGGTTTTGTTCATCACGCTCAGAGAGGAGATATCTGCATGAGAAGATGACAGGACCACAAACAGATCAGCAGAGAAGATAAAAGGAAGAAACAGACACACTGACACAAGCATAGACTTGGCAGGCAAACAGATATGACAGGTTGGTTTGAGTACCATCTATGAGTGGTTCTCTGCAATGTGCTAGGCTTTCAGCGTATTACTGCAATAAAATACAATAGGCTATTCCTTCCTACTTCTTTACAAATTTCCGCGGCTTAGTGTCATTTCTCAACCACAGCTGCGGTGGTGTGGTTGTGCATGCAGAACCCTACCCCTGAGCCTTCCCCTCATCACTCAATGCAAAGTTAGGTTGTTTTTTTTGGCATATCCCCCTAAGAAATGATGTATTACTGCAATAAGATTTTTTTTTTTATTGCATCCAACTTTGTTAAAAAAAAAAAAGTCAAAAAGTGTCACCATAAGTGTACTGATTCAGTGATCACCATCATAAAGTTACTGTAACTAAATGTGTGAGAATGATGCAGTCATCCAGAAAGGTGAAGGCCACATCCACAGTCCAGTGTCCTCACCCACCCCTGAAGCTGTAATATCCTGTCCTCTCTCTTGTCAGCACGTTAGGGAACATGAGCCGGAGAAGAACCAGAAAAGAGCGACAGGAAATTACTGACACCTAACGTTCCATCTGGGACAGGAAAGAACTGGCCAGGTACAGGAACTAAGTAGCACAATGCCAACTATGCACAGAGTTGTTTTTTTTTTTTCGTTCATTTCTTAATCTGCCATCCAAGGTAAAGTGGAAAGTGGGGAGACCTGCCAATGCGTTTGGTGCAGAGGAGCAGCGGAGGGCGGTATACAGGAGTCCAGCCAGGGCCACTGACATTTTGGGCCTTATGATGGAATATAATATATTGGGGCCCCCAACAATAATAAAGCTACTCAATATGTTCTCTTCTGTCTCCTCTCTTCCAGTGCCCCTCTCTCACTCTTGACAGAAACCCAAGAACCTTTCAGAGATATAGATTTTTGCCATTTAGACATTTACTATAGTCCACTACTAACTACAATGGTTTGAAGCATAATTGTTATTATCTTAAAAGCATGTAGATAATTGGTTGATATTGTGAGGATGGGCTGTGTGTCCTGGTTTGATGTGCTCTTGTCTGGAGTGTGTACTCACAGTACCAAGGGACGGTCACTACCCTCCTCTCCATGTTGCCGTACTTCTGGTGTATGAGGCAGGTCAGGGCACTGCCCTGGTGAAGTGGCAGGCGGAACTCGTATGAGGCGTTGGCTTTGAACTTTGACCCCTCACGAGCTGAGGATGACACCACACTTGCTACGGTGTTGTTGTCAGGGAGGAGCCAGGTGATGTTGGCGCCGCCTGACTCACTGGAGTACGCACACACGGCACGTACAAGAGGGGAGTAGCCACGCTCGCTCACCAGGAGGGCCTGGATCTCTGGAGGATCTGAAACAGAGGGTTGGATAATGAGAAAATGCCAAGTTAGCTCTAATTTACTTCAAATGCTCGTATTTCTGTATGTCGTTGATGATGAATTCATTAGTAAATACAATCTAATTTCTCAATTTGTACATTTTGTAGCAAGGGATGGCAAAAGTGATGTGTGTGCCCTTGAGAGCACTGAGGTGGCATTATCTATTACTTAGATATATGCCCTTTAATAAGGATATCCAACTTCACAGTTATCCATTACTGGTGTCCCCTAGCCACACCAGAGCACTAGAAGGTGACACTTAATTAAACTAGAAGGAGACAAATTAATGAAATCAAATTAAACTATTTCATTTAACACAATCAAAGTAATTAATTTAACACCTTAATTGGTGTATTGACAGATGTCTACATTCACCTGGAGCCTGAAGCTGGATCTCTCTCCTCTCGGGCTCCAGCAGACTCTGGTGACTCACCACACAGACCACAGTCTTCCCCTGATGCTCCGCCAAGGGCAGTTGCAGCACACTGCTGACCGCCACCACTTGCTCCTCCATAGAGGGCTGTGCAATTAATCCAATTAATCAATTAACTGTCAATTATGTCCTCCAATGATTATAAAAACAACATAATTAAAATGTAACGATTGCAACTAGGCTGCATTCTGTTGTACAACAATGCTCTTGTTTTTTTGTTGAGTTATGAATCCAGTGTACCCCTTTGTTTTACAGTTGTAACTGTTGTATCATGCATTTTCTTTATTTTGCATGCATTTTAATATGTGTTTGTTGAATTCTATTTAATTAAAAAAAAAAATAACAACTGTGAATCACAGTTATTAGAATCAGCTGATTAAGTGAATGGTTGGAACCAACAATATAGCAGGAGTTATACTCTCTGAAGCTGGACTTTTACACCTCTGATCTTGATGTACATAATCAGTTATGATTTTCGGCATAATCGAGCAGCCCCACCTCCACACCCACATCTTGTTCCTCGCTTCCCAGCAGCTCCACACCACCATCTGCCCCATGGCCAAGTTTGGTGTTGTCCCCAAGGAGATGCCAGGAGATGTTGGCTCTGGGTCTCACGCTCTCCACTCTGCACTCTGCCTCTGAGTAGGCCGAGCCCTGCCTCCACACAACGCTGAGCTGCACCGTTATGTTAGGATGAGCTGGAAACAGGTAAGCATGGGAAGCATGGTAAAGATGTAATGTTCATATCTGGAGATACCATGCGTATGTGATTCTACAAGTATGAAAGACTGTCGTCTTGGCAAAGATCTTATAACTGGTAACATTCAGCTATGTTGGGTCCAAGTTGGGAAAAATAAAGCTTCATTTCTTAAATTTTGTGGCGTGAGACAAACCCATTGCTTGCTTGGATCAATGCATGTTGTTATAATGTTTTAAAAGTGTGTTCATGTCGTATTTAACATTGTATAGCTAGTACAGTAACAGCATTAGCAAACATCTCTCTGATGTCGTTCTTGGACGTACCACATGCAGACAGCTCTATCTCCCTCCTCTCTGGGTCTTTAAACAGCTGATGCTCTACCAGGCACTGCACCCTGTACTCTTCAGGCATACAGGGAGGCAGGGTTAAGGTGGCCGTGGCGCTGTCTGATCCGTTTAAAGAAGTCGTGTTTAGTGCCTCCGCCGCAGTCAACCCTGGGGGCAGGGACCAGGAGACGTTCGGGGCAGGGACTGCGTCCGAGGCCGAGCACTCGACGGTGACGCTGTCCAGCTCTCTCCAGGTTTTCACACTTATGATTGGAGCTACAGGAGCTGAAGAGAAGAGTTGTGATTCAGAGCATGACAACAAAACAATAACAAGACCACAACTTTAGGCCAGAGAATTCACTGTGTTTAATAACTGTGGAACCATCTGTAATATTCAATATGTGTGATGGGAATAATCCAGAGGTGGAGAGTCACTAGTCAACTGATCCTGACTGAAAGCCGCCGCAATCCACGGCAAAATTTTTGACTGGCAAGTATTGGCGCTGGTGGAATATAACTGAATCGTAATCTAGGCCTACACAGCAGCAGCGGCAGAATCTGATGGCGTGGGGAGTTGCACTGAAAACAATGTAAATCTAAGGTTAAACGAACGCTGAAAACGTAGTTCGCCTCACTCATATCGGCACCAATGTGATGGTGAACACACAGTGAACGCACAGTGAGCGGCACTAATAAGAATCATCTGGTTTAGTGAATGGATGAAACAAATACCTTGGAGGACTTTCTGAGCCAACGTTATCCACCTCTGCAATAATCTATAAAGATGGACTTACTGGGTGCCTGAACCCCTGGTTTAACACTGACGTCCAGCTGAGTAGATGCTTTGTGTTTGGAGAAGGAGGCCTGGCACTGGTATTGCCCAGCATAGCGCTGAGCTATTGGGCCTCTGAAGGTGAGCTCATCACCTTCCAACTCCACACCATCTGGAAGAGAAGAGTCATCTCTAAAGAGAGAGAGAGAGAGAGAGAGAGAGAGAGAGAGAGAGAGAGAGAGAGAGAGAGAAAGGGAATAGAGTGAATATATACTCATTGACAGTGATCAAAAACCTATACCTGCAAACAGCCTAATACCCCGGGTGTTGTTGTGTCTTCAACCAGAAGAGAAATCTGTTACCTTAAACCAGCTTCAAAACAAAAGGCATTCAAGTGGAGAAGCCTTGACAGAAGCTTAAAGTAAAGTAATAGGAAGCAAAGTTCTGAGAGTGATATTAAAGATGAGGAGAATGCCATCACTTACTTGGTGCACTCAGTCTGATAGCTTGGCACATCTCCCTGCACCTTCAGTGCCAAGGTCATGCCAGGCTCTCCCTCGTCCAGGGGAAGTTCATCCAGGGCAGTGCCATTGGGGTAAACCAGCTGAACAGATGAGAGAACTGTGGACAAACAAGAGATGGCTGTGTCACTGTGCGTGTGTGAGTGTGTGTGGATGCAATTTGAGCACACGCACAGAAACATGCCCTGCAAATTGTATCCACACAGACACATGCATCGCACGTGCAGTCATTTACTCGATTCAGCACTACAGGACAATTCCCCATTCAATCCTTTACCACAAACAGCTGTTCTCATCTCCCGATGAATAATGACCAAAACAAAAACTGTAACACTCGAAGCACAGGCACTCACTGTAGGTGGGCAGCGTCTGGGTAATCTCGATAGGGCTGGTGAGCTTTGGGTGGGTGACGACACAGGTGACATCTTCCCCCTCGTGACTCCCAACGGGGAACGAGACCGAACTGATGAGTGTGTGATCATCATCGCTCCGCTCCCGGGCCGAGAGTGTGTTTTCTCCCCCAGACAGTATCCATGCAATTTTGGGTTGAGGTCTCCCTCCCAGCGCGGTGCAGTTGACAACCCGCAATGCTCTCCCTCCTCCAGTCCCAGGATCCAGGCCCGTCTCCATGGTTACTTTCGGAGCAACTGTGCGTCAACAAAGACAGTATGTTTGTATTTTTGATCTTATTGATGTTTTGGGTGGTCACATTACTCACTCAATTTGCAACGACTGTGCAAAGAAGTCTGGATATCGAATGGTTTCCACATTCCCCCGGACTTTGACCACACACAGAAACATTTTTACGGGCACACACCTAGTTCGCTGGTGACCTCAGAGAGCTGTTAAAACGTTGAATCAGCTGCCCTGGGATCACTTTTTCCCTCTCGAAAAAATGTTTTTGAACTTCTCCTCCGAATAGAAAATGGTCTCGCCATGTTGTATTGCGATGACGGTATAAAGCCACAGCCTGTCTGACACACCTCTGGCAACCCAGCATGCCTTACCACCATGTGCTTGTCATCAGTACTACTCACACAAACACCATACCACTCAACCACTCACACATACGGACTAGCCTAAAATAGACAGATAATGTAGATAGACAGAGGGGGGGAGAGAGAGAGAGAGAGAGAGAGAGAGAGAGAGAGAGCGCTGAATTCTGTGTCAGACTTTTTTCAGTACTGCTAAGGACCCACAAACACAGGAAATCTCATTACTTCCTTTGAACTACTACAGAAAGGTTTGACATTATAACACACATTCTAATTCCTGAATTGGTTTACATGGAAATGCCTGCTCTAATGCTGCATGCAATTAGTATCACTAAATGTGACAACCTGAGTATCCACTGCAGAGCATCTTTAAAATAGGTGTGTAAGAGAGGACATTAACATCAGCACCACGCCGGTTCGGCTGGACTGAGGGTGAGAGAGACCCTTCCTGAGTCCAGACAAACCTGTGCCGGTTCTTTTAGAGTGAGACCCTTCTTGAGTCTAGACAGAGCTGGACCTCCGGGGTTGTGGAGGCACAGCTCCAATCCTTCACCTGCTCCAGCAGCTGGACGGAGGTGCAGCTGAGACCAGATGGCAATAACAGCTGCTTTCAGCTCCAACGCGGAGAGCAAGGTGCTAACAGAGCCAAAGTCATGGGTTCAAGACCCGAGGATCACACACACACACACACACACACACACACACACACACACACACACACACACACACACACACACACACACACACACACACAGTGATAACTCTGAATGTGAATTACCGGTATGTTATAATAATGTGTGTGTGTGTGTGTGTGTGTGTGTGTGTGGGAGGACAATTGTTGTCTTCAGGGTGTGCTCCACATTTAAGACAAAATGGAAAAAATGCTAAATATGCACAAGCTTCAACCCTTCCCCGAAACTATAACTTTTTACCTTCCTTGAGAGGGTCGAAGTCTTTACCCCTCCATAATTCACACCATTCTCATACTGATAACACGTATGTGTGCTGGGCTTTAGCAGATGCTCTGGTAATGACTGTCAATGTGAGTATGAAGGGAGAGTTAAGGCACCTTTTTTTCTGCCAAATCTCATTACAAGAGAAAGGTCACCGCAAAGATCCCCTTGGGCGTACGCAATAGAACAGATTAAGCAAGCAATACATCCAAGATCACATTTATTTATTTATTTGCTGTTATTATTTTGGGCAGAAGCGCAGATACAGAATGAGAGCCGGCTGTTTAGGCACCAGTGTGGTGATGGGAAGGGAGTCGGTCTGATCTCATCATGGCCACAGAGAGAGGGAGAGGGAGAAAGAGAGAGAGAGAGAGAGAGGGAGAGAGAGAGAGGGAGAGAGAGAGAGAAGTGATGAATGAGGTTTCTCTATGGCCAGACAGACGACTGCAGGAGCTAATATACCCACAGGAAAACCAAGCAGCTCAAACTCAGCGAACACCTGGTTCGCTTCCACAAAGGCAGTCATCTGTACAACTATGCACACACAGCAGAGAGAGAGAGAGAGAGAGAGAGAGAGAGAGAGAGATAGTGTGAGAGGAAGAGAGAGTGAAAGACAGAGAGGAGGGGAGATACAGGAGCAAGAGAGAGAAAGAGAGAGAGAGAAACTAACAGTGTGTGTGTCTGTGTGTGTGTGTGTGTGTGTGTGTGTGTGTGTGTGTGTGTGTGTGTGTGAGAGAGAGAGAGAGAGAGAGAGAGAGAGAGAGGGAAAGCGAGGGAGGGAGAGAGAGAAAGAGAGTGAGAGAGAGAGAGAGAACTAATGCCTCAGAGCATATTTTAATGAGTCTGCATGCGTGTCAGATTTGGAGAACCTGATGAGAATGAAGTGGTGGGAAAGAAAGACCGAAGAGACACGGGAACACCGCAACAGAGACAGGAACGGAAAAAACAAACACATACAAATCAAACCTCAAAGGAAAACAAAACAAAACAATGCTAAACACATTGACACACACCCACACCCACACAGAGAGAGAGACACACAGACACACAGACACACAGACACACAGACACACACACACACACACACACACACACACACACACACACACACACACACACACACACACACACACACAAACACGCACACAGACAGACAGACAGACAGACAGACACACACTCAAACACAGGAAGCAGCTTGCAGCTCACCGAAGGTTTGCACCTGAGCGGTCGTCCTCTGTGGCTCAGATAGGGCTGGGTGCTGCACCAGACAGTCTACGCTGCTCTCGTCGTTCAGCTGGGTGGGGAAGCGCAGGACGCTGGCAAGAGAGAGGGTACCGTTGGCATGATTGGCACTCTCCGTCTGGACAGAGAAGACATCGGCGCTGGGGGCATTGCCGTTGATCTCCCAGCTGATGTGTGGCGCTGGCTTGGCGTTGGTGGCAGTGCAACTCACAGACTGGTACTGAGTGCCATCCACAGTCTCCTCCTTCGTTTCAACATTGACATCTGGCCTGACTACAAGACACATGTGCTGACTGTGATTCATTCATTCCATTCAGAGATTTGTTATTAAGATTATAGAGTATGCATGGGATTGACTACTGAAATGTTGTTGTCCTGTAAAGACAAGAATAGGCTTAACTGATCATGTGTCATCATGCATATGTTCCCACTTACCCAAGACAGTGAGAGAGACGTGGCTTTCCAGTTGATCTTCATAAGTGCTAAACTCACAGGTGTACACGCCCTCTGCATTCAGACTGTCCACGTGCAACTTCACCGTCAGATTAGAAGCCGATGCTGGTGCAGAAAAGCCTTCTCTATTCATCGACCTCACGCCGTTGTAACCTGCCAGCTTCTTAGAGCCGCCGAGGCGTTTCCAGAATGAGTTCAGCAGAGATTCATTGCCTGTGTAGAGGCAACGCAGGTACACATCCTCGCCCAAGATGCCAGTCACGCTACTCTCGAAGATTATGCGGTCTCCATCTGCATTTGACCATAAAGAAAGATTTTGTTTTAGATATTTCATGTGAATTATTGATGCTTCATAGCCTATTACAAAAGGCCATGTGTACTGTAGCCAACCCAAATGTAACTGCTTGAGCTTTCTTCAACAGTTGGAAGGAGAGAAAACATCACTTTACCAGGTTATGAGAATACATGCTATTTCTGTATCAAATACATATGGCCACTGCGTATATTAAGCAATTATAGCAACGAATGATTGTAGTTTATTGGTGCAAGATAAAATTTGACTTTATTGTGGACCAGCATTGGTACAATTTTGAACAAAAAGCATTTTTGGCGTCTATTCCAACCATGTGTAAGCGCAAGTTGAGTGAAACTATTCAGTCTGCCTTTGAACTGTTGCATTGTCATATTTCAGACGAGAATGGTCCCGTTCGGCTGTCCATCCAATGGTCTTTGGAGGCCCCCCCAAAACTTCCCCTGGATCACTTGCGCTGACCATAAGCCCTCTAAGCAATTACTAGCAAGCTGTTTGGCCAGACAACAAAACCCTTCCATTTGGAACCATTTAAGGTCAGAGGAGGGCTGATCAACAGGCCTCTATGGCTGCATTAAGCCTTTGTACGCAGGATAGCATTGCCTTAATCCTCCGGTCTTTATTGAATTTCAAACTTTGTGCAGCAGAGTGCTTTGGCTACAACCTTTTATTTACCTATGTATTGCCTTGGAAACCCGATTAGCGTGTTATTGCTGCGTAGGCTTACCCCTGACACCTGCCGACAGTGAAGCGGGTGTATCCCTCACTCTCTACTTGAAGCTGGTGTGTGGTGAGCATTATTCTGATGCATGATGTGCTTCACCCAGGTGAGTGCTACACATCGGGGCTGGTTAGTGAGGTTCCACCCTAACGTAAAATGCAGAGACGCATCACACCATGCCATACGCAGATATGCAGTGTTACACCTGTGCAGAGATCAATGCCATGTCCATGTTAAATCTGACCTCAGGTCCGTGCCAACTGATGCTTGTGCTAAGTGAGCAGCTAGCTTTGAACTGCAGGGCAGCTGAGTGAAATGCAGAGCTAAGAATAGCTGTTGAAAAATGTCTGCTCTCTCCATGACACCTGACAAACACTGGCCCGCTCCGGCCCACGAAGATTTAGTGAATGCCTCCATTAGCCTAATGACAGTGATGAAATGAAGGTGACTCAAAATGGCTACCTCCTTCCTGCTGATGTTTGTTGACATGCAAACATCCTGACTTTATATCCTCACACTAATGAGGTCTGTGACTTTTTGCTGACGTGTAATAACACATAAAACACACAAACCCCAACCCCATTCCCCAGAATTGCATTTAAGTCACATTGTGGGTAACAGTTTTGATGACTCTGAGCCTATTTAGTGTGAATATCCTGTCAAATTCAGTATGGTACCACCTTTCCTGCCAGCTTTGGTCTGTGTGCTGTATACTGTCTTACTGCAAGAAAGACTGAACACTGACCAGAACCAAATTCCTTGTTTGTGCTAACTCATTTTTTGACCCAATTAATCTAATTCTAAGTATCACCAGCAGAGTCCTGAGGAAAGGTGCCACTTGTTTACATTGTTAATGAAAAAATTATTCTAAAGATAAAATGTGACTGACAATAAACAATCAAACCAGGAGACCAAGAAAGAGAGAGAGAGAGAGAGAGAGAGAGAGAAAGAAAGAAAAACAATGGGCAAGGGTTGTGTCACACTTTGTCATATGGATTTTACTGTTCTGAAAATGGAAAAGATATTATCCATATAAACCTATGAAACTTATTATTTGCCCTCACAAATTACTGGCGAAATGAAATCCAGCCAAGCATAATAGTGGAACACTTGGACAATAAACCACTGAGGGAAAAAAAATAGGACAATTGAGTGAAAATGTTTTGTTTGGGAGGATGGAGGCATCCAAAGGCTTTCATTATCCTTCAGCCCACAGGTGAACAGACAGCAAAACACAAGAGAGCTGCAGCAATAATAATAAAAAAAATCACAACACAACTGCATCAACCAGGTGTAGCAGTCAAACTAGGTCAAACAGGCTACAGACACAGATTGTGTGTACAGCGTCACATGACATGTGGTTACATCTAAAAACCCCACTCTTGGCATGGTTCCAGCACACACAAACGTACGCACGCACAGGCACACACAAACACACACACACACACACACACACACACATAGACATACATGCAGATACACACACACACGCACACGTGCGCACACACACACACACACACACACACACACACACACACACACACACACACACATACAGTATATACACACACGCGCACACACACACACACACACACACACACACACACACACACACACACACACACACACACACACACACATACACACGCACACACGCACACAGGCAGAGACGCACACACATAAACACTGGCACCACCTATCCTTGCACATCATGCCTGTTTAATAGGACAGTTTAACAGACCTACGCAACACACTAGACCCTCTCTGCAGGAAATGCAGCCATTAAAAGTACAAAAAAATAAAAAATAAAACCCAGACACTAAAATAAGAATGAAATAAGAAATGAGACTGAAACTTGCGTGGCGCTATGAAAGCAGCCCCAGTGACTTGTCCAGCAGCACTTCTGCTGCTCTCTCCTGCGGCTAACAAGAGAGTGTCTAGCAAGAGCATCCTGACTCCAGGTTAAACAATATAAATCAGCATATAAAATACAGCATCGTAAAAAAAGCCATGACGACATTGATGTCGATGATGATGATGAAGATGAAGATGAAGATGGATAGCACTGAGGCGAGTATAGAGGCCTGAGAGAGGAGCCACAGACCACCAGTCTGATCATTTGTCACTTTTCAGTCACTCAGGAGCTCAGAGGGATAGAGCAAGAAAACACAGATAGAAAAGGAGGACTAAGATAGATGGATAGATAGAGAGAGAAAGAGAGACATTGACAGACTGAGAAAGAAAGGAAAAGAGAGAGAGAGAGAGAGAGATGATAGAGAGTAAGAAAAATAGTCAGATAAAAGAAGAAACAGAGAAAGAGAAAGAGAGAGATGATTAAGATGGCACAAGAGCGCAATAGAGCACTGACTGTCAGGGCTTCCCATCTAACATAAACCTTAAATCTGTACCTGTCATATCTAGAAAAGACAAAGCGTTTTCAGTAGCCAGAAAATGTACTCGAAAGCGACACCAGCAGCCCCATATCTCTCTCTTGGCTTGACTTAGACTCTCTTAATGACCAGTGTTAGGGAGTTGGTTTCAGCACTAAACCACCATTAAAAATGCAAAATTTACACATTTGGGCTTGTGTTAGATTCAGTCAGGCATGTAACTGTATATTCCCAATGCACTCATTTTTCTATTTTATGAGGTTAACATTCTGCTTGTGACTGAACCCTAGCCTGGTCACTAATAAAGCATAACATTGTTCTGCAAATTACAACAATAGCTAAATGCATCAGGAACAAAAATGTCCAAATTTCCTATGGTTGCCTCATAAAAAGTTGATGCTGGGCACAATCAAATTTCTCTAAAAAAGGTTTCTAATATACTGTGTTTATTAATTAATTGCTTGTTATTCTTCATTTTAAATCTGATTTTGGAGCATGGTCAGCTTCTGCTGAGACAAGATGCCATAATGGTTTACATAATGCAAAGAGGACTAATAAAGTAATCCAATAAACCTAAGCCTTGCACACACACACACACACACACACACACACACACACACACACACACACATACACACACACCTGGACACTGGACTTACCCTGCATATCTGAGCTGAGTGCTGGACTCAGGAGAAACCCTAAGATCATAAGCACTGAGGGTCCCATTATTGTGTCATTTGGCAAGAGCTGACTGCCAACAGGTTTACACAGATCTGTCCCCTGCACATACACTAGAGAGAGAGAGAGAGACAGAGAGAGAGAGAGAGAGAGAGAGAGAGAGAGAGATGGAGAGAAAATAGAGTGAGAGTCAGCTGGGAGGTGTGAGTACATGTGTGTGTGTGTGTGTGTGTATGTGTGTATGTGTGTGTGTGTGTGTGTGTGTGTGTGTGTGTGCTTGTGCTTGTGTACTGTATGTGTGCGTGTGTCTGTGTGTGTGTGTCTGTGTCTGTGTGTGTGTGTGTGTCTGTGTGTGTGTGTGTGTGTGTGTGTGTGTGTGTGTGTGTGTGTGTGTGTGTGTGTCTGTGTGTGTGTGTGTGTGTGTCTGTGTCTGTGTCTGTGTGTGTGTGTGTGTGTGTGTGTGTGTGTGTGTGTGTGTGTGTGTGTGTGTGTGTGTGTGTGTGTGTGTGTGTAGGCATGCGTGCATGGGGGTGTGCGTCAGTGCCTTTAACCCCAAACCCAAAATAGGCTAGTACAGAAAAGCCACACTCTGCTCTGCCGTGTTTTAAACTCATTTTCCTGCTCTCTGACTTCACATTTACTTTAATAAAAACAATACTTAGGATAATAACACATCAATGATGTTTTATCCATATGCAGAAAGACATTATTAGCATTCACTGTTTGACCTTGGTGCCTTTTTGCAATAAGAAACAAAAAAACTTTCCATTTCTGCCACACTCTGCCATTCTGTATGTTAAAGTCACTATGTATGCAGTACAAAAAGGTGCCATATAGAACTATATTGCATGCTTCATATGGCACTCCTACATGGTTCTTTAAACCATTTTGAACCCAAAAGGGTTCTTTAAAGCCAGCATGGTCCTACAGTATATAGCATCCCAAGAACCATTTTTTGCACACATACATGTTGCACACATTTTGCCTCATCTTTGTTTACTTCCTGTTTGTGCATCCATGACAGCATGCATTTTTAAAGGACCTTCAAGGATCCTCCACAATGACAGTCAGCATTTTCAGCCTGGTCTGACCTCACCTCACCTCTTAGACATTTAAAGCAGTGGCTGAGAATGAGACAGTGTGGTCTAACAGCTACATTTCCACCTTGCTTCTGCAGGAATCCCATCCGCTAAAAGAGATGTTGCACTCTGTGCTTTCGTTGTACGCATTATCTCTCCATTTCACTTTCTCACATCATCATGTCTATCATCGTCCTTCATTCTTTCTCTCTTTCTTTCCTCCCCTTTATCTGTCCATCACTCTTTCTTTTCTCGCTCATTCAACTTTCCCACATGAAATGACTCAAAAGCCCTCCCCGAACAACCCTCAATAACAGTTTTTTTCCACATTGAGTCAAACCGTGCTTCAGCTCTGTCTGTGCGTGTGTGTGTGTGTGTGTGTGTGTGTGTGTGTGTGTGTGTGTGTGTGTGTGTCTATGTCTGTGTGACCAGCCAAAGCCTCTCTCTTCCCAGCATGACGAGCATGGGAAAATATATTTGACTGACTCGTTGGGTCATTTCAAATATGGGCTACTATAAATTACTGTAAACAGACAATAATCCATTTTGCCTGCTAGACACAGGCAGCAAATAAGAATCTCACACAATCTTTAGACACTGGAACCTTAAGATATACAGTGAGGACCAGCCAATAGACACATCAGCAAAGACATGGGCAGGGCCAAGTGCATTTGTCTTTGGTTCAAATTACATGCTGTTGTGTCTCCTCTCCAGAATGACACAGTGGGATTCTAAAAACACTCTGGAACTATCACTGCATTTAATAGGACGTAATCTATGGGCAGCATATCAGACTGACTGTAAAAGTGTTATTGAAAAAAGTATATTTAATGATGTCTGTCTCATCATACACCAGAGGAATAAAAAAAGACACACTGTGTGGAACTGTCACTGCACTAGATCATAAGTGTGGCCTGGGAAACACATCAGACTCACTTGTGAGTGAAAATAGGCGCCATATTCAGTAATGTCTAAGGGTCAAAAACACTGTAGCCTGCTTTAGACAGTTTAGGCTATCAATAAGATAAAACAAACACATAGTTTAGCAGGCTAATTATATCTGAAGTAGACTAACATCATCTTTCAGACAATTATGAACAAAACATAAATAATAAGTAATATATAAAGTCCTTTTTTTATCTCGTAAAGAGATTACATTGTTTAATCAATTCACACACCTGGCCAAATGGGGTAAATAAAGTTGTAGCTACTGTATAGTTGTAGTCGGGAGTGTGGTAGCTGTAAATAGTTACGGCTACATCTAACAAAAAGAGCTTATTGGTAGCCTATACTATGTGACTCAAAATGTCACTGTCTGCGGCGGCTAATTTCGTTTGTGGTTTAAAGTGCAGTAGCCTACTAGCAAGCGTTTGATACATACTGTAGCTAATGACTATGATTTACCCCTCACGGTTTACGCTATGAACATGCCTTGTCATAAATCATTTTTTAATCCAATCCCATCAAGCATGTGTAAGTGATAGATAGATTTGCAGCTCACGAGTGACATTTGTGTGACAAAAGTGTGTGAGGCTGTAACCCTTTACATGTGGACATGGTTAAACAGTGCACACCTGTCGTGATTATATTGTGAGATTATATTCAGTGAGAGGATTACCACCACTGGTCAAATTAACAATTCGCCTCACAGATTTGGGGAATTAGGTAGCCTAGGCCTATATGGTTTATATGTGTATTGTTAATGCATTTGCAGGCATTGTGTAGTTATTATCATCTAAGAGTAGGCTTTAGCCTCTTCACTGGTATAGTTAGAATCAAGTCTTTGTGGTCTGTGCTGGGTTTAGCCTAATGTTATAGTTAGAGTCGTTATTTCGTTCAATAATGTCTAGCGTTCACACTGAGATGAAACTTCACTAGTGTTAATTTCCTTTTGAATATTCTGCAGCACTGTAGGCAACTGCCCCCAGCTGTGATGCAAGTGTCATTAGAAGTAAGTGTCATTAGAATAGGCTGTTGGCCAGTAGCCTGGTCTGTGTCTGAATAACTAGACAGTGCTGTTATGATGAGTGACCTATAAGAAAGCAGCATGAGTAAAGTAATGACATGGGGGAAAGCCAAATGAATGTGGTTTCCAACGGCATCTTCTTCACCCATTCACTGAGCAAACAAGATGACTCCCACTCTACGGCTAGCGTCTGGGTTTGAGGTTTTCAGCATTGCACCGTAGCAGAAGGTGCAGCGACTCGATGCCACCATGACTGTGCAGACACCACCACAGTCAGTCATAAATACCACTATGAGTATCGCTCACGCGTAAGACGCTCATGCTTCCAAGTAACTGCCATAGTCCGAGCCACACACCATTGTCAAAGTCAGTATTGTTTCTTTACTTAATGTTTTGCATATAAAACTGGGCTCATATTCCTATAAATTGTGGACCAGAGTTTACTGCTTATAAGATGGAAACAGCTCACATTCTTTATAACTTTCTCTCTTTCCCTCATTCGTTTTGAATCATTTGAAAATCAATCTTCATGTCAGTCAATAAAACAATGTTTTTCAGTAGTTTTCAGAGAGAGAGAGAGAGGGGGGGGGGGGCAGACAGAGAGAGAGAGATACAAGACATTGAGAAAGACATGCAAAATACATTGTAAAAGACGCGCAAAACCACAGTCTGTCAGTTTCTGAAGTAAACAGGAAGAGCCAACAGGCTGTGTTTCCTGCTCTTCATTCGATCCCTTTGTCTGCCCTGACGAAGACGGGTTGTGTGGCCTATGACACACTCATGCAACACACACGTCCACCCAGAGATACAGACCTCAGAGATGGATGACTGGTGAGGTGCTGACAGAGGAGATGGTTTGACATATTGTTTGAAAAAGTATACAAAATGATTCATTATCATGAAATGTTGTTTATTGATATAAACTCGGCCTACATAAAAATGAAAATAATACATAATGCAATTTATCACACTGTTCAATGTTACTGTAGCAACTTGAAGTAAAAAGCTTATTTGGGGGTGTCCTCATTTTGGCCTATTTGTCCTCATTTTTACAATAATAACAACAACAACAACAACAACAACATCAACAGCAACACATTGCATTTACAAAGCACTTTTCAGGTATCCAAAACACTTCACTTCTAGACACAAGTGTCCTCTTTTTCAGAGCCTGGTAAGTGGTCACCCTACTGGCCCACTTGTCCTCACTTTTACCACAACATCAACACATTACATTTACATAGGTCAGTGGTCAACCTACTGACCCATTTATCCTAGTTTTTACAACAACAACAACATTGCATTTACAGTATCCATCATCCATGCCGTTGCTGGCCATTTAAATCAGCATATCATGTGCTTCATGTAAATGCTTAGAGTAAGGGAAACTAATTATTGAAGGCATAAGCACCCATTCCATTACACAAAGGCTACAAGGTAGTACTCAGGGTCAGGCGTCGCTAAAAATGTCTCTCTCCTGTCTCTTGTGCTGTGTTTTTAGAACAACAGGTCTAAATGAATAACTAATAACTGATATAATTTGACAATGTTTGGACCATGCTTAGATAATATCCATCACAACATTAAATAACCATCCTAAATAGGATAACAGTCATGTAACTTAATTTCCAGTGTAGATTAGCTCGTTTTGACATGAGCAGAGGTAGCTTAGACCTATCTGCAACTACGTGTCACCTGACAGTACACTGTAAGAAAATTTCCCGTAAACAAAACAGGAATCAACTGGCAGCAGAGTTTCTGGGAATGTCCTGTTATTTAACACAGGTTTAACACTAAGTTAAAGGTGGGGTATGGGATTCGCAAAACGGCTGGCAAATTTTGAAAATACACAACTCAAATACCTTTTTCCTCCAAGCTGGCCCTATAACTCCATCCATTCGAAGAGCATGGACGCGCTTTCATGCACGAGCGAAAATTCAGATGCACAAGAGTGAGTCAAGCTAGGTACTCTTGACAGGGGTAGAGCTGTATAAAATGAAAAGCCAGCCCTGGCGTCTGTACAGCACTACAAGCTCTAGTCTCCATACATACATACAATCGCTCACATCAGCTTCCTCCCCAAGCAAGTTACTTAGCTAGCTAGTTCTACGTTCTTTATTCACCTCCTTCATGACCGTTAGATTGACAAACAAGCTGTAAAATGATGCTAGATGGTCTTGGATATAATTGGCTGGAGTTTTTTTTTAGCCCTGTCCGTTCCACAGATGATTGACGTGTTTAATTTCCATTTCAGTCCTTTCAACTCAGTGGCTGTACTGTAAGTGGGTTAGGAATAGGATTTCAAGTGATTTGCAAAAATGGCCAAAAAAGATAATCCCATACCCTACCTTTAATGTAAAATAACAACATTAAAGGAATAAAACACCCAAACATGAAATTAAGCCAGTCTCGGTCACCCCCAGAGTAAGAACAGGGAAAAAAAAACCCGGCTAAAATCCGTCCGGGCATTGTCCTGCTTTAGGAGCAGCGTTTTTAGCTTTAGCTTAGCACAGTTGCTGTAAATGAAGGGTGTCAGCTAGCATGCCCTCCAAAAAAAGTGACCGAGACATCTATTTTTTTTTCTAAATATATCTTGGGAGACATGTGTTCACAAGGAGTACAAATCATAATGCAAAATCGAATGAGGCTATTACCTGGGCAGATATTTACTTGGAACTATTTTCGGCCTCATCACAGGCGAAGCATCGCTAGAGAGGCCCAAAGTTCTTAGCAGCAGCACCTGAATATCCCGTGAAGTTCCAGTCGAACCTAGAAGTTGTTGGCGTTTTCAAGTGCTAGTGCTAGTGCAAGTAATCATTGAGTGTCCAACTCTGTGACACCGCCAAGGTGGCAGAAGAATGCTAACTGAGAAAGTTCACCTTGCTTTCAAGACAGAATACTATATGTACTCAAAAATATCCACATATTTTAATCATGGTCTTCTCCTCAGTGGTAATGCTGACAAAACTCTGAAAATCCCTTACACAGTCATTTTGCTCATCAGTTGTTCTATGACATACACATCAAAAGGCACAATAAAGAGTAATAGAGTAGAACAAAAGAAACATTAACTGCTGTAATTAGGACCATAACTTACATTTTTTTAAGATTAAACTCACATGTTATTGCGTTGACTTCAAAACCAAAGTTGAAACACTGTCAAGTTGAAAATGATCGCTTCATACTTACAGTTTCAGCTGAGGAATTGTTAGTGCAGTACTGTAGGTACTGTGCCAATCTCATAATCTGAAGTTATTTTTTTTTAAATCTAGGGTTGGTGTCTCTAAAACTTAAACCAGGGCACCGTTAAGTAACAGGAAGTTCCTGGAAACTCCACTGCCAGTTGATTCCTGTTTTTCTTTTATGAGAAATCTCCTTACAGTGTGCATTGAGACAAGGTCTCATTGGCATTTTTACTTAATACATGAATCGAAACTTGAAGAAAGGAACATTGGCATGTATTGTGGTAGATACGGCCATGTGACAACTAGAAACAGAATTTGAAGAAAGGGATACCAAGGACATGACCTCAGTGTCCCATGGTACTGTAGATACCGCCACGCTCACAGTTTATGGTCAGTAATGGGAACCGGATAACTCCAAAAAATCTCCCTTGGCCTTGTCTTTGTTGCCTTCATGATTTACTTTACGCACTCAAGATGCGCTCCCAATTAAATGGAGTAGCATGACGTTGAAATTATGGGGCCATCCATACGGAGACGCTTTTTGGTATTCGCAGATGTTTTGAATATTTTTTTTTTGGTCGATTGTCCAAACAAATCCTGTAAACGCATTGCCTGAAGACAGACATTTTTGAAAACTGGCTCCAGGGTGAAAACAATTTGAAAATGCTGCCCTTGCGTGTTCATTTGGACGGTGAAGTCGCATAATTGCGTATCGATGATGTCATCACCACACCCCTTGGCACAACTCCCAGTCAACATTTTCTTGTAGTTTACTCGCCTTGTGGTCAAGTGTGAGTCGCAGTAGCAGTTCAACTTCACTGTTGGCCCACGCCAAAGATCATTAAGGGGAGGAGCAAGATACTTCATGAGAAGCCACTTCCTGGATCGCAAGAGGGGGGGGGGGTCAAAATCCCCCTTTATGCAGAGCAGAGGCAGCAACTGTTCCATTGAAGTCTATGGACATAGATCAGAATTTCAACTATATGCTAAAATCTCCATTCTCTTGAGATAGGAATGTGAATTTTGGGCACAGTTTCATGACCCTCAACCCCTTCTGACCACTTCAGGTACCTTTTTAGCATTTTAGAGCATTCCCGTCTGGAGAAAATCGACTTTATATCAGGTGTGCCCCTCTTGTTTATTCTGCTTATGTTGGCCGGTTGCTACTGTACGTACGCTCTACCTTGACAACACATTAGCCAGCTGAACCAAATCCTGATTTGTGCTAACGACGATCAGATGGCGCTGGGGTAACTTAATGAGAGCGACATATTTCCTTATTCCACTGATGTTTTTATTCAATTCCTTGAAATGTATGCTTTGTGTGTGTGTTACTTCTATATTAGAACTAATAAATGTAGAGGGCTTGAAAGAGCAGCAAGATTATTTTGGAACATCATCAAGCATTGATAATCGAGTGCTTGATTTTGTACACCTGTGGAAAGGGACCTGATGAAACCCATGAATATGTCTGACACGCAATGACGCGCCTCTTTATGCAGAGGAAGTGATCCCCGTTTTGCGCCCATAGACATGAACTACGACGACGTATCTTGCTACGCCTTAAGGATCTTTGCCCACGCGAACCAACTGTCTATGGGCCTCTCTCATTCGTCATTTTGTCTATCCTCCCTTCCTTCCTCAGTCCTCGTTCCCATTGATATAGATAAAGAATGATGGGGCGGCAACAATAGGATAGCCTATCCAGTGTTAGTTATAGATCAGTGGGAATGAGCCTGGAGGACCGAGCATTGAGGATCAAGGAGAGAGGTTGAGAAGGGGCCTATTTGTATACAGCGCTCAAGCTTCAAGCCTCTTCCTCTCCGTTTTTGGTGGATTTCTGCAACTGAAACAGCATCACCTATAGGCCTGGAATATGAAGTAGCGTGTTGAGTCGTGTTGAGATGGACCCGTTTGGACACAAATGTACAGCATATTGCTTTTCAAGGCACCCAAAGCGCTTCACTTTTTAGACACAAGTTCCCTCTGTCTGGTCAGTGATCACCCTAATGACTGGTGAGGCACTGACAGAGGAGATGGTCTGACTGTGTTTTGCATCTGAGAAATGTGGTTAAAGGTCATAAATGATGTTTAACTGTCACATGGTTTATGGTTGATATAATTCTTTCGAATTCAATCTACCTGCTGTGTTTGCGCAGAGCCAGTGTGACGCACTCACTGGAAAGATTGCCTGCTGTACTTGGCTGGAGTGGTGACAGTTCAATATACAAGAAAGATGTTATCTTTAATATTTAATCAGCACTTATCCTAGCCCAACGACGGGCTCTTTAAACGGTGTGGAATGCGAGCTGTCTGAGCGCTAGTTTACAACGGATAAAACATCTGAAATATTTGGGAAATTGAGGTATGTATGCATTTAGCAGATGCTTACGGAGCACACTATCTCGCTGGCTGTCACACACAGACACAGACACACACACACACACACACACACACACACACACACACAAACACACACACACACACACACACACACTCAGCCACAGAGAGAGAGAGTGAGAGAGAGAGAGACAGAGAGAGAAACGTACACAGTAGAACACAGTCTGGAGAGAAGGCTGGAAAAGCTCTTTTAAATGTAATGGTCTTCAAGGGAAATATCACGGCAGTGCCTCAGTCCAAGGTTGCAAAGCTCCCTCTCACCAGCACTGACCCTGATGGAATGGTACACATCATCTCTTTCTCTCGCTCTCCCCCTCGAGCTCCTCCTCGGAGGAAAGGTAAAGCCAGGACTCTCTCGCTACAGTCCGTAAATCACTGGAAAACTATCCCACCCTTCCTCCCAAAACTCGACAAAGAATGCTGTCAACGTATAAGCACTCCAACACTTGTCATGCTGGACAAGCCGGTGGGAGAACTCGTGAGGGCCTGTATCACGCGGCTCGCTTTCACTGATAGCGCAATAACTCTCCCCGAACTCCCGCGAGGACGCACTCCGCCGAGCTACGTGTGTTAATGATCTAATGGTCGAAAATGTACTGGCCCTTTTTAAAAAGATGATGCTCTACTGTATCACATTCCTCCCGTAGGCCCTGAGTGCTGGACACTGGAGTGGCCGCCGAGTAGTGAGTGGCTGTTAATTTGCCCGGGATGGCGACGGGCGTCGAGGAGGAGGAGGAGGAGAGGCCTCCCAGAGTGCTCCGGCAAACCCCCCGGTGCCCTGTACTCTATTACGGTAAGTGGGTGAGCTGTGTGGCGTAAAATGGGAATTGGTTCTGGTAAATGGATGGCCATTATATTACATGCATGGCCCCATCATCCTTGTGTTTCCTCCATCAGTAGAGAGGGACAGATGGAAGGGCTGCAATTGCACAGCAAATGGGTTGGACTCAGCTCGGAGCAGTGCTGCTATGGCATTTATATGCCCCCCCCCCACCCCGCCCCCCCCTCTCTACTCCCTCCACTCACTTCCACATGTGGAAGCAACTACCTATCTGTGAAGCATGGCACTCACACTCATACACACACGCACACACACACACACACACACACACACACACACACACACACACACACACACACACACACACACACACACACACACAACTGGGCTTACCCTGTACACACACACACACACACACACACACACACACACACACACACACACACACACTCACTCACACACCAGAGTACACAGACACATGATTGGACATACCCTACACACACACACACACACAAACACACAAAAGAATGCTCGTACACACACACACAAAAGCACGCTAATTTACGGCACGCGCTTAAGTTTTAAGGAGCCAGGCCACATGGGACGAGAAGTTACGACTCCAGCTGTAGGAGCTAAGAGCTTTTGGAGACGGACATGCAGCTGCTAAAGAGCTGGAGAGAGTGGACTGGTGCAGAGGCATGTCTGAAGTGCCGTCATGGTAGTCATCATTCTAGCCATGTTAATGAATTTCTCAACTTTCAATTGTTCAACTTTTCATTTTAATTAGGCTATTGACTGATTTGCCATTGTTGTTTATTTCCCATTATTCTCCTTAATGCAGTCTCGCCCATTTTTTTTAATTGTTTACTGTTAAATGTAACTATTGTATTGTTGTTCTTTGTATGTCACTTTAGACAAAAGCGTCTGCCAATTTTCATAACCGTAACTATAACCATTAATGAAACAGTAAACAAGCAGGATTTCACCATGTTTGAAGTATATTTTGGTAAGTTACTAATTATTTTAATACCCTGCATTCTGATTGCATATATACTGTATATCTGATTGTCATATGGACAAGCAAAAAAAAAAAAAAATACTTCCCCTTCCCACTAGGTGTCCCTGGTTGAAAATAGCCTTTTATCATGAATCATGAATGGCAACAGTAGTGTTTAATTTTGGCATTACACTCACAGTATGTATGAGAATATGTCTTGTCCGCAGATACTGGGCGACAGATGGTGGTGATGGTGGGTGGATCAGCCCAGCTGGGGCACAGTGGAGCAGAGCAGGTTCTGACCGCGTCTGGCATCTCCCGTGTCATTCTCTGCCACAGAGCACTCGCCAGCGCACCAGGTGATGGCCTGGCGTTTGCCAACGCCACAGGTACGCAGGAGGTGATCCGCACACGTCCTCTTGCCTCTACAGGTGACGTCATTGGCACAGGTGCGGTGGCAGCATAACTGCTGGGCTATGTTTCAACTCTGCGGGGCAACATCACTGGTCTATGATAAAACACCTTTTGCTACAGTTCAGTGGGCCTAATTCCTTCCCAGTTAGCAGGGTTTATTGCAAAGCCACTACCTGGGCCGAAGCTTGAAAAAAGCGCCATTACTTTCTACTAATCTACATCTGAAACTGTCCTGCCACACGTGATCTTTCACGAAGACTCTTTGAATAGCTCTATGAGCTTTTCAGCATAGTTATTTGTTATGAATAAGAGGACTTGTCTTCAAATATTTCTGGATGTTTTCCTAAAATGGATCCAACTCAAACCGGCAATTTATGGTCAAGTTAAGCTGAAGTTTTTGTAGAGGTTCTTGGGAATGACTGTCAGGTCATTTGGGTCTCTTTTTTTAAGTAACACCCTTAGATAGAGATTTAAGGGTTTCAGTTGCTTAGATTGGCAGCTTGCTCTCCCCCACTGCAACAAGACCTGCCTGTGTTGGCCAAACCACACAGCAGAATGGCTGTGCATAGGAGACACACCTTGGCTTGTATGCACAAGTGGTAAAAAGGTCAAGTCCAAGCCCTGTGGCAACTGTTGTCAGTATCAAATGCATGATGAAGGGGACAGAATGTGATGTGATTAAAAATAGACATAAGGATTTACTGCAAGAGTAGGCTATATGCTGACTACAGGGTTCATAATATTTATTTAAGACACCATTCAAGACCAAGAAGAGCTGTGTTTTGCCAAAGAGGTAAAAGCAGGGCAGAGCCTTTTAGTGCATCTTGGAGCATCATTCTCCACTTATCTCATTGATAAACTATTACAAAGTGCTATTACCTTAATAGACTGCGGTGGAATACCATATGGCCTGCACCATTATCAATTGATTGATACATAAAATCTTAATTTTCCCATCTCTTGTAGGAGAGTATTGCCATGTGTCTGGTTGAAAGGAATTAGCTTACAGTCCCATGGCGTGAAAACCAATGGGGCATGCCCTTGCTGAGCTTGATAAATTCACCCAGGCTGACTTTTCTAGGGTGGCTAAGGGCAATAAATGAGTTCAAGATGTTTCCGTTCCTGACAGCAAGCTTTTAATTAAACGCATCGTAATTAGAATTAGACCTTTCTCTCATGCGAGCGAGCCATTTGCGCTGACATGACAGAAACTCCCGCGTCCGCCGCCCGGCCGCAGTATGGAACGCGGATGGGACAGCGGGAGGAGGAGGAATAGCAAATCGATACGTTATCACAGGCTGGAATCATGCATACACGGTCCTGTTCCCCTCTCTAGGACAACTTCAGTCATCTATTACCTGCTGTCCGACCGCTCCCTCGAAAACACTCATAGGTTCACTATCAGCGCAGAGCGCCAGGGAGACCTTCAGCTTTACTCTAGACTAGAGGAAAGAGGTGTGTGTGTGCGTGTGTGTGTGTGTGTGTGTGTGTGTGTGTGTTTGTGTGTGTGTGTGTGTGTGTGCGTGTGTGCGTGCGTGTGTGTGTGTGTGTGTGTGTGTGTGTGTGTGTGTGTGTGTGTGTGTGTGCGCGCGCGCGCGAGTGTGTTCAGAAATGCAAAACTCCATATGTTATTTTGCTTATTCAAAGAGTAACGCACATTTCCCCTGATGAGCCTACACGCTGCACTGTTATTGTATCTTGGTTCATGACCGCCACCTAAAGGTCACTAAAAGAGTGGCATAGCCTATACACACACGCTCACAGGCAGATTATTTTCCGCAGCCTAAAAACAAGGCATCATGCCTGTCGTAATCAATAAATGGAACCATAAGAGTTTTTTCCCCATCCACATTTCATGTGAAGTACTTGTCACAACAAACTAATCAAGTCCTCCATTCACAGGCTGAAACTAAAATGCTAATTGACTCCTCATATTTTCTACAAAGTCGAGTCCTCTGGTTTCTCACGCTTAGATGAGCCGACCCGACATTTGTAAAGTCAGGAGCCATGGCCTGAAGAATTTATAGAAGTGCTGTGTCACCCTCGCCAGCCCTGCCTCCCCCGTCCATGATAATCAACGCTATTGATCCAGTTGCTAATGAGTCTAAAAGTAGCCGCGAGCAGTCACCCTAGCCATCTTTCAGAGACTCGTCTCTTGATGCCTCGGTCGTCCCCTGTGTCCTGACTAACTGCAGCCGACCGCGATAAGACAAGCTGGCGAGTCGAAGGGTTTTTGAGCCCTTTGGAATGAACGAGCGGGGCTTGTCCGCTCGCTCATCCCCGAAATCCCCGTTGGTGCCTCGGCGCGGCTCAGCTCGTGCGTGCATTCCTGGGAAAAGTAGGCTACAGACAGACTGTGTCTGGAAATCCTGGCAGGAGCGGAGGGAACAGTGGGAGAAATAGGGATGAGGAATGATATCAACTGGTTCTGTCTGACTTGCAGTCCAGATGCCTAAGGTGATGAAATGGTAGTGAAATACAGTATGATTGTTGTGACCATTATGTGACCATTATGAAAACGTAGACAATTTTGAACAACAGCTAAGGCATACATGCCATTCCTTAAATGTGTGACTGTTTTATATCATATACATTATAAATGTATAGCTATTATAAATACATGTATAATATGTTATACATTTTACATGTCGGCCTACTGTACAACCAACTGAAATGATTAAATACATTGTTATAGTTTAGACTACATTATCTGTTCTTGTGGCAGTTGGCAGCATCCGCCCTTCAACCTCATTGTGTAGATGCACCTTGACCCTGGTGTCACAAGTGTTAGGTTGCTGAGCTGACAGGCCTGATGCAGCTGTCTGTGTGAGTTGCAGTCTCCAAGTAACTGTGTGATCATCACAGTGAGAACTGACCACTCCTTTAGTAAATGCCACTCAGTTCCGCTGTGCTCCTCAGAAACACACAGCCCAGCGCAGCAGACCAGCCCAGGCCGTAGGCAGCCACACCAGAACATTGTTGATGGCGCGATCGATTCCTTTAATGGGACAAAGTAAATTACAAGCAATTAGTCATGTCCTGGAGGTGGGGTGGTTGCCGCTGTGTGCTATTCTTCTCCCAAGTCTCCTTCAAAGAGTGCATACTTTTTCTCCGTACGTGGACTGGGTAGTGTGTACTTTTTCCTCAGAGCCCCATTCAGATCAGGATCTCCTCTGAAGTGCCCTTCAAAAGGA
>NC_085006.1:21936600-21949100 GCF_963854185.1 Sardina pilchardus
CTGCAGTTGCAGGCCAGTCAGAGAGCTGCCCACCCAAAATGTTCAGAGAGCCTGGCATGTCATGATCCCAATTAGAGCTCAAGTCGCGCCGGGGGCTTAAAGCCAACATATGCATTAGCGCTCGCGGCTAACGTCCCCCCTGTTCATGGGACTGTGGCTAAAGCCAGTCAGCTATGCAAAGGGAAAACCCGATACATGAGCCCCCGAGGACCCCAAAGGAACACAAGACAACACATTTACGAGCAATGTATCACTGCCATAATTAAAGCACTTGGAGTTAATAAGCTAGAAGCAAAACATACTCTGACGTCATAGAGTTATATCAGTAATTTGTTGTCAAACCGTTCGAATTTCATCTGAAACGGAATGTTGTCTCAAAAAACTAAATGAGAGGCATTAACTTAACCACCCTGATTTGCTCCATTTGAGTTTCGCTTGAGCAGCGAACTCCGTCCTCGGCGCAAACAGTAGGTGTATTCACTGTACACGAGTGCAGGTGCGATGACAATTTACGAGCACCTCAGACAGAGGCCTCTGTGTTCGTTTCGCTGACAGAGAGAGAGAAAGTGAGGGGAGAGAAAAAGAGAGAGGGAGTCCGCTTGTCCGCCTTTAACTGCTTTTGAATTTCCGCACAGCTTGGGCGTGCCCTTCTTTCTGTCTCTCTCTCTCTCTCTCTCTCTCTCTCTCTCTCTCTCACTCTCTCTCTCGGTCTCTGCATCGTCCATCCTCTCTCTCCTTTTAAGGACGCTGAAACCCTATAGAGAAGTCTCCGGGTGAAATGCTGCGTTCTCTCGGCTTTGACGAATCAAAGAGTGCTACATGGACCTTGGGCTACCCTATGGGGCGAATGTCTCGCATTTTTGGATGGTTAAGTAAAAGCTTCACCCTGGTGTTTGGAATGGACTTAAGGCCTGCGGTGAGTCATATGAATCCTTAAAAGGGACTCTTTTGGCACCAAAAAGGGTGAAGACCCCTATCCGTGTTTTGCGCCATTGGAGTGTTTGGCCTCGGATTTAAAGCCCGGGTCAGTTGACTGATCCCCTGACACCTGTGAGTTGGCAGGTCTCGACCAGCTGAGACAGCAAAGCCGCTCCTGCACCCCCACCCCCGACCCCCAGCCCCCCAACACACACACACACACACCCAACACACACACACCACACTCCACGCACACACACCACAGCTTCTGAACTTCAGCACAGAGATCACCCCTCCAACACAAACTCACACACACAAACACATACACACACAACACACACACACACACACACACACACACACACACACACACACACACACACACACACACACACACACACACACACACACACCGTCTCCTTGCCCCAGCTGCTGGTCGGGGGGGTTGTAAATAATCTGCTAAACAGACCTGAGATCGCAGGCAGAAAGGCAACAATGGAGGGGGTTGAGGTGAGAAGGGGTGAGGGGGGGGGGGGGCATCAGTGAGAAGCCCCCTTTGTCCCGTCCTGCCCTCCCAGCAGCGGAACACCACCGGCACAAAGAAGCCCTTTATACCCGATGGCCTTATTCAGTCCCCCTCCCTCTCTCTCTCTCACTCTCTCTCTCTCCCTCTCTCTCTCTCTCTCTCTCTCTCCCTCTCTCTCTGTCTCACTGTCCGCCAAACGAGAGCCCACTCATTCAGGAAACAATTAATGTCCACTCATTCAAATGCGGGGGCCAGGCCACCTCTCTTCCAGCCCTGTTCCCCTGACTTGTGCACATTCTTCACGGGGAGCTCATTCCACCGCGCGTCCCCTGAAGGAAGCGGTGCGGGGAACACGGCAGGAAACTTCGCTTCCCCGCTGGTCAGTTTATCAAGGGGGCTGACAGTAGACAGGCGCGGAGAGTGTGTGTGTTGTGATGTGTGTGTGTGTGTGTATCTCTGTGTGTGTGTGTGTGTGTGTGTGTGTGTGTGTGTGTGTGTGTGTGTGAATGTGTGTGTGTGTGTGTGTGTGTGTGTGTGTGTGTGTGTGTGTGTGTGTGTGTGTGTGTGTGTGTGAGTGTGTGTGAGAAAGTGTGTGAGTGTTTCCAGCCAGAGGCACTCCGACACTCTCAAGGGTGCAAATGATTGTGTGTGTGTGCTTCAGAGGGAAACGATGAGGAAGAGCAGGACAGCACTTTGGCTAGTTGTGGCTGGTTGTCTTCTCCTGCCAGAGAATGGTCCCACACTCTTTCAAAATACAGTTTGACAGCAAGTTTTTCTATCACCCTTTCCTTTTTCAAACCCTCTCCCCTACACACACACACACACACACACACACACACAATCTCACACCCACACACCCACCGTCCCCCAACCCCCTGCTCAGTGCGACTGCAAAGTTTCCCATCAAGCTAAAGGTTTAACATGATTGACCTCTGTTGTGAGAGACTCGCCCCGGTTTGTGCAGTCACCGTGGCGACCACAGTTTCACTTTAGCTCTGATGGGAACCCCTGTACACTCCTCCTCCCCATACACACGCACACACACACACACACACACACACACACACACACATACACACACACACACACACACACACACACACACAGCCTGCCCCCTACAACCCCCACCTCTCCTGCCCCCCACCCCCCAGAGGTGTGGTTGTGACCCCAGTGCTCATAGTAATCCCCCCCCCCTGAGGGCTCCTTTTACCCAGGGGTGGGGGTCAGGGGGGTGACGGGGCTGATAGAGGTGTGACAGCCAAGTGCTCTCTCACTCAGCAAAGCTGTTTCTCTCTCTCTCTCTCTCTCTCTCCCTGTTTCTAGCTCTCTCGTTCTCTCTATCCTTGTTTTTCTCTATCCTAGTCTCTGTTTTTCTCTACCTTACCCCCTCTCTCTTTCTCTCTATCCCCCAGTCTCTCTCTCTCTCTCTCTCTCTCTCTCTCTCTTCCTCTCTCTGTCCCAGAGCCTCATCCAGGCACCACACACATAGGGGATGCCTCAGGGCCACCGAAGGACAATGTCTGTGTGTGTGTGTGTGTGTCTGTGTTTGTGTCTGTATCTCTCTCTCTCTCTCTCTCTCTCTCTCTCTGTGTGTGTGTGTGTGTGTGTCGTGTCTGTTTGTCTGTCTCACTGCCTGTGTGTTCCTGTGTGTGAGAGTGAGTTCTTCTCATGACCACATCATACCATTGCCTCTCTCACTGTCTCTCTCGTGCCATAATACTCTCTTAAGTAGTTCCAGACATTTCGTATTCAATATCATGGGATAGTCTCTCTCTGTGTGTGCGTGTGTGTGTGTGTGCACAACTGTGAGTTGTTGTTATGATGATATCAATCTGTCTTCCTTCCTTCCTTTCTCCTCTCTTTCTATTCTCGTCTCTCTCTCTCTCTCCTTCATTCTTTTCCATTCTGTTCACCTCTCCTACCCTTTGAACTTTGTCACTTCTGAGCACCTGAACATGTGTAAGTGTTTGTGTTGTAAGATTGACGGATACAGTGTGTGTGAGTGAGTTCTTGTCATCACCATATCTCTCTCTTTCATCGTTTTCACTTTCCCTCTTTCACTCTCTCTTTCTCTCTCTTTCTCTCTGGATCGCTCCGTGCCTCTCTCATGCCCTATGACTCTATCATTACTTCCGTACGCGTGAGCTCGAACAATCCGTCCGTTCTGCCGTGTCTGCCGTAGCCTTTGATGTGTGCTCCCTGCTGCTCTGGCCTGTGTTCATTAGCCAACAATAGTTTGATTTTCCTTCCCCCCTCCCCTCTCCCTCCTCCCTCGTTCTTTTCTTTCCCTCTCCCTCTCTCAGTCTCTCTCTCTCTCTCTCTCTCTCCCTCTCTCCTACAAGGAAACAACCACAGGGACCACAGAGGCTGCCGATCCAAAAACGACCCCCCGCCCGTCACATACACACACACGAGACACACTCGATAAAACCTTAAATGACCCCTGCAAACAACACGGAGCAGGAACTCTCGCCTCTAAAAGGTGTTCTATTTAAAAAGTTTCTTAAAGGCTTCGGGGGGCAAAATCAACAGGTCATAAACCTTTCCACCAGTGACTTGTTTTGTTAAGCCCCTCACACAATGACAAGATACGTGGTGTGTGTGTGTGTGTGGGGTCATTGTTGCATGGGGGCGTTAAGGAATGCCATCAGGTAACAAAGGTGAAAACACACACACCTGCCGACAGATTCACGAAGTGTGGACAAATACAAGGAGTGGGCTACAGGCTTGCTGGACATCCATTAGGGAGGGCCACAGACAAGGGAGAAAGCTCTGCCAGCCCATCAACAGACACACACACACACACACACACACACACACACACACACATGCACGCATGTACGCACGCACGCACGCACACACCCATGCACGCACGCACGCACACACACACGCACACACGGATACACACACACGGGTGTTTCGGGGCTATTTACACGCAGCCTGCACAAACACACAGGCCCTGGCAGTGATGGATGAGACCTGGCTTAGCCCAGCCGCACCACAAGCCACCTCCAACAGCCCCAGGCCAGAGAGGCCAGCAGCCAAGCCGGACTCCACCACACTCAGGAGCTCAGAGGAACACCCAGCACGGGGACGGCAAGGGAGCATGGACAGGACAATGAAAACCCCCCAATAGTGACCCCATAACGACCAATGTAATATTGGGGACCCCCAAAAATTACATAATCTCATCAGGGCCAAACTTTCTAGCAGCCCCCCCCCCCCCCACCTCCTGCTCACATGGAATGATTGTCCTAAATGGGGAGACTGAGATCAGGTGATTCAGAAACCTATTCTGAGAGAAAAAGAGTGAGAATGCCGTATAAGTGGGTAGCTGTAGTCTTCAGTGCTTTCAACCAGGAGCCAGGAGGAGGAGACCCATTTGCAGCAGTTAAAAAAAAAAAGGAATCTGAATGGCGATAAATCACTGAGAACAAATAGACCAACAGAAACAAAACAAATCGTTGATGATGCATGAGCGTGGTTCACACAGTCCAGCTTTTTCTCTGTAAACAACCGTAACAAGAAACCGACTTCACTCCGGCGGATCAATCAAGGCGGCCGCGCACAGATCACTCGCTACCTCATCGGCGGAGCAAAGATGGAGGGGGTCAGTGTCAAAATACAGCGGAGAAAAGAAGGTGTGAGGCGTGTGTGTCTAGGGGCAGGAGTGATCGATTCCGCTGTGACTGCTAGGCCTATTTTGCCCCAACATTGATGGAGAGGGTGCTGAGTAAGACCCAAGGGGTGGTCTCATGGGAGGGAGGGGGAGTGCTTACTGATGACCACTGTGACCAGTGCATGTGTTGGGTGGAGGATAGTCTATATGTCAGAGAGAGAGAGAGAGAGAGAGAGAGAGAGAGAGAGAGAGAGAGAGAGAGAGAGAGAGAGAGAGATGAAAGATACATGGAGAGTGAATGATGACCGCCTGATTCCGTGTTTTTTCTTTTTTTTTTTAAAGCAAGGTGGGGTTGCTTGGGGTTTAACATGGGTAATTTTTTTTCCCCTCTTCCATGGTAAACAAAACATTATATTCTCTAAATAAAAAAACGTATGATTAAAACCCTGTCTGTTAAGCTCACTCCTAATCTTGAAAAAGGCGGTAAGTTCCTAAATTACCCATAACATAATTTCAAAGGCAGGCATACTATCCCAAACTAAGATCAAACACAGGGCATTTTGGAGACTAAGGTCTGACTTCAGAAGGACTATTTACAGGTCTGGATTGGCAGGTCTTTAATGCCCAAAATCCCACCTGTGCTACGCTGTGAGGTTTGTGGCTTTGGGAATGGACTGGCATTCAGAACAGCTGCAGCACACAGACAGACACCCGAACATTCAAGGCTTTAGTCAGAGGTGAGAATGTATTCCATACACAGCTTGCTGCACTTCTGAGGGGTACACTAAGGAACGTGTTAAGTGGAAAGATTTGGGACTATTGCCTTACTTGCTTTCTATTCTGTTTAGTTTAATGCAACCAACTGATATATTCTGTCAAATTTGAGCACATTTCTGTCTTTAGGCTTAGTATACCACTAATCTTGGTTTGTAGTGTACTCACCAGGTCATTGTAGGCTTAATGTTAAAAGTTAAGGTAGATCAATTCAATTCAAATAGATGGTATAGTTTCAAGCACTCAGTTCTTTCTTATTGAGCAGGTTTTATTGAAAAGGAATGAAATGACATGGACAATGAAAACATGGCCCTTTATTACAAATTGAAGAAGACTCGACAGACCAAACAAAAAGAAAAACATCTGTTTCCAAATCCCAGGTGTGATTCGTAAGACATCAAATCATATTGGCAACTCTGATTGTATGTACAACATAAAAAATAACTTTATAGAACAAACATAAGTCAGACATACAACTTGGATTCAACAGCACTTCTCATCCTTATCTCCAAGTCCTGACAACTTACAAACAAACAAAAATAAACAAAAACAAACACATCCCTGACAGAATATTTACACACAGTATCTTCTACCACTGGCTGTCTTAGTAAGGCTACTTGACTAATCTTTCCAGTGACATATTTTACAAGTCTCAGGTGCTTTGTAACTCAGATGCTACAGGAGTCATCTTGTATATATATATATTTATATATATATAAGGCAGAGTAATTACATTTTTTTTGCAAAATTAATCAGTTTTACAATTGGACAATGTCCATAAAACAGCAAAGCAAAATGTTTCAGGAGAAGCGTGAGAGGGAAAACCAAGCAATGATAAAAAAAAGAAAAGAATGTAACAATCTTTTGCAACAATTGCCGACAGCCAAACAGAGGCATCGATCATCGATCGACTAACAGTCTATCTGCCAGCACTTGGAACGTGAAAATAAATAACGATATACTTTTTTTTTCATTAGAATTAAAAGCTGTACACAGTTCAAACCCAGCCTTTTTTTCTTCTTCAACCCTTCCAAGTAGGAAGTCTGTCTGTTTGTTAAATTAATTTTTAACTTAAGTTTTGACTTGACAATGCAAAGCTTAAATTAAAAAGCCAGGATATCCCTTCAGCAGAGTAAGAAATCTCAGATATGCAAAGGATATACTACACATGAGTCTTTTGATCTGTGTATCACTTCAAATATTAAGAAGGCACGCTATATGAATCGCATTTACACATTCGATAAAAACTTTTTACAACCAGCTGATTACACAAGCTTAACATGTCGTGTGTGTTTGTTTGCCGTCTGCAAACAAGGAAGGGAGAAAAACACGCAGAACCCACCGCTCGTGTGGGGTGAAAACATGGCAGATCATGCTGGAGGAAGAAGGAGGACCCAAACACTGCTATCGTAACGTGTTTGGTCGTCGACAAACATTCAATGAGAGTGTGAGAGAGACCAAGACCGCCGCTCCACAGGCTTCACACACAAGACACTCACATACAAAATACAGGTGCCACGCAACGACGGCACCAATTAGCGTACGGTCGTAAAAGCGCTCGACACGTCCACGTTACTGACCGAGGAGAAGTCGTCCCACTCAGCTGCTTGTCCTGGGTGGGACCTCTGCAGACCTCAGCGGCTTAGAGTCAAGTCTGACGCTTCGCACACAACTGAGGGCCAGCGCTAACCTCACATTGCATCCCTTCAGAGAGAAGCCTGTGTGTGCGTGTGCTGGCGTGCGTGTGTTAGAGTGTGTGCGTGTGTGTGTGTGTGTGTGTGTGTGTGTGTGTGTGTGTGTGTGTGTGTGTGTGTGTGTGTGAGTGTGAGTGTGTGTGTGTGTGAGCACGGGGAGGGGATGACCACGACAGTGCCTTTGAAGACTAGGCCACAGCAGCAGCAGATGGGATAGCATCTGCAGCAGATGGGAGCGTGTGGGTGAACGTGTGTGAGCGCATGCGTGTGTGTGTGTGTTAGTGGGTGGGTGTCGATGTGCGTGTGTATGTGTGTATGTTGGTGTATGAGAAAGAGCTCGCACAAGTGGTTTATTCTTAACCACACAGAAGAGAAGAAGCTAGCTGGAGGGAGGCAAAAACCAAAAGCAGAAGAGAGAGAGAGAGAAAAAAACACAAAAACAAAAGACAAGAAAACAAAAACAACACAGAAATCAAAACCGAAAATAGACAAGAGTGTCCTCCATCTGTGACCTCTGGCTCACACGCTCCGCGTTGTTTTGAACCTCCGATTAACCCCTCGCGCTCACTTCAAGGGCCCTTCCCGGGTAGGCCGGAGCGCAGACGATGGGCTTGTTTCATGTTTACATTGTACGGCGAGCGCTTGGCTCTGATAGCACACAGGGAAGGTTAAATATAGTTTATAGGCTCGTGTAGGGAGTGTCTGGCTAAATTGAAAGGCGGGCACAGACTGCTGAACGCTGGAGAGCCATTCATTCATGTCATGTCATGTGGATGTTGGACTGGTCTGGAGGATGATGATGATGATGATGATGCAGTCTTGTCCTGCAGTTCACCACCAGACCAGCCCGAGGACTTTTGCACTCGCGTGCGGAGATATGGACATAGGTGACGTAAAGGCAAGACGGCTGCCAAGTGCTACTAATTCTACTGACATCTGGAAGCGCAAATGTTTATACTCCCTTATTATCTACCGCAACACACACACACACACTTACACACACGCACGCACACACGCAGAGATAACACACTGTTCCAGAGAGTAAGACCCCTCTTAGCACTACATGCTCGGCTCCTCATATGACCCGCGCGAGAAACGGAGCGAGCGGTCTGGATGACTAAGCGAGTGACCCGAGTGAGGGAATGTGGACGCGGCCCCAGCGATTACTCACTCACAACAGGAGCCAGGCCCAGACTTTTCCAGAACTTTCCGTCTCACCTGGAGCAGTCCCGCAGGAGTGTAAACGTGGCGTCCTGCTGTGCCGCTGCGCCTCGGTATGGAAGGCTACTTAAGGAAAAGGCCCCGCCATTTTCCCCAAACCTCACAACAAGCACCTACAGTAAAAAGGGTTCCAGAGCGTTCTACTCCACCCTACTCCTTCGGTGCCTAAAGGCTGATGCTGTGCGCGTACTTGAGAGCAATGAGTTCCTCAGAGGCCTCACTTTATGTCTATGAAAACAACAAGTTTACGAGTCCCTTTTTACCTTTACCAACAAAGCACCGGTGTTGCCTTATGTTACGTTACTGTTATCTACACATTTTTTGTATTTATTTATACTGAAATGCTTTAACGTTAAGATTTGTGCCCAGAGCGAAAACAAACAAACAAACGAACAAACAAAAGACATCAGAGCGAGATGGTGTGTTTAGTGGAGTGCGATTTCAAAAAAATGTTGATTAAACATTAGACTCTCCTCGTCGGCACCCCGATTCAAATACATCATGCGAAATATAAGGCCGAAGTTTTCTTTTTGATTCTTTTTTTTTTTCCTTTCTTTGTCTTGTTGGTAGAAAAATAAATCTCCTTTAAAAGGCAGCCAGAGACGAAGGAGGAGGACGAGGTGGTGGAGGACGAGGAGGATGAGGAAGAGTCGCTGCTGACTGTCCTTTCTGCAGGAAGCGTCCCCCCCCGCCCGCCCCCCCCAGACCTGTGAAGTACTGATCTGAATACAAATCAGGCTGGCTGCAGGCACGACTACCGCAATGACAGCAAAGCATCTTTGTTACAAGTTCACAGAGTTCGTTCACATAGCATCAGACTCACTCGAGATGCTACAGTCTTTTTAAATGCGTGTAAAAGTCTTTATTTTTCCTCCTCTTTATTTTATGAAATGTAAAGATAGATCAATAGATCTCAATCTATTGAAATGTATAGACGCAGTTCTTCGTTTCGTGGTCAACATCTCGGCAGCAGGTTTCTCACCTTGGAGCTGAGTCCAGGTGGCTGACCCTGTCCAAGTTGAGTGGGATGCTTGTTTGTGTGTAGGCCTGGGGTTGGGCGATATGGGGTGGGGGGGTGGCGGTTGATCAAGACGAGAGAGTCGGGGCGGTTTACACGTACCACTCCCTGCGCGAGATCACCGAGCCGTCCATGTGCGACACGTAGTCGCTGTCGGTGCCGTTGTCGTAGCAGTCATCCGGCTGGTAGGGGGAGCCGTTGTGGCCGGTGTGCGCCGGGGGAGTGTTGGTGCTGTGCTGCTGCTGCTGCGGCTGCTGGGGGTAAGGATGGTGGTTGTTTTGGTGATGGTCGTTATAGTAACCGCCGTCGCGCCCGATGCCGCGCGGGGGCTGGTGGTGGTCGCCGCCCCACTCCTCGCGGTCCTTGCGGTCGTAGTCGAAGATGAGGTCGCCGGGCACCGGTTTGGGCTTCAGGTCCTGGCTGCCTTTGCCCGAGTCGTTGCTGCCGTCGCCGCCGCCGCTGCTGTACACCTGCAGCTCGTGCGGCTGCAGCACGTCCAGCTGGTTGTCCTTCTGCATGTCGGAGGGCCCCAGGTACTGCTTGGTGTAGTAGTCGCCGCGGAAGGTGCGGCGCTGGCGCATGAAGCAGGCGCCCGCCAGGCCCAGCAGCAGCGCCAGGATGAGCACGCCGCCCACCGCCCCGCCCACGATGCTGCCCAGGTGCCCGTCGCTGCCGCCGCCGCCACCGCCGCCGCTGGAGCCCGAGGAGGAGCCGTCGCCGCCCCCCGCTGCGGAGCTCTCGGTGGAGGTGCTGCTGTGGGGCTGGCTCTTCCCGCCCGCCGTGCTCGTGGTGTCCTGGCCGGGGAGGATGGCGGGAGCGGTGGTGGGGACGGCGGTGGTGGGGGGAGGGTCTGGAGGAGGGAGGGAGGGAGGGGGAGAAAAGAAGGGAGAGAGAGGGAGGAGGAGGAGAGAGAGGAGAGGGGGGTTGAGCAGACACAGGAAGGAGAGGGAGAGAGAAAAAGAGAGAGAGAGAGAGAGAGAGAACAGACACAGGATGAAGAGAAAGAGAGAGAGAGAGAGAGAGAGAGAGAGAGAGAGAGAGAGAGGAAAGAAGGAGACAAAGTCAGAGACAGGGGGGAGAGAGAGGGTTGAGCAGACACAGGATGAAGAGAAAGACAGAGAAAGAGAAGGAAAAGGACAAAAATTAATTAAATTCATATGAACTGAATTATCAACGTAACGTATCAAGTGCAGTACATGGAAAAGATGAAGACCATATCAATATCCCACTCCCATCAGTCACTACACTGTACACACCCACACACACACATATATATGAGCCTGTCTGTGTCACAGCCAAATTGAGGCTGAGCTCAGGAGTAAACACACGCTCACTGAGGGACACTCAAGGCTGAGCAGCCGGATGGGAACACAGAGCTGATCCAATCGGAGTCAGGTTGGAGGAAACAGTAATCCGATATTTCGGAGTGAACTTCAAGAGCTGTGGTTTCAGAGTACTTGCTTGTGCTTGTGTGTGTGTGTGTGTGTGTGTGTGTGTGTGTATGTGTGTGTGTGTGTGTGTGTGTGTGTGTGTGTGTGTGTGTATGTTTAGGTGGTTGCAGTGCTAGGGAGAGGCTGATGGCACTGGACCAGGAGGGTGGCTTTACACAGAGACACAGAGAGGGCAGGCCAGGCGCCAACTGCGAAAAGGAGTGTGTGTGTGTGTGTGTGTGTGTGTGTGTGTGTGTGTGTGTGTGTGTGTGTGCGTGTGTGTGTGTGTGTGTGTGTGCTTGTATGTGTTTGTCTGCCCGTGTGTATGTGGTTGTGTGTGTTTGTAATGTGAACTGTGTGTGTGTGTGTGTGTGTGTGTGTGTGTGTGTGTGTGTGTGTGTGTGTGTCTAAATACGTGGGTGTATTTTTGTACTTGTGTTTAATTATACATGGTGTTTGTAAACGCTTGTGGATGTTTGTGTATGTATACCCGGGACTGTGTACATATTTCATACACAACTGTCTTTATCATGTGGTTATAAATCTAAAGCCTCTGGATAAACTGCACATGTATGCATGTGTGTGAGTATGTGTGTGAGCATGTGTGCGCAGTGTGTGTGTGCAGTGTGTGTGTGTGTGTGTGTGTGTGTGTGTGTGTGTCTATAGTAATAGTAATTGGCCTCTTCCTCTCTCTCCCCCACCATCCTGCACACACACAGTGCGTTCATGTGATACGCGAGTTCGATAAAACAGGTCTGCATTCCTGACTCCTCGCATCACGGTGCTGCCGCGGCAACCGAAGGACAACGCTAAGACAACTCCAGAACCCTTTCCAAACCAAAGACCACGCCAACCGGACTCCCGTAAAAAAACCAGCACGTGGAGGTGAGCAGAGCATTTAAGGCCGCAGAGCGAGCAACGGCCGCCGTCGGTGAGATCTCAAACGACCCCTGGACGCAGCCTGTGCTTTTCTGCGTCACTGGCCGTGAGTGAGTGAGTGAGCAAAGGGGAGATTGTATTAGGGTTCCATTATGGGGGGGGGGGGGGGGGGGGGTGGCGCGGGGAAGATGCTGACAGTAGAGGCTGAGGGGAGGAGAGACGAGCAAGGTCAGCAGGACAAAGAAGACTACATCACACACACACACACACACACAAACACACACACACACACACACACACACACACACACATCCGCTTCCATCAGGCACAGGCACAGACACAGGCAGCCTCTTCCAATCTGCAGGTACACAGGACAGCCAAGGAGAGGGGGGATTGGATGAATAGGTGTGTGTGTTTGTGT
>NC_085006.1:21954100-21956600 GCF_963854185.1 Sardina pilchardus
TATATATATATATATATATACACATATACACATATATATATATACTGTATATATAAAAAACATTTCTTGACACTCTATTAACAACAATTTATGGTTAAGGGTTGAAGGTTGGGTTTAGTTAACGGTGGATGTTTAGTAATTGTTCGACAACAATTCAAAAGACTAGACTTTGAATTTCAACAAACGATATGCATAGTCTCGGTAGGCGTACTAACCAAGTCAACAAGGCTTAAAGCAACAACAACAACAACAACACAAATCTGTGCCTGATGTTATCAGACATTTATGAAGATGTAACAGACCTACAGTATAGGCATATTGGCTGTTTTCCAAATCTTGCACAGCCTTGTCCAAAGGTTGAATTCAGGCACCGTGCCTGAAAGCTTAAAGCCTACAGTTAAGTGCTAGTGATTTTTGGATGGATGCAGAGCACAGCTGAAGAGCCTCCGTCCCAGTGGTGCTGAGGAGGAATGTGTCTCACAGGGGCGGTGGTAGTGTAGTAGTTAAGGAGCTGGGCTAGCATGCACTCAGTAGCCTGAAAGTTGTTGGTCCAATTCCCGACTACCACCGGTGTGCCCTTGAGCAAGGCACTTAACCCCAAGTTGCTCCGGGGACAATGTAATAATCCCTTGTAATATAGCTGACATATGCAAGTCACTTTGGACAAAAAGTGTCTGCTAAGGTGACGTCTCACCTGGACCAGGAGAAGCTGTAGGGGGATGGGTTGGCCTTGACCTGGCAGTCCAGCAGCTTGTCCTCCTGCCCTGAGAACCAGTTGGAGTCGTAGCCCACCACCTTCACATCAGGGGCAACTGAACAAAGGAGGGAGAGAAGAGATGGTCATGGGTATGGATATGGAACTGTGCTGACAGCCTGACACTTTCGTCCAAAGACATTTAGAAAAAAAAGAGAGCGAGAGACAGAGAGAGAGAGAAAGAGAGAGAAATGCTCAGTGGTGTATTTACATGAATAGGGGACCCCATGGCCCAATAGTTTGGCGAAACAGCCTGGCGAAAGACTGTTGCTATTTGTGCTCAACAGCCAATCAAATACACTTCCCGTCTTTCTGTGCTCCGGGAAAAACTTTGTTGATTGCCTGGAATAGCGAGCGTCTAAGTACCTCTCTGAGTACCTCTGTTTGCTTCCCAAACAAAGGAGTTTTTTTTTTTATTTTATCACATCCACTGAACGCAAAACTAGAGGTCCAGTAAAACAGTCGAGGCCCAATTCCCTGAATAGGTCAATAGGTGAAATGGGGAAAAATCATGGACTCCACCTTTAAATGGCTCTGTGAATACCTCATCATGGACTCCACCTTGAAATGGCTCTGTGAATACCTCTGTAAGGACTACCCCCCCTCCCCCCCTCCCCCCCCCCCCCCCCCACACACACACACACACCACCCGTCTAAAAACTCCATTCAATCATTTACAGGGCTTTGCCATGAAGCTTTAACTTCACACTGCATGACCACCGCGGCGGAGGCAATAGCAACATCCACAATTCACAATGAACACAGACAGCATTGATTTTTCTCTGGCCCAGGTGACTCAGGCGGGGCCCAGGCCCCAGCAGGCAGGCAGGCAGGCAGGCAGGCAGGCAGGCCACGGAGCGTCTGGTGCTGATGGGGTAAAAGCAAACCCAGTCAGGGGGAGAGAAACAGTGATCTCTGTGATAGAGGGAAAGAGAGAGAGTGTGTGAGAGAGAAAGAGAGGGAGGGGGAGAGAAAGAGAAATAGGGGAGACCAAGAGAGAGAGAAAGAGAGGGAGGGGAGAGAGAGTGAGTGAGAGATTGAGAGAAAGGGGAAGAGAAAGAGAAATAGGAGAGAGAGAGAGAGGGAGAAAGAAAGGGGGAGAGAAGGAGAAATAGGAGAGAGAGAGAGAGAGGGGGGGGGGGGGTTCTAATAATGGGAATGAATTACACTGGTGGCTGCGCTGGTCAAAGTGACCCCTACGAGTGTCACGGTGAAAAATGCGGCGTCCCCCTAGAAAAGAACAAAACAAAACACCGCTGCCACCACCAGCCACCACCAGCACCACCACCAGCCACCACCACCACCACCTCCACCAGCCCCCACCTCCGAGGATCAAGCAGAATGATAACGTATATACGGATATGAAAACGAACAAGCGGGAGAAACGCGGAGCGTGCAGCCCAGACAACCAGAACAAAAGAGCTCCCCGGAGAGGGAGGCGGGGGTCACCCAGGGCCTGGTTAGGGGGCAACACGACAAGAGATAAGACACGGGTTTGGTTAAGGGGGTGGGTTGGGGCAATAGGGGTATTTATATCTTAATTCAGTAAGGGGCACAAAGAGCATTCGTAATGTTATTAATTAAGTGAGATACTGAATGGGGAAAAAAGTAGATTGAAAAAAAAAATCAGTTCGTAACCCATGGCGACTCAGCCAAACCACACCATAACAATGTTATGAAAACAATACTAGCCTCCAGCTACTGCCAGACACAACAAAAGGCCTGCAGACTTGAATGGCAAAAAAG
>NC_085006.1:21959100-21969100 GCF_963854185.1 Sardina pilchardus
CCGGAGAGAGAACACTCACACTGGACGTTGAGCTCGTAGGGCCGGCGGACCTCGCCGGGCAGGGCTGGGTGGCGCACCACGCAGGTGATGATCTCGCCCTGGGCGTGGCGCGTGGGCGTCCACAGGTAGCGCACCTGGCTGGTGGTGGTGCCGTTGGACTCGTCCTCCCGCTGGCCCTCCGAGTGGCCCTGCAGGTCCAGCTGCGTCTCCCAGAACACCTCGGCGGGCGGGCGGCCGCGCTCGGCCGTGCACGTGGCCACCACCGTCTCGTTGGCGCCGTCCAGCAGCACGGACGGGCCCGGGAGCACGTGCACCTTGGGCTCCACTGCAGGCAGGTAGGGAGGGAGAGAGTGAGGGAGGGAGGGAGAGAGAGAGAGAGAGAGGGAGAGAGAGGGAGAGAGAGGGAGAGAGAGAGAGAGAGGATGTTTAGAACATGCTTTTAAACCACTACTCAAACCACAGAATGCATGTGAACATCCAACGTAGACAACTTCAATTCCCAAATGGCTGTCTGGCTGTCTGTGTGTGAGAAAGAGAGAGTGTGAGAGAGAGAGAAAGTGTGTGTGTGTGTGTGTGTGTGTGTGTGTGTGTGTGTGTGTGTGTGTGTGTGTGTGTGTGTGTTAAAGAAGAAACAGTGAACCCTGACGTTGTTTTGTGTTTAATGGCTCCCACATTTCCTGCCATACTGCAAATGCATTGTGCACACACAGAAGCAAAGATGGCTGAAAACCTCATCTCATAAAGAGAACGCCAAACCCGATGAGAAAAAAAGAGAAATGCAGAATGGACGCATAGCCGAAGAACAACTCTCCAAGATATTTAAAAAGACACATTAAACGACTTCCAAAGGTTGCACAGATAAAGAGGAGATAAGAGCTGAGAATCTCCTGAGGACCAGCCAACCGACAGGACAAGACACGGCAGACTGATAGAGAAGGAGAGAGAGAGAGAGAGAGAGAGAGCAGGCGAGAGAAAGATGACAACCAAATGGAGGATAGATTACTGAATGAGTTACTACTATCGATCCATTGAATAACAAAATGAATAAATAATACACATCATAAAATGGGGGAGAGGGGGGGAGGCGAGGAGAGGCGGCCGCGCGTGGACACTTTGTGCCGGCCACAGTGGACGCTGCTGACAGGTCGCTGGAGATTGATTGCGGAGATCGCGCGGATTTCCATTAAAAATTGATGAGGCAAGCAATCGGATATAAGGGAAGTGCATTTCCCTGGCTGTGTGGTGAGGGAGAGGGAGGGCGGGGAGGGGAGGGGAGGGGTGGGGACGTGAGATATGTTTGTGGCTTTTGCGGAGGACTGAGACATGGTGCTGAATGTTAAAAAGAGGAGAGTGTGCCTAGAGTGTCACAGAGAGAGAGAGAGAGAGAGAGAGAGAGAGAGAGAGAGAGAGAGAGAGAGAGCGGGAGAGGATGTAAGTGTTTGTGTGTTGTACTGTATTTGTATCTTTCTGGGAGTGTTCATTTGCCTGTATATGTACGTGTGCCAGAGAGAGAGAGAGAGAGAGAGACAAAGGGATAGAGAGAGAGGGAGAGGGAGAGAGAGCGAGAGGGACAGTGAGGGGAAAGAAAAGAGCAAAGAAGAAGAAAAAACATGTCCACAAATGTATTTCTAACGTCTCGCGTACGTGACATGGAACGGAACCTGGAAATGTACCCCGTGGCCGCTCCACAAACAGTAGTGGTATTATGGGATGTCTGGAGGCCACTCCAGCCCCTGCTGCCTGCCTGCCTCCCTCTGAGGCGTCGCTATTGTTGTGCTGGACCTTGGCCTGCTAAGTTTGGGGCGGCACAGTCCAGCCCAGCCCAGCCCTGCTCCGCTTCGCTTGGTGATCCTCTGCGCTTTTGAGAGGCACAGAGGCTTATATTTCAGTGGCTTCCTGTGGCCGGGCACAATAAATTAGGGCCTCTTGTGAAGTGACACAGATTTCTCCGAGGGGAGAACAGGCAAGGTAACTAAAGCAGGAGCTTTTTCAGCGGAGCAGAGGAATCCGCCGGCCCCGTCCGGCACACAAGGGCCTTTACCTGGCAACGGCGGGGCGGAGAATAATGATGTCCTTTCACGCACGGAGAGAGTGGTGACACAAGGGGGACGAGAGAGAGGGAGGGAGGGGAGGAAAGGGGGGGAGGGAGGGAGGAGAAAAGAAAGGAGAGGAGGGAAAGAGGGAGGAGGGAAAAAAAGGGATGCTCCTTCTTAATAACGAGCTGTCAGAACTGGCCAAGGGTTTTGAGAGCAGAGGGGTAGAGCAGAGAGAGAGAGAGAGAGAGAGAGAGAGAGAGGTAAGAGAAACAGAAACAGAGGGAAACAGAGGGGAAGTGTGTGTGTGTGTGTGTGTGTGTGTGTGTGTGTGACAGAGAGAAAAATGGGGGGCAGAAAGAAAAGAGAGACAGAGCAACAGAAAGGAACACAGTGCCTGTGAGAGAGAGAGAGAGAGAGAGAGAGAGAGAGAGAGAGAGAGAGAGGGTGAGAGAGTGAAAAAGCTTAGTTGTGCATAATGACCACAGAGGCACTCTGTATGAATCAGGAGTAAAAACACCTCTTTTCCTTTTCTTTCCATCATTAATCCTGGGCTGGCCATGCCTTCCTTTATGCCTCCTCTTTTTCACTACTCCCTCCCTTTTTCCATCTCTCTATCTCTTACCGCGTCCCTTTGCACGGCTCTCTCTCTTTCCCTCGTTCACTCACTCTCCTGTCCTGCTCTCTCTTCATCTCTCCCTCCTTCTCTCCTTTATTTCGGGCTCACTCTCTTTCTCTTCTCATCTCCCTCTATTTCTCATTCTCCCTCTCTTTCTCATTCTTTTCTCTCTCTCTCCCCCTCTCTTCTCTCTATCTCTCTCTCTCTCCTCTTCCCTATCTCTCTCTCTCTCTGCATACAGAGCCCAACAGCTGCAGTCGTCTGTGCCAGTGTGTATGAGAGTCCCAGCACGCGCGTCCCCAACGTCAACCTAATCCTCCCGACAAGGCCATCCCCGCCTCTCCTCCCCTCCCCTCCACCCGCTCCCTCGATCCCCACACACGCTCTCACACACACACACACACACACACACACACACACACACACGTACACTACCCCTCTAAACCAAACACCACCACCACCACTACTCCACACACACACACACACACACACACACACACACACACACACACACACACACACGTACACTACCCCTCTAAACCAAACACCACCACCACCACTACTCGACACACACACACACACACACACACACACACACAGACACACACACATACACACGTACACTACCCCTCTAAACCAAACACCACCACTACTACTACTACTCCACACACACACACACACACCCCTACTACGCCCCCAGCCCCTTCTCTCTCTCTGTCTCACCCTCGTCCCTGAGGAGTGACAAATCATAGTAACCCTGAGACCCCAACTTTCTAAATATAGCTTGGCAGCACTGCCCCCCACCCCACACACACACACACACACACACACCCCCGCCCCTCTCCCCCTGTCTGCACTCCCCGCTCTGCTCCTCCGCCCACCCCGACCACATCCCCGCTAAGACACAGGGCATTTAACCGGGGCCTGGAAACTTGGAGATGAGGGGGGTGTGAAGGGGAAGGGGAGGGGGGCTACATTCTGGCACACACTCTCCCCTACCTCCCTCTTGTCCCCTTCCCGTCTCTCCCTCCCTCTCCCTCTCCCCCACTTTCAGTCTCCTCTCCTCCTCCTCCCTCTCGATCACCCCCCACCCCCTCCACCCTCTCCCCTTTCTCCACTGGGCTGATGGGGCTAATTTGAAGGCCTTTAAGTGGAGTTCTGGAAACTTTGACATGGGGGGGGGGGGTGGGGGGTAAGGGGGGCATTCTGGCACCCCTCCTACCTCCTAGTCCCACTCCCCACTCTCTTTCTTTCTCTCTCTCTCTCTCTCTCTCTCTCTCTCTCTCCCTCCCATCTCTCTATATCTGTTCCTCTCAGCCCCTCTCTTCTCTCCCCAGGGTCGATTTGATCTCTCTCTCTTTTTCTACCTCCCTCTCTCCCTTTCTCTTTCCCTCCATCTCTCTATATCGGTGCCTCTCAGCCCCTCTCTTCTGTCCCCAGGGCTGACTTGATCTCTCTCTCTCACTCTCTCTCTCTCTCTCTCTCTCTCTCTCTCTCTCTCTCTCTCTCTCTCTCTCTCTCTCTCTCTCTCTCTCCCTCTATCCCTCCCTTCCTCTCGCTATATCGGCTCCCATTAGCCCGTCTCCCCTGGGCTGACCAGACCTGGAGCCGGTGCGCCCTGTCCGAGAGTGTGAGGAGGGTCTGACCGATCCCTTGCCCGCAATGGGGAGAGGCTAATCATTTCCTGTCAGGCAGCCGCACGGGCAGCCCCATAGGAAAGGACCCCCTTTCCCACCACCACACCCTTCTCACCCACGTACAAATTTACTTAGGGCCCCTGCCTGATGAGATCCAATCCAGAGCGGTAGAGAGAGAATAACAGAGAGAGAGAGAAAGAGAGAGAGGGAAAGAGAAAGAGAGATAAAAAGAGAGACAGACACACAGGAAGAGACCGATGAAAAGATAGGTGCAGAGTCTGGGGGGATCAGCGGGGAGGGAGAGTCAGAGAGAGGGATGAGAAACGGAGAGAGAGACAGACAATAGAGTGAGAGAAAGACAATAGGAGCACAGGAAGAAAAGAAGGACAAGAAACAAAAAGATCTGGGAGGGGGGTCTGTTTGAACTCAAGAGAATGAGAAAGACTGATAGAGAGCAATCATAGAAGAGGTGGGGTGTGTGTGTGTGAGAGAGAGAGAGACAAACAGAGAGAGGGAAAGAGAGAGAGAGTCGTAGAGACAGAGAGAGAGAACGTAGCTGGCATTCTTGCCTGGACATACTGCATTACGGGCTAGAAGCCAACAGCAGAGATCACCTTTAAAAGAGAGAGAGAGGGAGAGAGAGAGAGAGAGAGAGAGAGAGAGAGAGAGAGAGAGAGAGAGAGAGAGGGGGGGGGGGGGGGGGGGGGATGTCTCTCCAAACATGTCAGACTCGATAAGAGCAAAGCCCCTCTCCTGACAGGCCTCTCTCTCCCAGCATCTCCTGACCCCGAGGCCTCCGTCCTTTACAAGCCCTGCGAGTCCCCCGCCCCGCCCTCGGGCTACGGGGTCACTGACTCGGATATCCCACAGGTCAGAGGTCGCCGTTAAAAAAAGAGGAAAAGAGGGAAGAGGAGAAGAAGAGTAGACGAGAAAAAAAGAGAGAAAGAAAAAGTTGCAGCGCTCTGTCTATCCGTGCTCTGCTTTAATGCTCTGGCAGTAAGGCTGGAGGGCTGTGAGGCTGCCTTAGCTTTAGTGTTGCCCCGCGCGCCTTTTATGAGCAGAATAAAACAGGGAGATATTAGTGCCCTCATCAAACGGCTGTCTGGGGTGGGGAAAGCACACAGGGGCAGGGCTCTGTGTGTGTGTGTGTGTGTGTGTGTGTGTGTGTGTGTGTGTGTGTGTGTGATGAGCACTGTGTGCATCTCTGAAGGCATCAAGCATCAATACAAAGAACGGGTAATCCGGGCATTGATGTTGAAATGTTGGTGCACAGGAAAATGTGTGAAAAGAGTGTGTGCGTATATATGTGTATTCATGGGTGTTCACGTACAGTATGTGTATGTGTTAATGTGTGTGTGTGTGTGTGCATATAACCCTGTATGCATTTATCAGACTATGTGTGTGTGGGTGTGTGCGCGAGCACAATTTAGTTTACTTTTTATTGAACTCTGTGTGTGTGTGTGTGTGTGTATGTGTGTGTGGGTGTGCTTGTTCCTGTATGCATTTGTCAGCCTATGTGTGTGTGTGCGCGTATGTTTGCTTTTAGTCTGTGTGTCTGTGTGTGTGTGCGTGTGTGTGTGTATGTGTGTGTGTGTGTGTGTGTGTGTGTGTGTGTGCGCGCGACATTGCCGCATTGCCAGCCGCTGTCTAATTGATATTTCCAGTGGTGGACGCAGGCAACCGTGCTGAAGCTACTGAGCCCCGACGCTGCAGCAGCATCTCTGCAGTAGGCAGCCCTGCTCCCCTGTGCAGCTCAACTGCAGAGGAAAAGGTCACACACACACACACACACACACACACACACACACACACACCAGACACACACACACACACACACACACACACACACACACACACACACACACACACACACACACACACACACACACACACACACACACACACACACACACACACACACACACACACACACACACACACACACACCTGCCTCTCCATCCCTACACCTTCCATTACTCCCTTGCTCACTCTCTCCTTACCTTAGAGTCTCTCTCTCTTTCTCTCCCTCACTCTCTTCTCTCTCTCTCGCTCGCTCTCTCCTTACCTTACAGAGTCTCTCTTTCTCTCCCTCTCTCTCTCTCTCTCTCCCTCTTTCTCGCTCTCTCTCTCCTTACCTTACAGATTCATGTTTCAACCTCAGTTCTCTGCCATTCTAAAAAGTCAAATGCAAATCAATGTGTCCCTTTTAAAAATGGTCAGGACATACGGTAGTTCTAAAGAGTTTGTCACAGTTAACAAAATGCAACAAAACAGAAAACAAACACAAAGAAGAAACAACAAAACAAGTAAACAAACAAGCAAACAATAACAACAGCAAAGTAGCTCCTCCAATCACTGAAGGGCCTGCAGAGAGGACTAAAGGTAGACCTGAATGGGGGGGTTGGTTGCTGTCACGGCAACACTTTGCGGCTTCTCATTAGCGGACACAGGAAAGTTTCCTCTGTCACTAGGGAGCCCTGCACAGCGCTGGCCCTCGGTCAACAACCCCCTTTCCCAATACACACACACACACACACACAGACACACACACACACACACCACCCACCATGGGAAGAGTTACCGAGTCACAAAGTGCTCTCTCTCTCACTCACACACACACACACACACACACACACAGCTGTTTAAAGGTTGGGTACGGAATTAGCAAAACGCACGGCAGAGTTTGAACATATACAACCTCAAGTCCCGCCCTCCATGCACGAGCGACAATTCAAATGCGCAGCGCGAGAGCGAGCCAGGCTAAATGAAATGCCATCCTGGCGTCTACAGCACTATGAGCTCTAGTCTCCATACAATCACTCACATCAACTTCCCCAATTACATTCTTTATTCACCTCCAAAGGGTTGTAGTACATATGGTTCAGTAGCCATAGGTGTGTATATTTGAACAGAATCTGGTTTGTTCTTACCAGGGCGATTATCTCCTGAAATATCCGAGTTTAGTGCTGCCCCGTTGGTTCGCCTATTCCACCGTAGCTCCAAGCTGTTAAGTTTCGATTTCATGTTTACAGCACTCTTCGTGTCATGGTAAAATGTAATTTTTGCTACATAGCTTATTTATTGCGTGGGTGATTGAGTTTCCGTAGGTATCCGCTGCCTTAGTTAGTTTGTATAGAAATGAAGTGACACATACAACAAGAGGGGAACATGGACGTGCAGCAGCAGGCAGTTGGTTTCGTTTCAGCACTGACTCGCGGTCACCAGCTTTCGAAAGGGTCGCGCGCGGTGGGGAGGGGGAGTAGGAAGAGGAGTAAGACGTTAGATTGACGATCGAGCTGTGAAATGATGGTATGGGGTGAGGAATTCTATTGGCTGGAGTTTTTCGAGCCCTGCCCGTTCCGCAGATGATTGACATGTTTAATTTCCATTTCAGTGCTTCCAACTTAGTGGCTATAAGTGGGTTAGGAATAGGATTTCAAGTGATTTTGCAAAAATGGCCAAAAAAGCTCATTCCATACCCTACCTTTAACAAACAGACCGTTCAGGCCATTCAGACCGGTGTGTGTGTGTGTGTGTGTGTGTGGGGGGGGGGGTGTATGTTCACCTCCTCCTGGCTTTCAGAGTTAGCTGGTTCCTGACAATACCGACCAAGTGTGTGTGTGTGTGTGTGTGTGTGTGTGTTTGTGTGTGTGTGTGCTAGACTAGAGGACTGTATAAAGCACACCTGCATGGCTGCATGGCTGGTAGTGGGTTGCAGTTCGCATCATGCTTGTCTAGTTACATATGAGAGACTAATTGCTTTAGAATTATGATTGGCTGGGGGAAGAGGCTTGAACAAGTGTGTGAATGTGTATATGGAACTGTGTGTGTGTGTGTGTGCGTGTGTGTGTGTGCACGCGTAACTGTTTGTGTGTGTGAGAGTAGGTGTGCTACTGCGCTACAGAGAGTGTGAGAACCTGACAATGCCTTCCTGTGTGTGTGTGTGACATTTGGATGCGAGTGTGTGAGCACTGCTCCGTCGGCGCCTGAAGACGAGACGGCCTACGGTGGCTGGGCGTCTGGCCTGCACGCCCACCCAGGCCTGTGTGTGTGTGTGTGTGTGTGTGTGTGTGTGTGTGTGTGTGTGTGTGTGTGCACGATGTCTAGTCTGCGAGCTCACTCAGGCCCACAGAGATGAGGGCCGTAAATCTGTGGGGGGGTGGAGGGAGTTTAGCCCTCTCATGTGCACACTCAAGCACCGAATATGAATCACGCATACAGCCACGGCAGGCTCTTTAATTATGGGAAGTGACACACGGGAGCTAATACACACACACCCACACACACACACACACACACACACACACACACACATACATTGATATAACAGCACACACACACACACACACACACACACGATAACGCACACATGCTCTCATACAAGCATGCACTCATACACAGACAAGCACACACACACACACACACACACAGACAATACACACTTGTGCACAGGGACACACTCTTATGTCTAACAGCTGGTCTGTCTGGGGCGGTTTTTATTTTTTTTATTATTTTTTTTTCATCTGAAATGTTGTTGGATAAGGGTCATCAGGCTGACAGGATATGATCTATATCTGGGAGTGGGAAAAGTTAAAAGAGGAAAGCCAGCTACACAAAGCCAGCTAGTGTTTCCAGTGACTCCGGGAGAGGGGATTTCAGGAGTACAGGAGAGAGACTTAGAGGAGAGAGAGAGAGAGAGAGAGAGAGAGAGAAGAGAGAGAGAAAAAAGAGAGGGGGGGAGTGAGACAAAGATGGGAGGAGGAGAATGGAGGGATAGAGAGGAAGAGAGAGGGAGAGGTAGTGAGAGAGACACAGGAGCTGAGGGAGAGAAAACGAGACAGAATGAGGTGGAGAGAAGGAGAACCAGGGAGACAGAGAGAGAGAACAAGATAGAGAAAGAGAGAGAGAAAGAGAGAGAGAGAGAGAGAGAGAGAGAGAACAAGGTAGACAGAGATAGAGACATAAAAGAAGTAAAATGAGAGCAAAAGAGAAAAGAGGGTGAGGTGGGGAACGACAGAGGGGGATAAAAAGAAAAGAGGGAGAGATAAAAAGAGAGCAGGAGCAAGATTGAGAGAGCGCGAATACTAGAGAGGTGGGGAAAGAAAAAGGGAGAGGAAAAAGAGAGAGAGACGTCTTCCTGATAAATCTCTCTTTCTCTCTCTGTCTCGTTCTTTCTCTCTCTCACACACACACACACACACACACACACACACACACACACACACACACACACAGACACACACACACACCGGTCCAACTCCGACTCCACCTAAGGCATGAATCACCAGCGCTCAGGCCCAGAATCAAAGGCCACCTCCAGGGCAGGTCTCTCAAATGAGGATACCTGCTGAAGGAGTCTGGCCAGCCGGGCGGGCGGGCGGGCGGGCGGGCGGGCGGGCTCAGGGATTGGCCATCCGTCACCTGCCAGACTTAAGAGACCGGGCCGCCTCGTAGATGGAGCGCCTCTATTGACAACGGTATTTGGTACAGCACCAGAGCAGAGTTAATCGCCGTCTGGAGGGATCTCCCTGGTACATGTTTCGCCTACCACGACCGTGTTTTGGTACTCGTCGTGATTTATACCTGTTTCTCTTGGACGAGGCCTGCACCGCTCAGGCAAAACAAAGAGCACTTAGGATAGGCGATTCTTTTTTCCCAGAAGAGCTGTGCCATTTTATTAATTGTTTGGACTAAACTGGCCAATTCCACTT
>NC_085006.1:21974100-21976600 GCF_963854185.1 Sardina pilchardus
CAGTGGAACAGCAGCAGCGGCGGTGGTAAACCTCAGCTATTATATCGCCACTAAAAGGGGCCAGAGAGGCTCCCCATCCTCCAGGACTAATTGCAAGGTTGGAGTACAGAGACGGAGGGAGAGGAGAGAGAGAAGAGGGAGAGGGAGAAATAAAGAGAAATGCAGACAGTCAGAGACTATAGAGGAAATATATCCAGATAGATAGATAAATATACTGATATAGATAGATAGATAGATAAATACACTGGCAGATAGATAGATCGGAAGAAAGAGACAGATAGAGGGAGATACAGATACATAAATAAATATGTATAGATATCTATAGACAGATAGATAGATAGATAGGCCTAGATAGATAGATTATCAGATAGATCGGCTAGGCCTAGCTAGATAGACAGATAGATGAGGAGGGTGTGACATCAGTAACTGAAAACAGAAAAGTCTCTCCTAAAATTGAGGAGAAACAGCCCTGGCGTGCAAGCACACAGACTGAGGGAGAAAAACACCAAATGCTTCATTTAGAGAAATACTGCTGCCATATGGTAAGTGTAGGCGTTGGAAAGCTGCAGCCAAGACACTGCTGTTTTAAGGGGTGTGTGTCGTGTGTGTGAGAGTGTGTGTGTTTGCTTAAGAGTCAGGATGAACATGCTGTCTCCACTTCATTCCTGGCTGAAAAGGAAGGGCAGCTGTCACCTGTCCTCTGTGTGAAGTCACACACACGTACACACACACACACACACGTACACACACACACCCTGCAGCTACCGGCACTCACACTTCAGTAGCTCCTGTGTCTCAGTGACATATGCAGGCCGTGCGGTCAGTGGAACTCTGAAATACCTCCAGACACAAATACCAGTGCTCATAATAGTCACTGTTAGGAGGTGTGTGTGTGCGCACATATGTGTGTGTGTGTGTGTGTGTGTGTGTGTGTGTGTGTGTGTGTGTGTGTGTGTGTGTGTGTGTGTGTGTGTGTGTGTGTGTGTGTGTGTGAGTGTGTGTGTGTGTGTATGTGTGTGTGTGTGTGTGCGTGTGTGCGTGTGTAGCTGCCAGGGCTTGTGAAAAAACACCCCCTCCTCCTCTGAGGGACTCCGGCAGCATACCCAAACACACCTGGCGCGTTCCAGCGCCGCGTTTGCAGCACGCATCTCATTCCTCAAGCCCGAGGGCTGCCCACAGACCTGCCCGTAGGACCCCCTGCCAGGGGGCCCTTCCCTCAGAACAGCCGTTGCACTCCCTCCGAGCCCAAGGCCCTGGGCTAGAGCTACTCTTTCAGCTGAGTCTAGCACGGCACGCAGGGGGAGCCAGCAGGGAGTGAAGGGAGTGACAGCAACTTGGCTTGGCCTGCTTTTTTACCACACCGCCGAGGCTGGGGGTGGAGTGTGTGTGCGTGTGTGTGTGGGGGGGGGGGATAGAACCGGATGGCAGAAGACTAGGATAAATAGTGTGTCTGTCTTACATATGTGCCAAAATAGTGATGTTAAGAGAGTGTGCATTTATTCAATGCTGTATGTGTTCTGGTACAGTATGTGTGAGGGGTGCATAGGGCCCTGGGGGGGTTGGGGTCGCACTTGAGTTATAGGAGTTGGTCAGTAATCAGAAAGCAGTTGGTCCAATCCCAACTCCTCCTGGCCTTGAGCAAGACACTGAACTGCTCCCAAAGTGCAGCCATCGGTGGTATACAATTTTGAGAAGGCTATTTTTAGAGTCATAAAGATAATATGTCGTTAAACTGTAAAACACTTTGAGTGCTCTGATTAATAGAAATGTGCTACATGCCATCTGATTCCAGTGGTGGGAAAGTAGCAACGAGCAAAGTCTGCTGCTTCGCGTGTTGGCAGTCGCCCGTCAATGAAATTAGGCTCCATGGTGCCTGAAGCAGAGTGTGTTTCTACCTGTTGCGCTATTGTGCTAAACCCTGTATGTGTGCGCAAACCTGTGTGTATTTGTATGTGTGCCTGTGTACGTTGCTGTGTCAGTGGCTAAACTCTGTGTGTGAGCAAACCTGTCTGTGTGTACCCAACCCCCGACCCACACACACACACACACACACACACACACACACACACACACACAGGTTTGCTCACACACAGAGTTTAGCCATTGACACAGCAAGTGTGTGTGTGTGTGTGTGTGGGTCGGGGGTTGGGTGGGGGGCAGGGCCAGATGGCAGAGGCCTAGGATACCATGAACGGACTCCAGCGTCCTGCCAGGGCCATCCGACCTGAGCCAAGCACACCGGGTGCCAGCGAGACGACGAGCGGAATCCTACACTTTGAATGCCGCGGGATTACGGCGGCGGGGGATCGCGGAGATGCCGATGGCTCAGTGGTCCGCCGGTCATGCCCAGCGACCGGTCAGCTGTGGGGCAGGGAGCGCAGCAACGGCAGTTTCATGACACTCGAGCTACGCTCAGACATGAAGACACCAGCAGCGACGTAGCGATGAGCCATGGAATGTTAAAGGAGCACGCCAGCGTCTTGGGAAATAAGATTGTCTG
>NC_085006.1:21984100-21986600 GCF_963854185.1 Sardina pilchardus
AAGCAAAAACCGCCCCCCATGAAACCTAAATGCCATTCTTGTCATTCATACCTTATCTACCTATCATTTAGAAGAACGGGGTACAAGGGTTGAGGAGGGCCGCGACCGACCACAGAAGCGTTAAAATAAAAACGAAGTGGTTCACAAGCACCGAAACAGAAACAGTCGGGCTGTGACTGTACATTAAAACCTGCCAATTAGGGGGGAAAACAAGGAAAAGGAGGAGGAAATTGGGCATAATTAGGGACAGGGAAGAGGAACGAGTGGAGGAGGGAGAAACTGAATCTTAGTTAAACCGCCAATTTGTAAGTGTCTGGCCTACATGTCGCCGGAGCATATTCAGAGTCAACCTTGCGTGTGTGTGTGTGTGTGTGTGTGTGTGTGTGTGTGTGTGTGTGTGTGTGTGTGTTTATTTGGGCCAGGACAGCCAAGCAGACAGGAAGTGAAAATGTTGTGTGTCTGCACTAGCGGGTGTTCTCTCTGTATTCTCTCTGTAGCTCCTGGGGCGGCCCGTACACCACAACACTCCGCTCTGCTGCTGGGATGCACGGCACGCACACACACACACACACACACACACACACACACACACACACACACACACACACAAAACACACACACACACACACACAAAACACACACAGACACAGACATAGACACACAGACACACAGACACACACACACACACACACACACACACACACACACACAGACACACACACACACACACACACACACACACACACACACACACACACACACACACACGCACTTTTAAACATCTTTAATCCACTGCTGCTCCGCTGCTGGGATTCTGGACATCCAGCCGACTACAAATACAGAAGGTCACGGAGGTACATGGAGGTCCGAGGGGGGGTGGAGGAGGCGCGGTGAGGAGGTACAATGGAGAGGTGGGGGGGGGGGGGGGGGGACTTCAAAGAATAGAGTAAATCCACTGCATCAGACACAGACAGTCACACCCAGACACACACGCATGGTATGCAAGCATACATGGTACACACACACACACACACACACACACACACACACACACACACACACACTCACACACACACACACACACACACACACACACACACACACACACACACACACACACACACACACACACACACACACACACACAATGACCTCTGGTCATGGATGTTGGATTAGCGCTGTGTCCGAGAAGAGAGTGATTTACTGTCAACCTGTCAAATTGTTCGGCTCCTGAAAATGGGCCCACAATAGTGGGAAGCAAACACTCCTGGCTGCGGCACGGATAACCGTCTACATGGCGATAAGTGCCCCGGGGCAAGTCAATGACTTATTGCACCGCGGTATTTTTCCTCAGCCCTCACCCTGAGTGTGAAAATGACGCCGACTATGGAGAGGTTAATGGCAAACAGAACAGCTTCCTTCCAGGAATTGTGAGCGGGAGGGCGTATAAGCGGTTAATGGAGTTTATTCAAACCGATGTTAAACGCGTTCGGAACGCGAGTTGTCAAGAACCGGGAGTGCGGGCAGGCCGAGCGAGCGAGGGAGGGTTTGTGAGTTCACAATACTTTGCCTAAAGACTCGCATCAAAACTAAACAGTCGCGTGCTTGTACACAAAACAAAAAGGCCACTAAAATCCACAAAACAAGACACTAACACAAACAAGTCAAACATCCCACTCCTCTCCGCTTTCTTCAACACTGTCAAATTCGATCACGATCAACCGGTCAGTGAGAAAACTGAAATTGATACTCCTAGCACAGTGACCATGCAGGGAGGTTACTTCCCCTCGGAGAGGTTACTAGGCCAACTGATAACCACACTGCCTTTGCCGTGACGCAAGGGACCTTGAGTTGTATCCAGTGGCCAAGTCCTCTGGCCTGACTCGGCCGCTGGTCAGCAGCAGACTTCTCTGAATGAAACTTTTTTTACAGCCGGGGAGTGGCATGGTGTGGTGTTTTTGTTATTGGGATTTACATGACTCGCACCACCACGCAAAGGAATGTGAACCCGAAGGACTCAGCCGAAAAAAAAAGAGACAATTAAGGGCGCTCCCACACAACCTCCGGGGCAGAAGTGCCACTTTAGGCCTCGAGACTCACCGGGCATCCGCGTTCCTCTGTGACCAGATGGCCACTCACCAGAGTGTAAAAGGTCAAGCCAAGACCGCGAGCGAACCTTAGCGCTGCAGTGTCACGGCAGAGGCTTACGCAGGCCACTACAGGAAAGGGCTTTAAGAACTGGGGCATTTTAAGTGGGAAGATTCGGGTTCTCCCTCTCCATCTTTCTCTCTCTTTCTTTGTCTTTCTTCTCCTCGTCAAACCCACCGCCCTTCGTTTGGCGCAGTTTAAGCCTAAGTGCTGTTGTGTGGATGTTAGGATCAGGGATGGTGCAGTAATGCCACAGAGGAGAGAAATACAAAGGGGCATTACACACAGGACTCTCAGGTAGCAATAAGATAGTAGATTTGCAGAAGAGGGGTTAAGGGGTGGGGTGGGGGTG
>NC_085006.1:21994100-22004100 GCF_963854185.1 Sardina pilchardus
CAAGTATGGAAAGAGCATCATCATCTCCCTGGGCTTCGGGGATGACCACAGGACCTGCAGTTTGTTGCGCAGAAAAGCAGACACACACTCACTGTGCAACAGTCAAGCAAGGAGTATGTCTGGCACAATAAACCCTTAGGCAATCAAAAACTCAAGGCCAGCGAGTTGAGTGAAAAGAGCATTGTTGTGGTAAGAGCCCAAGGACTAGCCCTAAACAGAGACTGTGCGCAGCGATACAGATTTGATTAGGGAGTACTGTACTTCTGCGGTCACACCAAATCGAACAACTGATTTGGCTCAGATGTCTCCCTCTCTCTCTCTCTCTCTCTCTCTGTCTTTCTCACAGGGTTCATGGAGGTCCCCTTGTCCTATCTACCGTAACATGACATGCTTAATGACATAACACTGGTGCTACGTCACCGGTGTCAACCTTGCAGGCAGCTCAAACAGGTCACCTCTCCATCACCCTCACATTTTTCCACAATGAACTCATCCTGGGCTTCGTCCGAGAGAGCGTTGTGGAGGAGGGGGGCGATGGTCGCCTCGGGCTCAACAGAGACTCCCCTGTGCTGGGCTTGGGTCTCGTGGAAACACACACTGGCCCTCTGACTCTACACTTCCCCTGGTCCCACATCACCATGTCCACCCAAGCCTTCTCGTTACGCGAGGCCCTTGTTAAAAACTTCCACGGCAACTAACAACGACAAAGACAGAGAGGACGAGCGGGGCTAAAACAAGAGGGCTCTTTGTTGCCCTTTGGGGCTGGTGACAGGGTCCATGGGCACGGATGCAGTGCAGAGCAGAGCAGTCTCTCCAGAGCTTATTGGAAATGTTTTTTTTTCTTTTTTTTTTCAAGAGGGACTCAAGTACCCCTAGGTCGGGGTGGGGGTTGGGGTTGGGAGGGTTTAGCTTGGGGATTGGTGCGGGACTTCCTAAACAAACTGCACACATCTCGCTCAAGAGCTACGCACTTGATGACATAAAAGGCAAAAGACGGGGATTGAGTTAAACAACGAGGCTAAGTCTGATTGGCTGTACAAAGGTCATGTGTTTCTCACCAGTGTCGTCACCTGGCCTGCATTTGGTACTCTTGAATATCATCTAGCGATATTAAAGGCATCCCAGATACTATACTGTGACTCAGTCATTTCTGAAGATGGTCTCTCATGGAACTCTAACCATCACAAGACCTCAAACATGTTTAGGGGTTATTTAGTGTCGGAAAGTCTAATAGAGCCAGCTTATATGCAGAGGTACAGAAAACCAAATGTTACAGGAAGTCTCTGCTTAGAGTGAACTGCAACCTAAGAACTGCAACCTAAGCTTTTTCCTGACAAGAGTAAGCTTTTCTGGACAACTTGTTGAAATGTTGGTTATGGATTAAGGTGGAATCTATAGGCTGATACAAGTATACTGTCTTTTCTGCTAAAAGCCGAGATGTGTGTAGTACATTTTTTAAAAATCGCAGATTTAAAAGACATTTTGCAGATTTAATGCAGATCATTTTTTCTCCACCCCTGTAGTCCTTCTAGTCCCGTGATGCCTCTTAGTAACTCAGTAACACTACCTCTGTCTTTTCAGCACTAACCCATAGGCAGGCAACTGTGGAAAGTCACTGGCTAGTGCTTCTGGTGTCATTCTTTGAGGAGGCCAAAGTCAAACATAGCACACTTAGCACTTTATACTTATTACCGGCGGCCAAGACCAAATGACCGTATCTTAATAACAATCCATTACGGATTCCCATTATAACATTATTTTTCACCATTATGTGTCCCAAACAGTAATGGATGGACCAATCTGAACGCGATAAGGCAAGAGTTCAGGCCTTTGCACAGATTTTTGGCCCTGAGCGAATCTAAATGAGCCTACCTCCTGCTTTCACCGGTGTAATTTCACGCCCCGAGACTCTCATCAAGTGATGGAGAAATGTTTTTAATGAGCTAATATCAAAGAGAGGTGGCGAGCTAGAGAGGGTGAAAGGGAGGACGGAAAGAAAGAGAGATAGAGAGAGAGTGAGAGAGAGAGAGAGAGAGAGAGAGAGAGAGAGCAAGTAGAAATGCTTAGTCACATCAGAGAAGAGCAGAGGGGTAAAGCTGGCATCTTTGTCAGAGGGCTGACAGCAGAGCGAGAGCCAGGATGTCTCAGGCGTAAGCTGAGATCAACAGAAAGACATTAAACGGTGACCTCTATAACCTCTTGCTGACATATGTGCAAACCCAACCCCTTCCTTCCCTGTTCGTATACACACACTCATGATACATGTAGACACACACACAGAAACACACATACTGACACTTACTCGGACCACACACCGTACACAAATAAGACACCCACTCATAAGACTCCCACATAAAGGTAGCAGGAGTTTGTCTTGCCTAAACAAGTGTGCAGTAAAGGCCCCATGGAGAGGAAAGGCAAGGGCAATGTCGTTGGGGGGCAGAGAGGGCTAAACAGCCAAACGCAACATCGAGCGCCCCACCTGTTTCCCATAATCCCCGGTAGCTCCTCTCCTGGGGAAGAGCTTTGCTGACTTGGCACATCCTGTCCTTTGCCACACACAACACTTGGAGAGAGCGCGCTGCCCCACCCAACCCTCCAACACTCACTCACACACACACACACACGCACACATACACACACACTTCGATCTTCCCAAACACACACACACACACACACACACACACACACACACACACACACACACACACACACACACACACACACACACACACACACACACACACACACACACACACACACACACACATCAGGTAATGCATGTTGAGATCACTGGATGGAAAAATGAGCATATGACCACACTGTGATGGCCAACACAGAGGCTAGCTAGTCATTACTGTAAGCATAAACGGCCACAGGTTTAGATCATTAGGTCATAAGCAGTTGGCCATCAGCTCTGTCTTATCTGGAAACAATTTTCGCGCTAACCCTTTGTACCTGTTCAGTGCATAAGAAGATGCAGTCAAGATGGTGGAGTGCCAGGAAAGTATATGTTGAGCCCACTGCTGTGTCTAATTAAACACAACTTTATGTTACCTCACATAAAAAAAAACAAACAAACAAAAAGCTGACTCGTTGCATTGTGTTGTACTATAAAAATTCTGGCCTTTATTCCATCTTGCTTTGGCTTCAACAAATTGTCGCTTTGATCTATCAAAGATGGAAACAATGGTAGTTTACTTCAGCTACACATCTTGAACCACTGATACAGTAGTGCATAGGCTAACCTAAAACTTAAGTAGGGTGTTTTCTAAGTTTCTAAGTTCTAAGTATCTCACTTAAGTAGGGTGTATCACTTAATTCATATTTCTGCCTGGCCTTCAGGACCTAATTGTCTGCATCAGATAATGGACATTGATATAACAACTGTGAGAAACACTGTCTCTTTATTCGTAACTTTCACACCATTATTACAATGCCATTATTACCCCTAAAGGTTCACAGCAAACAGAGATTGTGTTTCCAGCTGGGGTAGACTACAGATGATGCATCGTTACAGCTCAATGAGGAGGTGCTTAATCCAATCCTGCGTCCTTTATATCTAACTTGATTCCAAATGTGCACACAGAGGAAAACTCCTCCAGCATGATGACAGGGCGATGGAGAACGGAAACCCCCTAATTAGGGTGCATGTGTGAGAGCAACATCCATCTGCAGGAAGGAGCTCTGTTCACCCTGGCCCGACCCGATTGGTCCCTGTTGACTATTCCGCTACCTCCAGCACTGGCAAAGTTCTGGACGACTCCCCATAAACAAATACTGCAGAGCACAGCCAGATCTGCTCTCTCTCACACTCTCTCTCTCTCTTTCTTTCTGTCCACCGCTCTCTCATCTCTCCCCGGCTGCAAGCTACGTGCTTTCAGCAGCGTTTAGACCAGCAAAGGCAAATTGAGCCCAGCCAAGAGTCCTGCGAGGAGCTTGGGAAGGATGCTGCGTCACGCTGCTGCTACGGCTGCTACTTCTTCACCTCCCTCCCTCCTCCTCCTCCTCCTCTCTCCCCCTCTTTCTCTCTTTGAGTCTCCCCCCCCCCCTCTCTCTCTCTCTCTTTCTCTTTCTCTCTCTGCACTCGTTAGTGTCACTGCTGCTGTTGTGTTTGTTTAATCTCCATTAGACAGCGGCGACTGCAGTGCAGGCACGCAGGCAGGCAGACCTCTGGAGACTTCTGAGACCCGGGCACCGGAGGTCGCCTCCACACAGGCCAACGGGGTGCATCCTGTGAGGGGGTTTAATGGGGAGAAGCCTGGCTACCAACTGGCTACCTACTGGCTACCTTCAGCTGTGACGTCTAACAGTACAAGTGGGTAGTTTCAGCCTGTCAGTAGGCTGGTTAAGTAGAGGAGAGGGGGGTTGGTGGAAGAGGTTGATTTGTTGTCAGAGGCAAAAAAAATCAAGGGGATATGTTGACATAGTCTCTCGATTATAAGGCAATGACTAATTAGACCTATGCTTTTGACCTAATCAATAATAATGAATTATTATTATTATTATTATTATATTATTATAATTAATAATAATATTGTTATTAAGTATTAATAACATTATCACTCCAAAGGGAATGGTAGATTAAGACCCTACAAGCTACAAAAGGGGGAGTTTGTTTTCGTCAATGTTTTTGTCCTATATGCGTCAGTATCAGACGTGCGGTGCTGGGCCAGGGTGGGGTTGCATGGGGTGGCTCTGAGGTGGTCGCGCCTGCTGGTCCAGGCAGGCTGCACGCACGCACCAGCGCCCCACAACAAAGCAGCCGGCCCTGCACTGCCTCATCTGGTCATGGGACATCCTCCTCTGCAGACGACGGGTCCCTTTTAACAAGATTGGGAGATTTTTTTTTTATCCTCCACTTGCCAGCCGCTACCGCAAAAGGAGGAGGGGGGGGGGTGTGGATTAGAGATCAAGAGGGAAACGATTAGATGGAGACGGCAGCTGCAGACGGGTGCACTGCGAACGGACGGTGCTGAGACACACAGAGGGGGAACTGCGGGTCTCCTATGAGAGACCTACAGCGTGAGGCAGGTGGCTTCAAGTGCCTCTTCAGTGAGAGGAAGGTCGAGCGGATGAGGCATCCATGTGCTGGCGTTGCAGCAGAGAATCCAAATCAAATCGTGTCGTCTCTCTCAAACCGAAAGGTTAGCGCGGAGTTCAGATTTGTAAAGTGTCACAAAGAAATGCTCAACACTCTCAAATCTGCCGTTAAAAGTCTATAATCGGCAAGTGCCCACGCTACAACTATGTGGCACAGTCACTCGTCCTCCTCATTCCAAGGGCTTTTTTTGTAACTTTCATTTGTACTGCAGGGCTGTAATTGAGGCGACGGCTGCACGTTTATTTATTCATATGGTAGAAATCACACTGCCACCGCCACCCCTCCAGAAACGCGAAGCCACGAAAAAAAACTGCGACGCCACTCAATTACAGACCTCACGGCCTGCGACCCCGCCTTTCATCCCCTCCCCAACCGCCAGCGCCAGGCTCTGGAGGAGAAGTGGCACAGGCCGTAGCCTATCAAACAGACCCCGATCCAAACTTATCAGCCTGCACCATGCCGCTCCAAGCGCCACTGAAAAAAAAAAAGTCTGTGGTTTAAAAACCACTGAAATAAAGACACTGAATCGCAAATGCTCAGCGTGGCTAAATCCTGTTCTTTATCCTACTGTAAAAATGCCAAATCCTTTGCTGTAGCCTACTCTACAGTATACTTTATCTTACACACACGCACACAACTAAATTGACCCTGAATATGACCCAGGTTTTATTGTCCTCATGACATGAGCAAAGTGCATTTCACTTTCCCTGAAGCTCCTTTTTTATAGACCTGGCAGACAAAGAGTGCTTTCCTCAGGCGTCCCAAACTGACCTTAAGTCTGTCAAACCGGTCAGACAAAAAAGCAGCTTATTAGCCTATAATAACTCATTAGCGTAGGACTTGAGGTCTCTAGCAGCTAATGGGTCAGACTAGGTCAGACTAGCTTTGAGGGCACTTACTCTCTCTTGTCCAAGTCTGGTTTTATGGCAGTCATTATTTACAAGCGACATCCTCCTGTGACCTGTCATTGTCGCTGCTTACTATGTTCTATGTCCTTGTTCCTTTACCATTATAAGGCACTTTACCTTTTTCAAATCACTTAGAATCAGAATCAGAATTAGAATCAGAATCAGAATTAGAATCATCATCTGTGTGCATACATGCATTGTGCTTATACAAACAAATGTGCATTGTTTTGCCGGCTGGCCAGGCATAAGGACCTCTCTGCAGCAGGTCTGTTTGTGACAGCAGGCCTCCCCTCTCGGTTCTTCCACTGTGAAGGCGCTCTGGCACCAGGCCCCGTGACAGGTCAACCTGCCCACCTCCAGACTTGTAGGCTGGCTGCAGCGCCTCTTGTGCTCCCCCTCCCTGCTCTCTGCTCTCCACTCCCTCCCCCGGTTTAGGTGAAATATGTCTTCATTTTCTCCCCCGCTTGCAACACACACCCAGTCCTCGGAGGCTGCTGTACCCTCCTTTCTTTGCCTGAAATGTTTCCACTGCCCCCACTCCCCACTCCCAAGCACACACACACACACACACACACACACACACACACACACACACACACATACAGTACATACACAGCACACAATTTCTGCAAACTCTCCTTTCATTTCAAAGTTGGCCTCTACCACCCAGTCTGTAGCTTTCCTCTCCGGGTGTAATGTTGCATCATTTTGATCTCAATCTGAAGCTTTTGAGTGATAGATGTGAGGATCTTGAGGACTGTCATGCTGTTGTTGTCAGGACCTAACAGCCTAGAGATTGTCAGCGTACGTACAGTTACAATGATAAACAGTCCCGCTGGAAAACCCTCAAGTAACTCTTGGCTAGTGGTGGAACATCACCGACTTTGGAGCTTAGCACAGCTGGCTATGGTGAACCACAGGTGACTGCAGTTCAAATCCAGAACATATCTGAACTTTATGATCTATTCGTTTTCTGAGCTACTTGCCAATGAGGATGACGAGGAGGTGAAGATGTTGATACAAATCGTCTGCTACAAACTTTCAACCGCATTCAGAGATTCTGCGGTAACGTGGTAAAGCGCCAACGACAAAATAAATTATGATAGCCCAAGTTTAAAAAAATCATCACAGAAACATGATATGGACACACTGCGCAACATATGCTTGGTTTATTTTACCTGGCTGAAACTTAAAAGCCTTAAAAACACACTGCGACAAATTGGACAGTCTGCTGCTCGGTGGGGGACAATCTCACAGCTGCAACTTAATTTACCTCACGCTTAAGTTACTCCACTGTAAAGCGTTTTTGTCAAGGTATAGCCTATTCATTAACTTAACTTTAACAACTTTAAGCATGGGCACTGAACCACAACACACTGTTATTCCTCAATAACTCATTTTCTTTCTACCTAGACCCCGCACATCTTGACTTTCACAATCTAAATATAAAACGGAGTTTCACATGACTGTTCAACTTGGCAGTATCTCATGAAAAATAATACGCCATGAATCAAATGATTAACGTTGAATTTGCAAACACTGCTGACTGAATCACATCCTCTCAGGCACAGCTTGCGATGACGAGACCGTGCAGTCTTGAGGATCCTGAATCCAGTGCGGGCCAGTAACATAACACCGGAGTACCGTTAACTTCGACTTCTAGTGGCTGGGAAAGGGCTTCGCACTGCAGTTCGCACCAAAATCATGGCTTACAAAGAACTAAGCAAATCGATTCAGTCAGCATATAATAGTGGGCTAATGATCACTTTTCAGACAAAGAGAACCCACTGTGAATTTTTTTTTAAAATCTGTGTAGCAGACTAGGTTTCCAGGTAGCTGCCCCGTTACGAAAAAGGCGATAGCGTTATGCCATAACGTTATGGGCTACAAATGGTAACGTTAGCAAGTTGCTATTTAACGTCAGCTAAGGTAATGCATTCGTTTATTGTTACTTTCCTATCCTATCCATAATATGGCTAGGTTGTAGCCACTTATTGACTTAACCTGTTAGTTGTGGCGTAAGTTAAAGTTTCAGTGATAATGTTTCGGTGGGAAATGTAACGCATACAACCAAACCAATAAAATGTCTCAAACATCTGTATGAGTCACATCAGCAACTGAATGTAAGTTAACGTATGTGTTTCATTTGCGATTAAATTGGACAGCTAACGGTCTCAGATTCTAGTTAGCTAACGTAACGTTACCGTGATGGGAGTGGGCCAGTGTACTGCTGGTAAACCTTAGCTAAGTTAGCGATAACTAAGGACACCCATGCTGTACTAGTGGCGGAGGCTCCCAAGAAGCCATGCCTCTGTAACTCTGCATTACAACATTGAACTTATCTCAGCTAACTTGGGATAGCTAGCAATAAGAACTCCGCATAAGGACTGGGATCCAGATAATGTAAATAAATGAAAGAACGATAACATTATGACTGACGTTATGAGACAAAACTCTTACCTGCAATCCAGTAAAAAAGAATAGAGACAATTGATTGTAGTCCACAAAGTGTGCTATTACTCCTGTGGCAGCGAAGTCGCAATCTTCTCGCCATGATTCCCAATAGCACAGGCACTGCTCTCCAACTAGAATGAGCTCTGGTTTGATTCTTCACTTCAGCCTTCGGAGAAGTGCTGGGATCGAAGCATGTGGGCTGTACCATTCCAAACACTTCAGCGTGCTTCACCGGTGCTCCAACAACAATCCTCCAACAAAAGCCTGCCCTAATCTTTTCACTATTATTCACACACCATAGCCATGACAACGGCAGCTGAATAAAAACTCGGAGTTAACAATAGTAAAATGAAGACATTAAACTGTGAATATAAAATGCGTGGTGAATGAAACAGTAGCCTAATAAGGATAAGTGATAATGTCAGTCGAATGTGATAGTGATACCGATGTGGGGCGAGTTCATGTTATGATGGACAAAAATTAGTGAAGTAGCTAGTCTAGTCGACACCAAGGGCACAAAATTCCTTTGGTTAAGCCCTTGGTGATGCACTTTATCAGGTCTGCCATGCGTTGTTCTGTAAACCACCAGGTCTCTGCAGGATCAAGTACTAACCTCCTGAAGTAGGCTACAAAAACAAGCTGATTAATGTGAAGATTTAGGGTTATAATTTGCATCCATTCACCCTGGGAAATAGCTGCCCAGGATGGCCAAATTAGGGTAGCCTACTCTCAGACTCGGTGGCTGTGGCATTTCCTTATTTGTGGTCTGATTCCCCTTCCTGTGGTGTGCAGACACCTCCCAACAATGGCAGGGCTATAAAAGCAACACATTTCCCCCAGGGAATAAAACATTGTGTCAGAACCAACATACATTAGATGCAATACAGAAAGACAAAGAGGGAAAAACAAACAGATATATAGGCTATTTTCAAAATAAATTAGCCTACACAATAGCTACAACACTTGTGAGAATGAGCCAGTTTAATTGCTGTACCTTGGCTGCCCTTGGGTAGACAATATCAGACACCGTCTTGGCATGGAGAAGCACACAAAAATAACAGGACAATTGGGAGTTTTTGATATTTCATGTAAATTGCAGTCTAATGAATAAACATAATACTGCAATGCTCAATGCTGGCCTGTAAATCTGTTGCCAAACAAGGAAAATATGTCATCACATTATTCAGTACATGCCACTGCAGTTAGTTCCATTAAACAAATCTCCTGACTCTGGAAAATGGGAAATCGTTTTGAATAATAGCATCATGCCAGTAGCATTAATGTGAAAACCAAGACGGTCATACTGTGGTCCGGAAAAACATGCAGCAGTAAGCAAATGCTACTGGCTCTCTCCGTTTACTGATTGACATTAATTACTGGTGGCTGGTTCCCCCTATGGTTGTCCTCACAGGAACACTAACTCTGCAGGGCCCACCGTCTCTCCCTCAGAGATCAACCCCAGAGCTCCAGGCTCTCTCTTTCCCCCAGCGGCGGCGCAGTCGATGCCCGCATAGATTAAAGCAAGCGTCACACT
>NC_085006.1:22006600-22121600 GCF_963854185.1 Sardina pilchardus
ATCAGTGCTCCAAAATTTGCTGTTTGATGGTTTTGTAAGATTTCAAATTACCTCATATATTATTAATCAATGACAAACAACGGAATTTTGAATGTAATAAATCCTGCTTTATGTACAAACACAAGAGTGTCTGACGCATGAAAACAACTGATGTCAGAAGTACTGTATTTTTTAGAATAACATCGCCATCTACAGACTATTATATGTACTGCAGTTAATTGAAGCCTTGCCCTGTTTGTACTATAAATTAACATGATTGTTTTTGATCTGTGTGTGTGTGTGTGTGTGTGTGTGTGTGTGTGTGTGTGTGTACGTGTGTGTGTGTGTGTGTGTGTGTGCACGCGCGTGTGTGTCCGTGCATGCATGCATCTGTTTTTGAGCATCTGTGTGTTTGTTCAACAAGAGAAACCAGACCCTACAAATATCCCCTTCACTCACGAAATATGAGACAGACACCTGAAGAACTCCACAAGAACAAAAAACAAAAACAAATGGGAAAAAACATAGAAGATGTGAAGACTTGAAGACTTCAGACCTCTCCACAAACACAACACTCCATTAAGCTTCTTAGGGGGTTAATGGCCCACACAACCCACAACAATCCCTCTGTGACCTTACTCACTTTCAGCTTTAACCTCTATAAATATGTCTTCGCCTCAGTTTAAGCCTCATTTGTTCGCAAAAAAACCCACATCATCACAACAGGCAACAACACGGAACTAGACATTTAAGTTGACTCTATCTCATTCAACAGTAAACACGCATACTTTGATCTGAGTCATTTAAACATTTCACCTCTAAGTGGTTATGGCTTCATTGCACGGAGCCAAGGGGCCTGACAGTGTGAGGTTTTAAGGTGTATGGAAAATACTGTGCATCCACAATGAATTTAAATCCATTCACAAAATGAAGGTTCACAGCATGTAACCACTTGTGTGTCCTCAGTATCTTAGCAATGCGTTCTTTATGTTTTCCCAGGCACTATTTCATTATGACATCAGCAATGAGAGAACTAGTGTCATCACTGCCTGTGGCAGGGAAAAGAAGAAAGCTGTTTGGCAGGGAACGGAGGGAAATGTGTTTGTTACCAAGCAAAGAAACACAGTGAGGTTGACAGCGTCACCAATGCACCGCTCTGTGTCTGATGGTACAGTACAAATGAAAGATTCAAACGTTCCGACAGCAATAGTCATTTTGCATTTCTCTCCGCTTTGTGATTTTACATCATTTAATCTGCTTTGAGTTGAGAAGTTTAACCCAAAGCAGACCTAGAGGATGTTTATCCAATGTGCAGCACAGGCTCACGAATCCAAGTGGTGACAAACAAAATGCAGAACCCAAATGAGACCCAGATAAGATTGGAAATAAATTATGCACGCCACAGGATATCTGCTAAAAAACAAAACAGGAGACATTTTTCGAAAAACAAAATATGTTTTTTTCCCATAGTGCAGAAGACAATGACCTATTATAAGCTTGTCTCCAACATGAATGAACCACTATACATGAGCCACCGTGTCTTCAAGAGGTAAAACAGAAGCACAATACATTGAGGTTACCATACGCCTTCGTCTGTCAATCAAAAGTTGTTATTTATTTACTTTTGTGGCTGAGGTTACAGCGACAAACAAAGTCCTGTCTGGCGTGTAAACATAAGTGTTTCCCAGGAAAACGGCTAGAGTACAGGCGACACACGGTACTTGTTCCAGATATGACGTCAGAATCCATCCATAACCTGCAGTGCAAGGGAAACCTGGTAGGCGCCCAGTTGCACCAAGATTCTCAGGACTCAGGCTACAAAGCAACAGGACAAAATACTAATTACAATCTACTCAGACGCTCCGATCATTAAAGGCTCAAAACTGAAGGAGCTTCAGGATCTGAAATGCTGATGTCGGCAGACATTTCCCAGGTCCTACGTTTTGTTTCGCTTGGCGTGTATATATAAAGTTTGTGTGCAGCTTTACTGTGCTGTAAAAGAAAATGACCAAAATTAGATGTTTTGCTTCCACTAGTCTGTGCCGTGAGTTCAGTGGCCAAATCCAACAGTGAAAACTAAGGGAAGGAGCCCTGGATCACATCACTCAGCCCCGGACCGGCCTTTCAATGACATACTGTATCACTCCAAATGTAAAATGCTACTTCCAAATGAATTGGATTGCACCAAATCTACTGTTTTTCAGAGATAGATGCTCAATAACTCCAACAAAAGTGCAATGATTGCTACACATTTCATTCTACTGTGCTATATATTGTTTCCTATGTTTTAGAGGCATTGCAAAAGACAACTCAATTCATGCTGTATGTGTATAAAAAATAGTCTCTTTATTAAATATTAGCTTATACACATGATCAAGAACATCCAAAAGTGTTCAAAATGATGACAAAACACTTTCAACACTAGGATAAACATGACATATGACATGAACGACAAAAAAATCCTCAAAATACAACTCAAATAATTCACACACTTCTGTTGTATTTGTATTTGAGTAAAATAACCTGATGGCAGATTACTTTGTTTAAATATTCAAAACCAAAAGTATCTTAAATAGGTAAATATAACAACATTTCTTCCACAATTTTGGTAGAATAAATGTAATACATTTCAACATAGAATTCCAACTATTTAGCTTCTTTGATAACTCCAATTGATCAAAATCTGATATTCAATACACGTTATAGCTTTTGTTATTCAAAGATGTGTATATGTAATTTGAAAAGAAAACAAACAATCTGTAAAGCATAATAATTTTTCAGAGTACAACATCAGAATGAATTCAACATTCATACTTCTGATACTTCTGATTCCAAAACTCCTGAAAAGTTACCTTATAATACTTAACATCAAAAGTCAGTTGCAGGGCTTTACAGTCATGTACATGACTGATCAGCATCATGCTGCCTATGGCACTTTTTTCAACTGCACAAAGACGGCCAGTAGGCAACTCTGTGACTATTTACTGGACTGTGTACACTTAAAAGGTTCACAGTGCAGTATAAATGGTTTGGACCATCAAGTCCTGCATTGTCCTGTAGTGATTCTGGGGTGCTAAGAGTTGACCGTTTCAGTCCTCCCTCAGGTAGGCCTCGGGGATGTCCTCCACGTTGATGTCACGGGTGCTGGAGTACTCGGCCATCCTCTGGATCTCCTCGGCCTTGATCTCGGCCAATCCCCTCTCGGCATCCTTGCTGATCTGTCTGGTGTCCTCCACCTGGACCTTGGCCATCTGGATGTGGCTCTTCACTGTGACCGATGCATGTTCAGCTCCTGTACAAGAGGGAGACAGGGAGAGGTTTTTATACATGAGACTAATCAGAGTTTATGGGAAAGGTGGGGCAGGGGCAACATTTTGGTCATTGACCTTTGACCTCAATCACACATTGCATTTAATGGGTCTAAATTGTTACGTACTGTATACTAGCCAGGTTTGTGGTTTGATCAAACCCACAATTGGTGTTCATCAGGTTTATCAGAATGTAAGGACATCCCTCTCCATCTAGCACTACTTACAACTAGTCTTGCTGATCCTACGGACAATTGCACTCATTCATGCACTTACTACACTCATTGATGCACTTATTGTGGTTTTTGTTTATTGTTGTACATTTCTTGTAAGTCGCTTTGGTTAAAATGCATCAGCCAAATGTAGTGTAATGTAATGTAATGTAATGTAATGTAAATAAATCACTGATTTGATTTAAAACACTTAGCACTTGTCAAAATGTTGCTTACCTGAACTATATGCTGCCTCTGATGCCATTTCACAGATGTTGATGGCATTCATCCAGTTAGTCTCAAATCGGTTGCAAGCCTCCAGTCTGTCACCCACCTTAAAATAAAGTCAGAGTACAACCATCATAAAGGTGTCCAATATAACAAGCCCCTCAGTAACATGCAAAGAACACCATCTTTCTTTCACTGTGCCAAGTAGTAAAATCTATAACATTGTTGACTTTGTTGTAGTTTATTATGAGTTTCACTTTTTATCTTTCCAATCACACATCTGTAGTAAACATTGGCACAAAGCCTGTTTCTCTACAGCGGCTGTCAGAACGAACAGTCCATTCCACACACAAAGTAAATAAGAGCTAAACTCACCTCGACGCGCTGGGCAATGATCACTTGCCAAATGCTGTCCTCCTCTGCTGGGGTAATCTTGCCGATGGTAGCCAAGTAGCGCCTCTGCAGGGCAATGAGGGTGTGCAGTGCCTAGTGTGACAAATTCAAAGTTTAAGTATAAAATTCGAAATGAAAAGAATAGGATTCATTTTAATCATAATATGTGGCCTTGTGTCAACCGCCAACTCACAGCTGCATGCATTCAATCCCACTCTCACTTACTCAGTGGAACTTACTTATCACAACAATTTTTATTGCCAACTGTATAAATAGATGGCTGCTGTAAACATGAAATCTGGACACTTACTTTGGCATACTGTGTCAGAGAGTCCACCAGGGCCAGAGTGGTCTGAGAGAGGTAGGTGTTTGCGCTGTCCGTGACCAGGTTGGATGCTCTTCGGATCAGGGCTTCGTGAGAGAGTTGTTCAGCTTGCTGCAAAAACAGGGAGATACCTGGTTATCTATGGCACTGATTACCTGAAAATAATTCTTCGACAGTAGAATCAAACGGCTTTTCATGAATGAAGATTAACAGTATTAAGAGACAGGCATAGGCCTACAGCAGGACGTTTTAGGTGGTCTACTGACAGGCAGGCATAGTATGAGAATGTTACGTTAGCCTACCTGTGTAAAAGGAACGGCGCACAAGCCACTACCAACGCTGAAGGGCACAATGTTTGTTCGCACGGTCTCGGGAAGACGGAGAAACTGTTGACGAGTCAATTTGTTGCTGCCCAGGGCACACACAGTGCTTCTATGAAGATAAAAGAAACAATGTTAGTAAATTGTTGGAGGTTTGAATGACTGTAAATAGCTTTTGTTAAGCTAACAGCTAAGAACAGGTGTCAAGTTTGGCAGTCAGTCGGCTTAATTAACCTAATGCGGACAGCAAAACCGAGTCAAAAAATCAAACGACTGGCCTTTGCAAAGCCTGGAGTTAGTGTTACTTGTGGCAATATTGCAAGGAAATTGAAATCCGTATACGGGTTTCTGACTTACCTGATAAAGTTGATGTAGGACAGTCCTCTCCGCAGCGAAGCCATCTTACTGGAGCTCAGAAGGAAGTTGGTCCGGCCCTGAACGATTACCCCGGTGAGACAAGAGCAGCTTTGCCGTGCAGCCTGCATTTTGGACGATGATGTTAAGTAGCCTATGAATTTAGCTTGAGAAATTATATCTTAGCTCTAATATGCTCAAAAGCGACGATAATTAGAATTTAGAATATAACGAGTGATTTTCTTTCTTTCTAAAGGAACGTTTGCTACCAATAATATTAGACTATATTGCCACCTAGTGGAAGTATTCCTTATGTTTTGACTACTCCGAGTCTTCGATGTGATCTGACAGAGAATGGACATGCAGGTATTTATAGGAGCGGACCTGTGTATCGATCCGTTTACTTTTCCCTCCAACAGCGTGCTGAAAAGGGATTTTGGACGTGTTCAAGGCTAGAGACTCTTTTACGTAGGTACTACGTTAGCAGAGAGGTTAAGTCAACATTGGTGTCAGAACATGCATGGGCTCTGAATGTATAGCAAGATTGTTTACTCTCCTCTTTTGAAAGAAATAGGCCTACATGGCAATACCTGATGAGCAAATGAATTTATTTACGTGCAACGACCAGTCAGTTTTACAATGAAATACAATTATAGGCTATCTGATTTGCTGACTTTCATCACAGGATAGAAATACCTCAGCAAATAAAAAGTCAGGATATTGCACAGAAGGCAATATTGTGTGATAAAACTAATTGAATTGCCACCAACATGGGACATGGGTTGAAATGTTCTCTTTTGTTTTCCCAGCTTTGCAATTCAGTGGGGTTTATCAGTGCATGCATAAAAAAATGCAGTGCATGCAAAAAAAAAAAAAATGCACCAAAGCGAGACCTAACATACCAGCAGTGCTATCAATGTGGATGTGCATTATGCTACTGTGTAAAGGTCTTCTACCTTTCAATAATTTAATCATCATTAATCATCTGATCTACTGTGAAAAATATACTTCACTGCCCTTACATAATTTTTTGTTCCCACAAACATAACAAGTTAGTTAGTCCTGATATGACATGTTCGATCAATATGTTTACGTGTGAGCACATGTAGGATGACCTCTCAAGCCTGGGAATGTTAGCAGCCAGTTCAGCTCAGGGTTATCCATGCTGCCTGGAACCTCTCCTAAGCAGTGGATAAATCAGCCTGGAACCTCTCCTAAGATAAATAATTTACTACTGGACATATTCTTATCAGAGCTCAACGGATATACATGATATACTGTATCTATATCACACACACATACACACACACATACACACACACACACACACACACACACACACACACACACACACACACACACACACACACACACACACACACACACACACACACACACACACACACACACAACAGAGAACTGGTTTTAGATATTACAGCGTTGACCTAGAGTTCATTTTGCCAAGTGACCAAAGAATGTTGCATAGGCTATTTGTAATTAAATTGTGTGGTTGAGCATGCAGTTGTTGAGCAGTATGCTTTGCTTCTACATGCAACCTATACATATTGTACAAATACTGAAACATGTCAGTGAAGCAAGGATTTGTTAATGTGTCAATTGGAATTCATTTTCACTGGTTCTATATGGACAGGGAATATGATGAGGAATTGCCACAAGATGGTGCCACTTGCTAACAAAAGCGGAGGTCCTGTAAATGTGGATTACACATTACAGTAATGCTCTTTTAGTCTATCAAGACAGAGTGTTGTGTGCACAGCAAACCACATTGAAAACGACCCATTGAAAACTTAATTAATTGTGCATTTGTGTTTGTTTGAGTTACTTTATTACATGATTTGGTTGTCAGTGGTTAATCAATAAGTGCACTCTGGAAAATAAAGGTGTTTAAATGATTCTTTAAATCTCTAGATGGTTCCACGGAGAGCCAAAACTCTGTGCTGAACCATTTACAGATCTGTTGCCTCAATGAACCCTTTCAAGCCAAGGCCTTTTGAAAATTTTATGCAAAAATCCAATGTTGTTTTTTTAAAACCTGGGCGGTTAGAGGGTCAAAGCACTGAAAAAGGTTCTTCTATGGCATTGCTCTGAAGAACCAGTACTGACCCCATTCTTAGTGTAAGCCAAAAACTGCTTGTTGCAATACTATTCTATGAAGTCATCCTCTACCCTGGTCAAGTACAAAGCTCACTGATGTGTTGTGTTTTCCGCCAGAGCATGCTTGTGGTAGCATGCTGCCTCTAAGCCATGCAAAACAAGCTGTTAGGTCCAGACAGGGTTTGTTTTGGCACATAAACACTCAGGTGCAGAGCATTTATTCCGCTCTTGTCCTTTTAGTTGTTATCGTTTCAGATTTGGCACTAACCTGTATTGGCAGGTTGCCTCCACATCCAACATGAATTTATCTTATCAAAACCCAAGGTGTGTTTACTGTTGGTGTGCCTGTCAACACTCTGCTCCAACGCTGGTCAGTGAGATTCACAGACCCATAGTTAGTCTCAAGCCGTTACCGTGACACTGGGAATGTTGGAAATTGGACGTTCTAAGAATATATGAGTTCATCGAATTCAACCAAAGATTCTGTAGTTACTGCTTATTCCTCCCAGGAATACATGGTCATTAGACCTCCCGTTAGAATCCTAAAGGTGCGTGGCAGTTGTGAACCCTATAAGTCAATGTTCAAAACTCCCATGCTGAAGCGTTTTAAATAGTCAACAGGGGGCACTCTTGTCATGTTAAAATGTGGGTGACTTTATAGGGAAGGTGCACTCTGCAATGTGTGCACATCATGCCTGTTGATTTCATTCACAATTGAGGCCTTTAAACGTTGGTTTGACATCTCTGTGTACAGTGTACTCTTGGCACTACAAACAAACAATCTTTGTAATGGACAGTGGTTTGAAGGTCTGGTTTTGCCTTCTTGTGTTAACAGACTTTTTCATGGGTATATAATAACTTATCAAAAACCCCTGTCACATCATTCAGAGTACAGCAATATGAGTGTGTGGTTTTATCACTGAAGAACTCGATTTGATATTATTACTCATCCATAGTCATCACAAATGCGTGTGCTTAAGCACCTGCATGTTAGTAGACCGTTTCCCTCTCTTTACCCAACCATTTGGTTAACCTGACAAATGCCATAACTATCTACCGCTTGCGCCTTTTAAACTATTATGGTAAACGATATAAACACAAATGATAATCATGCCATGTTCAAGTCATAGGCCTTTACTTTGCATCCACTATGCCAAAATACCAAATTCCAGACTATACAGCCAGAATGTTTGCTATCTGGGTTGTTCCATCTAACCTGAGTTCACAAATAATACTATCACTATAAGTATAATATGCCATCCTACACCTTAATGAGAAAACCACTCATCAGACACTAAACACTCTCACAATGTTGTCGTTGTGTTTGGATTCATCTTTAAATTTGAACAAACAAGTCAGTAGTGTGGTGTAGGGTAGCTTTTTTCAGATCAGAACCTTTTCTAAATTAAAACCCTGTTTCTGTAAACATTCATTCATGCCTTCATTTGGTTGGACTACTGCAATTCTCTGTATTCTGGTTTAACACACCACTATTGCTAGATTGCGACAAGTCCAAAACGCAGCTGACAGACTACTGCCAGGAGAAGAGAGCATTATCTCTCCTGTGTTGTCCCAACACTGGTTACCTGTGCGATTTAGAATAGATTCTAAAATGTTACTATTTGTTTTTAGTTTACTATTGTTCATATTTAATCATTTGTAAAGCACTTTGGGTCAACCCTGTTGTGTAAAATGTGCTACAGTATATATTTAAATTGACTATATAAAAAAAATGGGCAATGGACTCATGTGAGATGAATGTTTATTTCTGCTGAGATGTCATTTATGTTCCATAGACTACTAACAAAGAGGTTACAATTATGCTATAAATATTTTATAATACAATTCTTACATTGTACATTTACAGAGATTGATTGCAGCTGCCATTTTATGGTCCTATTTCTCAGATACATGTAATGTTTTTTGTTGTTGTTGGTATTTTTAAAGTTTGGCTACATGTGTATGCTCACACATACATCTGTACTTTTGTATGTATTTATTATATGGAATTAAAGTATTACATTAAAACAGGTAACATATAACAAAGTTATGGGGAAAGAGTAACAGAAAAACATAAATACCAATGGTTTCCCTGAGCAGAGTCATCTTTATTTCAGCTTTCTTCCCTTGTAGATAGCCTTTATATGCATTTTGTATGTTATTACAGAGGTTCAAGACATGTTAATTGTGATTCATTGATATTAATCAGTAAAAAATTGCATCACTTTCATACATTTTGCAATTCCTTATTCGGGTATTTAACTTGCCACCGGGGAGGAACGTGTGCGTGTGTGGAGACATCATTAAACTTGCAGCAGGCATAGTACCTCAGAGCATTATGGAACTTTTCATCTCTGAAACCATAGATAAGCGGACTTATCGCTCTGGAAAAAATGTGGAATGCCAAAAAGTCAAAGTAGCGAATGATGAGAAACAAATTGATGTCTCTCATCTCGAGGACGCGGGCTTCGATAAAGGGGCTGACGGCCTCCAGTGTGCAGAAGAAGAGTTGTAAGACGTGCAGTAGCATAGTGCGCTGCCCCTTTGAGGCGGCGCTTCTGTTGTCGCCCGAGGCCCTTCTGGCAACCAGCATGATCGACCCGTAGGAGAAGCACAGGATGAGCACAGTGAAGACGAGTTTGAGGATGTACACGTTGCCCCTCATCATCATATGCCAGTCCCGCTGCAGAAGCACCTCATAGGAGCAAGATGTCATCTTATAAAAGTAGCTCTCTGCTATATAGGAGAGCAGGATGACAAAGTCTACTAGGGGCCGCATGAAGGACAGGAGCCAGACTATGATGATGATGAGGACGGTCCTCTGTGGGGTGAAGATGTCCACGTGCCGGAGAGGCATGCAGACGGCCACGTAGCGCTCCAGGCACATGGCCAGGATGATGTTGGGCGAGACCTGAGCCAAGGCGTCCATCACGATGACCAGCGGGACGCAGAAAGCCATAGGCACGATAAAGTCCACATAGTAAGAGATGACCCCGCAATTAGTGAGGAAAAGGAAAATGGCGTCGGCGAGCAAGGTTTGGGCAAACAGTACATAGCGAGCCTCGGTTCCCAGTGCCTGTTTCCTGAAGTAGACCAGGAGCATGAAGAGATCAATGAGGATGAAGGGCCACACGATGACCTGCGCCACTGCTGTGGTTACATTCAGACGGACGGGGTCATTGCCTCGAAACGCGCCCTGGGTGCTGCCATTCGCACTCTGACTGCTATTGCCATTCATTGCTTCACTGCCTGCAAGAAAAGGAAATTCATATTATGCATAATTACTATCTTAAACATGAATCCTTTGGTCAAAAAACATTTAGTAATAATGAATTATGCATTTATCCTGGTGCAAGGTGTTGACATTTGATAGTGCCTCCTGCTCTGCAAGTGTACATAGCCAAAAATAATATTTCATATAAAAAAGGGGGAAACAATCATTTCCTGTTAAAACGTCTTCTACTATGACAAGTACACAGTGTTTTGAAAAGGAATCTATGCAATGCACCTTTAAATCACCCAGTCCACCATAAAACTACAGTATTTCATGCCAAGTCATATAACAGATAAATTGTTTGCCCCTAACCCTTTCACGAAACCACTTCAGGCATCCAACCAGTGTTCCTCCCTCTCATTGCAAAAACAGACATAACAATGCTAAACTCATATAAAGTTGCCTATGATTTACAGCTGAATGAAATAAAACTGTAACATGTAACAAAACCAACATAAAACTCCACAAAGTCAAATACAAGGAGATGTTTGCAGAGATAATAGTCCGCATTTAGAAAGAGTGAGTGGGTGTGAATCCTCTAAGTTTCTTACAAAGGACTAAGCCCTGCAATACCTGTGGTGGATATTTCTTCACATGTTTAAAGTTGGGGAGTTAGACCCTACCCTCTGAAATCTCTCCACTTTTCATTTTTATGTGGGTTGTTATGAATATTTATTAGCTCACCTGATGACGTCTTCCAGCCAGCCTTGTTGTTTTTCCACTAGTGGTTGTGTTAGTTTGTGTCATTATTCTTGATGTCTTCTTACTATGCATTGAACTCATTTTAACCATGGTCTTAGAAGGCATTGTTGTTTATGCCTCAAAGACTACAAGGATCTCCACATGGCTGTGGCTACTAGTGTTGAGGCTGTAAGCCGGATATGTGTTCAGACTTTTTTCTTTATAATTTGAAATTAATAAAAAACATATGCTCATTTTGTAAACAACAAGGAACGTGCCACAAACGTTTGCTCCTGCTTTCCAAATGGGAATGCTGCTGCCAGTGATGTTCATAATACACTGGATGGAGAAAAGTTCCATGAAATTATGCGTTTTGATGTTTTGACACAATTAAAATATGCTGATGAAATTGAACATGTTCACAATCATAATATGGAATGCTGAGGTGCTCAAAAATAGTTTTTAAATGTGTATTTTAGGCCTACAGTAATGAAATATCTGTAACCTGTTCAGCATTCCATATCACATTATAGTGTCTTGTGTCTTATAGTGTCTTGACATGTTGGAAATTCTCTGTGAAATGATGGCGTCAAACATCCTCCAAATTACACAAGCAACACACCAGGTTTGATCATCTTAGATATGATTGTGTGCTCATCTGTTTTGACTCTATTGTATACTGGTGTTATCATTAGGCCTACTTGACGATACAGCCAAGAGAAAAAGAGTTTTGATGGATACAAGTAAAAGTGGACCATGTTAATATATTGATGCCCATATACAGAAATATATATTTGAAATATAGTTTGATAATATATTTTGAAGCATATGTAAATATTAAAAAAAAACTTTTTTTTTTTTTTTTTGACACTTAAACATTTATTTGGCATGTTAAAATTGTCGAATTGTGAAATGAAAAAGTCAAACTTGTGCTCTTTGGTTGAGGTGAAGATGAGGTGTTACAGATCATCCACTGGGAGGCAGTACAACACTAGTACACTACTGAGCAGGGCACATGGCAGCAATGTCAGGCCTCTTGCACACTGCCTGTGTGGTGTGAGCATGGCATGTCTGTTGCGCGTCAGAGGGTTAATGAAGCTAAATGAACCATAGTATGTCTGAATGTATTAAATGAATGTGGCATTGATGTTGTGAGTGCAGCTTTCATAATGAACACAAATAGATCTTGCAACACAGTTTGGTAATTAAAAGGAAAAGGCCTAAAGATGTAAATATGTTGTCAGCATCTAATGCATTTATATAAAAATATAAAAATGATATTTATACACAGTTAATGTTTTTTTTTATTTTTTTTATCTAAACCCATTTTATACTCTAAATTATTTTCTAAAAACTCTGCATTGAAATGGGCACACATGACAGTGGATGAATCTTGCAGTGTTCAGAAAATAAAATCTGTTAGGTCTCTGAGCCTGATTGTCTGGTTGGGACATATGACTCAACAGTGGAGGCTCTTAAGCAAGACAATTATAACTATTGACTGCCCATGACTGTAATAAGGTACTGACAATTTAGCAGCATCTTGGATGACTTAACAACAACTTCATCATGTTTACTCTAAGTGACATGTGAGAGTTTTGAGTGAGGAAATGCAATCAGACATAGAAAGAAACATTTATTTTTCTGCAGAGATGTGATTAAATCCACACCTGGCATAATATCTCATAGCAGCATTAAACTTCTCATCTCGCAAACCGTACACGAGAGGGCTTATGGCCCGGGAGACGACAGAGAAAGCCAGGAAGTTGAAGTAGCGCACGATGAGGTAAATATTGATGTCGCCGATCTCCAGCACCCTGGCCTCGATCAGAGGCCCCGTGACCTCCAGCGTGCACAGCACCAGCTGTAGGATGTGAAGCAGGAGGGTGCGCTGGCCCTTGGAGGCGGCCTGCTTGTTGTCGCCCGAGGCCTTGCGCGCCACGTTCATGATCGAGCCGTAGCAGAAGACCAGGATCAGCAGCACGAGCAAGTAGTTGAGCACGAAGAGGTTCCCCCGCATGATCATGTGCCAGTCCTCCAGGAGGATGATCTCGTAGTAGCAGAACGCCGGCCGGGAGAAATAGCTCTTTGCCACGTAGCTGAGGAAAATGGTGAAATCGATGAAGGGCTTGCAGAACGAGATGAGCCAGACCAGGGCCACCATCAGCATAGTCCTGGCCGGAGAGAAGATGGTGACGTGTCTGAGGGGCATGCAGATGGCCACGTAGCGCTCTATGCACATGGCCACGATGGTGGTCGGGGAGACGTGGGTGAGGCCTCCCATGAGGAGGGTGAGGGGCAGGCAGGCACCCACCGGCAGCAGCAGGAACACCTGGTACGTGATCACCACAAAGTTGGTGGTGAGGAGGAAGGCCGTGTCCGCGATCAGCGTCTGGGCGAACAGCACGTACCGGGCCTCCGTCTTGAGCACGCGCCGCTTCAGGAAGACGACGAACATGAAGATGTCGATGTAGACGAAGGGCCACACAAAGATCTGCGCCAACGCGGTGGTCACGCTCAGGCGCACCGGGTCACTGCCGGTGAAGAGCCGCCCATCGCTGCCATTCCTGCCCTGACTGCTGTTGTCACTCATGGTCTGCTATGAAGGCGAAATGAATCAAACAGAATAAGTAAATAACATTAAGCTAGGTTCAAAGCAAATCTTAAAAAAGTCTTAAATTATGTCGAATCTAGAGGCAGAGTCGTAATTAAACCAGATTATGTACTACAGTGTATATACAGGCTGCTGTTAGTTCATCATGACCTGCTAAGATAGGAGATACAGCATCAGGGGAAAAAATAGAGTTCTAGACAGACACGAAGCCAGATTCAGCTGGATCAAGACGGCAGCTGTGCAGTATGTAAACCTCCCTCCCAGTGTTCCAAGACATTTCATCCCCTTACAATTATGTGGTTCTACGTATCTACTTTCTGTGAAGTTTTTAGATAAAAAAAAACCTCAGTCTTGAAATTCTATATTAAGTCATACTGATAAGTGGAACAAACCTCTTTAGATATAATGTCCGAAAACACATACGATTACAATAAACACCTCAACCCCACCTTCTTAAGGTGTCACAGAATAAGAACATGTCAATAACTCAATTTTGACAAAAATGTCAGATAGAACCTTATAATTCTAAGAGAACGATGTGTTAAGATAGACAGACATAAAAACACATGCCTGCCTCTCAATCAGCGGTGCTGCAAGTTGCTCGGGCTGGTTTAGGGCTGAGGCATGCAGTATAGTCAATCAACACATGCAGAGCTCAAATGCAAAAGCCTCTAAACACCACCCCAGTCCAAAATTAAATAATGATGATGAGTGAATGCTCTCCACACATACTGTAATACAGGTTAATCAAATAATTCTGCTTCCAAACCCGCTATAAATACCACTCTCTTCCTGGTCTGAAATATTGATTTGTAGGCAAAGAAAAGTGTTCAGAATGGATTCAGAGGGTTTTGCATCTAAACTCTTCAAATGTGCATCTAATAGGCTAAATATCATAATTATTAATATGTGTTTAAATCCTTGTGTGACACACAGTTATTGCATGCATTAATTATGCAAGCTGCAGCCGTTACTCATGATCTGCTGTAGGGGGGAAAAAGAGTAATTTCCATCACTACACTATCACATAGGGACAATCATACAGTAACGTATATTTGTATACAAGGCATTACACAGGTACACGTTAACAGTCACATAAACTCCCCCTGATAAAGAGTACAATGCATATAATGTTATTCACAGAGTTCTTACCTAAAGTTAGAGCTCATGATTTGTCAGATTCTGACAACCACTCAGGCTTGCATTACTTTTTTTATAATGTGTGATGTGCTTCATTTGAATATTAAGTTGTTGACAACTACACTATGTCTTCAGGGAGCGTAGTGTCACGATTGAGCGCATCCTGAAATGAATGATACTTATTGATGGTTGTTACAATTGCAATCACACAGTCACAATCGCATTGCTACAAAAAAAAAGATAACGACAAGAACACTCTACTTTCCAAATGTGTTTTGTTGAATTACTGTCCCACATTATCTTTCGTTTTTTTTTTTTGGCTATGAGAGATTTATTGGTCAACTGGTTGGATGAACTGCTCTCAATAATGGTTCTGTTGTTTTTGAGAGTTTGTCCTGGTTACACATTTAACCTCAAATTACACCTGCCTTTAAAAGGCAGAACATTTTCATCACAAAACATCATCACAAAACATATATGCGCTATATGCCAGAATACAGTACCTAATCAATCTTAACTTTTCCCCCAACCTTCCCAAAAATGCCTCTACATTAGTAAAATGTCTGTTTCTTGAGATCACTGAGTACCGGTACGGAAAAAAATTGGACCAGGTCGCTACAGTGCTTATAATTCAGTTCATATTGATAGTCCTGAAGTACTTTACAACTGATCTTGAAAAACAGAAATCTATGTGAATTTGTCAGGGATTTCCTTTAAGGCCCTCATGGCAATGAGGGAATGGGCACTAACGTGTTTAATATCTGCCCGAGTTTCCTGGTGTGTTCTCCAGTGAGCCCCCTGTTGGAAGTCTCCAGTAATATGACATGTACAGTACATAGGCACTTTTATTAATGGTGCAGCAGGTAGTCTACATGAACATGTAATTCAAAAGCACCATAAAGGAGTCATATTTGTTAAGTGAATGGGTTCACAGGTAACTTAAGGTGACTGTTACCCTTCCTGCTTGTGTAGGTTGTGGTTGGTGCAGTGCAGGAGATTTCCTCTGCTAACTTTAGGACCAGAACAGACATCTGTGCTATACATTTGACCAAAGTCTTTTTAAAGCAAGTCACGTCACTCGGCAGCCATATTGGCCATGGGGTCGGGCAGCGAGTTAGACCGTAACAAGACCAGGCCCTATCTAAATGAATGGGGAGAGAGCTGGATGTCCATGTTCAGAGGTGTAAGGGACATAAAAATCACATGTTTGAAATCACGATGAAAATCAGACTAAAATTGCTGAAAAGTTTTGATGGTTTGGTATCAAATTAACGCTTCAAAAGCCTTTTTGCTTACTGGTAATCTTGGACTGCGCATGTGTGATCACCAAGGATCGGCAAAATGATTGGAGCAACGGCAGTGGAAGAGGCGGGACATGTGCTAACCGGTGTAAACACCCGCCATCTTTGCGTTACGAAGTTAGCCCATGCATTTCAATGGGCGATTTTTCCAGTGCAGTGTCTCCTCATATATAAGTTTCTCTGATTTGACTCTGTCAAAATAAACCACTGCAGGCCGACCATTCCGTCTTTGAAAAGTTGCAAGGGCATTTCAGAGACCAAATGGCTTGATATTCCAGTGATGCATATCTCTGGCCAGAGAGATATCATAGATACAAGCAGAGTAACATCACACCCAAACTTTTGTTCATTGTTTATTTGTAACCAACATTTTGTCAACGTACTTCGTATTTTTCAATCATCACAATCTTCACAATCTTTCTTTAATTATGATGCTCCACTCAAAAAGAACATTCTGACTGTAGATAACGGTTGTTTTCCCAGTCCCAAGGGTGCTTGCCCTGCTGGTAGCCTGACAACAAAATTCAGTGTGTAGAACCATCTGATTACAGAAAAAACCCTGCGTAGCATTTTAAAATATCCACACACTTGTACGTGAATTAAAATGTATCCTTCTTCAGCTGGCTAGATCAGTCACTTGCGCAGCACAGGCTTTTCCAAACTTATAGTGCAACACAACTCTGTCCAGAGCAGGATGAAGTTGAGTGTGTATATATATATATATATATATATAAACACATCACATTGAACTGAGTCTTACCATTCAAGTAGACAACAGAATCATGACAGTAATAATAATGGCCTACTACTACAACTACTACTACTGCTTACCCTTAGCTGTTCTAAAATCAGTGTAAACTACAGACTCAAGTGTCATTGCTTTTCTAAGACGGTCACTACGTCGATCTAGCAAGATTTCATGAAACAAAGGCACAGCAACGGAAAATGTAATCAATCTTCTTTAAAATATCAAGGTTACTCTTAATCCTGCACCTCACACGGATGAGCGGCACTTTTGTGCAAGTTGTGGTAGCACATTAGCCTGGGAACCAGACTCTCTTCTTCGCAGAGAGTCTGGCCTGTAGCTCCATTGGCAAACATTTATTTTCTGGTTTGTGGACACTTGCCTGAAGTTTAAATTCATTGGAGTTCAATCGCTAAAGTTTGGTAATGACATATGATAATCATGGGGAACACAGCGATAACGGTAGGCTTGAAACCTAAATGTAATCGCTCTTGGGAACGCCCTCTGTTCGCTGATTGGGCAGAGATGCATTCGCTGAAGTAAACCAAGCTGGATGAAGCTTTGCCAGACGGAGTATGGACAGAGATGTAAATGAGTGGAAGTATGTAGTCAGGCGGGGGCCAGGCTAGTAGCGCATTACTATAGAACGAAATGCGGTCAAGTAGTGTTTGTGTTGGATTTTACAATGGCATTGAACGCGATTTAGCCAATCATAATCAAGGACTGGAACTATCTGTTTTAGAATACCAATTATAAAATAATAATGAATGTAAATAAATACAGTTGCTAGTGGCAATGGACAGGGTGCAATTCTTTTTAGAACATGGGGTATTGGGTGTTTGGCATTGAGATTATAGAACTGTGGAAAAAACGAGGAAGAACTGAATTTGCAGATTCTATGTGCGTTCAGATATGCTGTATGTAGGTACCAGTAATGACTAAGCATTCTATTTGGCTTGTTAAATCTCAGGAGAAAAGATCTACTTTTAAAGGTTAACTTTAAATGTAGATCTTGAGGCCTAGCCGTGGTGCGACTAGCTGGGGCGCCTGCACTGTACACCGGCAAAGTCGGAATTTCCTTTCCGGAAATTCCGGACCTCACTTCCTGTCGTTCTCCCCTGTCCTGTCCAATTGAAGGCATAAAAAACCTCCAAAAACTTTATTTGCTTGGTTGAAAAACTGTCTGACTTCCGACAGCTGGAGAGGGGAACTTGCCATGGTGTCACCATGTCAATCATTCCCTTGTAATTGAGGGCTCCTGTAGCCGCATGTACATTTCAAAACATTGCAACATGACTTGGAACAAATCACTGGTTAGGATTGTTTGTGAATAGGTCTTAGTGAGTTAGGAGTCCTACTGACTTCTTCTTAGGTATCCAGACTTAGGTGCTAACATAATTTGATTGATTATGTGTAACTTCTATAGTTGAAATTCCTAAGTTCCTAATGATAGTCCCTACTGATTGATGAATGACAGCCGTAGGCCTAATACATGCAGCAATCATCCTAAATAAGCATGACAGTGTGCCTAGGACAGGTGCAGTGCTGTTGTAGGTAGTATAGTTCAATCTAAATGTATAATTAAGCAATATATGACAAGAATGAGAGTGCTGTTAGTAGAAGATATTGCCAAATATTGTGGTTCAGATAAGTCTATGCCAAATGTGGAGATTTCGTCACTCATGGAGTGCCTCTCATCCAGTCAGAAATTAATAAATAGTTGTATATCATACTGTACATATGAAAATATTTTGTTTCAGTTGCACTTTATGTACAACTATCAACAGAAAATGTTTGATGCATGTGGGTATGGATTTAAATGGGGGTACTATTGCTGCTTTTTCACTTCTGGTTAGGCCTACAGAATTATTAATGTCCTGCATCAATAGTAAATTGCATGCTGTAACTGATGAATATGAACCTGGAGGTTAAAATGTATTATCTATATAATCCAGTATGTCTATAGTGTTTTTGAACAATATCGCCATCCGACAGGGATAATAATGGGTTAATGAGTAGAATTCAGTGTGCCACACTATTTATTTATTAAATTATTACTTTTTTTCTTTTATATGCTTCTGCATTATGTGTTACATCAGTCCAGGTACAATAGAATGGAAAGCATAGACAAAGCTCGCAATAGTCTTCATATCATGTCTGCTTTAGAATTTACTGGTAAAGCCTAGCTGATAAGTTGTGGCTTGTGACAACATGATAACATGTCTTTACTCCTGTCTAGTCCCAATTATCCCCCGTCATTTAAACATACACTGCAGTCCATCTGTGACAAATACTGTGTGAGGAAGTGTTTTCATAGAATTAATCCCATGCTCTACCATATGTTTCAACCCACAATCTTTTGAAGTCCAGCATATATTATATATAACTGGCATGACCGGAGTCTGTAAACCTGAGGAAAAGATTAAAACAAAAACAAGAATTTACACTTTTCTGTCAATGTAAAGATGCGTTCTTGAGCAAGGCACCTAACCCCTCACTGCTCCCCGAGCGCCGCTGGTTGGGCAGGCAGCTCACTGCTCTGGGTTGTGTGATTCACCTCACTGTGTGTTCACTGTGTGCTGTGTGTTCACTAATTCGGTTAAATTGGGTTAAATGCAGAGAACTGAATTTCCCTCACGGGATCAAAAAAGTATATATTCTATTCTATTCTATTGGAGGTTCTTGAGCAGTCTGGGCTAACTGTGGTTCTAATATTCATGGCTTTGTGCAGAAATTAGGCATCACGGCAGTATCAAAGACATGTATTGTATGTATGTATATATATTCATATATTCTATATACTTCAAAACATTCAATAGTGTGAAACTTACTGTACAGTACATTTAAATATCATTGTCAGTACCTTGACATTCATTTACATTGACATTCGTTCTGGGAGCCATGCATAGTATAGGGCAAATGTGCTGGGAAAGAAATTGGGCCCTGCACGTTTCTGCTAGCACTGATTGGTAGCCTAGTAATGAGGTATAGGCTAATATACATTTAATATACATTTTGTTATGATAGTCCATTAGCTCTCAGGTTGGCTGGCCTATTTGCCATATTTGTCCTTGTATGCCAGATGGCCTGTAAACCACTGCTTAGAAGATATTAGTGCACTTAGAAAAACAGTAAGTGAACATTATTTGTTGGGGACATGATGTACTTTGCTCTTCAGTGTTATATAAAACTTCATTGCCGCCAGGAAATTTTTATCCCTGAGGCCATAGATTAATGTGCTCATTATCTTGGCCAAGACAGAAAATGCCAGAAAGTTGAAAAAACGCACAATGAGGTACACTTGGACACTGATTTCCAGGACCTGGGCCTCCACATATGGACACATGACCTCCAGTGTACTCAGGACTAGCTGGAGCAGGTGGAGCAGTACGGTGCGCTGGCCCTTGGACGCCGCCTGCTTGTCATCACCAGACGCCCTGTGGGCCACGACAATGATGGAGGCGTAACAGAACAGCAAGATGCTCAAAATCATTAAGCAATCAGCAATGTAAAACATTCCCCTCATCTCCATGTGCCAGTCCTCGTAAAACATTATTTCATAGTAACAGAAGGTAAGCTCTTCAAAGTAGTCTTTTGTGGCAAAGGCAAGCATAATAGACAGGTCAACGATTGGTATGAATAAACACAGAAGCCAGATCAGGGCTATGTAAAGTACCGTCCTATTGGGGGGAAAAATGTTAACATGCCTTAGGGGCATGCAGATAGCAACAAACCGCTCTAAACACATGGCTACTATAATGGTGGGTGAGACATTGGATAAAACATCCATCGCTATGACAATAGGTATGCAAATGCTGATGGGCGATACAAGATGAACGTGCATAGTGATCACCACAAAGTCAGTCAGCACCAAGAAGCACGAGTCTGCAAACAGGGTCTGGGCGAACATCATGTAGCGCGCCTCTGCCCTGAAGGTCTCTTTCTTTAAAAAGACAAAGATCATGAAGACTTCTATACAGAGAAGAGGCCACACCAGGACTTGGACCAGGGATGTGTAGAGGTTCAGGCGCAAGGAGTCGTTCATTCTCAGCAGGGTGCTCCCCTCGCTGCTGTTACCGCTCGGCTGCCTATCGCTCTCGTTCATGATCCTCTCTCCTGGAGAACAGCAGAGACACAGAACGTTAACACTCACAAGAGCACAGGGTCACATATGCACAAACACACAGGCTACTGTGGGCCTAAGAAATATGCTGTAACACTTTAGGAAATCAATGTGTAGCATTATATTACATGACATGACATTAGATTACATTACATTACATTATATTACATTATATTATATCATATTATATTATGTTATCTTATGTCACATGATATTATGTCATATCATATGAAATCTTAAGCAAACATTTCCATCTTTTATCCTCTACATTAAATGAGTGTAGGAAATAATGTGTTGCCCTGCAGTGATCATTCCTCACCCGTGACACCCTGACTCTAGTGGAGTGATATGGCCCTTCATTAGAAATGTATTCTTTATATAGCCTTTCATGTGGGCAGTCTATTACGTTTTTTTGCGTGCTGATGAAAACATTGCCTTTGTAATTCATTAAAGGGACAGTGTTGTACAATCAAATAAAGAATTCTTAGAGGCTTTCATAGAAACGTTACTGACATGGCAAGGCTAGCCTATCCACCCTCTTATTCAGGATCCCCTTATTGTATGGGAAAAGTTATAAGGGGGTCATCATAGAACACGATTAACTGATTAAAAGTATTATTATTGGGTGTGTGTCTCATTTAGAGGGTACTTTTTAAATAACCATAACCTTTTTAATAACCATATATTTCATAGCCATTTCTCAGCAGTGACTGTTGCAAGAAACAATGTAATACTTTGACATTAATAAAGTTTAATATTTCAGTGGGCTATACCCTCACAAGTCCGGGCCTAATTCACTGATATCTGAATGAAGTGAGTACAGATTCAGATAGTCTGAAACATAGGCCTACGCTATGAAGTAGCTATCATTAGATGTTATTACAGATATGGCTCTTTGAGCCTCACACACACACACACACACACACACACACACACACACACACACACACACTCACACACACACATGACACAAGCTCATATACACACAAACAAACACACACACACACAAACACACACACACACACACACACACACACACACACACACACACACACACACACACACACACACACACACACACACACACACATGACACAAGCACAAAACATATTGAATACTTTCTGTAATATTCTCTACCCTGATTTACACATCAGCCTTTGATGATTGTGTTATGCACCTCCGTATCCCCACTGGCCTTACAATAGCAGTGCAACAGCCTTTGAGTGGTACATTTGCCAGTTGACTTGACTGTTACAGTAACTTGATAACAAAGCCATGTGCTTGCCTTCAGTGTGCTGTGGAGACCTGAATTTCTCATCACATGTGGGTGCACCATGCTGTTTTGTGTGTCACGTTTTGCACTTGACCCCTATAGATTTTAATCAAAATATTTAATGAAATAAAATACCCCTATTTTTACAACTCTGACGTCAGACTCCACATCATGTTAAGGCCCAAGAGGAAGGTCGTTACAATTGGAGTATGCTAGAACAAGTGTATCAAGCTATGTGTTAACTATAAGTCTTGAGGCTTACTGGCGTCCTTAGCTAATGAGGTGATGCTCTGCAGGAGTTACCTCTATGCCTGTGATGGAGCCTTTACAATAACTGTCTGTAGTTCTACTAAACTCTGTGAATTTCTGTCAGTATGTGCTATCTATCCAAAAGATTATGATCAGATTTGCAGATGGTGTTTTGCGTCCATTGGCGTACTACATCTGGTCTGCTTTTGGACCATCGTCGCCTTTAGCAGTTTAATTCAACTTATCGACTTTACTTGTTGCAAAAGAAAAGACAAGAAACGTTCTGAAAAAGAAAGAAGGAGTATTACTGATTTGGGCCACAAGTGGCAAATGGTGGGCTGTCTGTTGCCAACCAGTCAGCAGACCACAGGATTTGGAGTGTATGTTTCTATGTTCTTGGGGTGCTATATGAAACCATGCAGAACCATTAGGAGTTCCTTTGATGGGCCCTTCAAAATGGCTTAAAGAACCATTTAGGGGTGCTATATGAAGCATGCAATAGAACCATTTTGGTGTACAGTACATTTCCAGTTGTAGGGTGTGCTATTAAAATAGACTGTTAACCAGATGAGAAATGTCTATGGTTAGAAAGAGCTCGTCGCATAAGACACAGACAGGGACAGATGTATCATCATTAAGCAAGACGTGAACAACGTTACTTAAGAATTTAACTACAGACATGAACTATCGTAGTAATGCTTTTCTATGGTTAGGCTTGTCTTTTGACTGTTTCTGGTTACAACACTGTATGGCAAATAAAAAGCCTACAGATAGCATATTTAGTTCCTTTAGGTCATAATTCTTGCCAATATTTAAAATGTCTTGATATATAAGATATCCACCATAGTCTTAACATTAGGTCATACAATAAATACATAAACACGCATGACATACCAGTGCTGTTCATTTATGTGAAATATCATTTATTCTAGGCTTAATATAGCGTTTCATGGCAGTGAAAAACGTTTCATCCCTGAAGCCGTAGATGAGTGTGCTCAGTATCTTAGAAAAAATAGAGAATGCCAAAAAGTTAAAAAGGCGCACAATGAGGTACGCTTCTAGATCGACTCTCGCAACCTGGGCCTCCACGTAAGGGCAGATGACCTCCAGTGTGCACGGGAGGAGCTGGAGCAGGTGGAGCAGTATCGTGCGCTGGCCCTTGGAGGCCGCCTGCTTGTCATCACCAGACGCCCTGTGGGCCACGACAATGATGGAGGCGTAACAGAACAGCAAGATACACAGAATGGCAAAGAACTTCATGATGTAAAAGACTCCCCTCATCAACATATGCCACTGGGCCACAAACATGATTTCGTAGTAGCAGAAGCTCAGGCTAGCGAAATAGCTCTTGGAGACGAAAGCAAATACGATAAACAGATCAACAATGGGTATGAATAAACACAGGCTCCAGAGGAAGGCTATGCAGATGAACGTCTGTCTGGGGGAGAATATGTCCGCATGTCTCAGCGGTTTGCAGATGGCCACGAAGCGCTCCAGGCACATGGCCACTATGACGGTCGGCGAGAGGTTGGACAGGGCCTCCATGAACATGACCAGCGGGAGGCACATCCCGATGGGCAGCAGAAGCGGAACGTGCATCGTGACCACCACAAAGTCCGTCAGCAACAGCATGCACGAGTCCGCAAACAGACTCTGGGCGAAGAGCACGTAGCGCGCCTCCGCTCGGAGCGCCTCTCTCTTCAAAAAGACGAAGAGCATGAAGAAGTCCACGTAGAGGAAGGGCCACACCAGGACCTGGACCAGGGCCGTGAAGAGGGCCACGCGCACAGGGTCCCTGCTCCGCAGCAGATTATCTTCAGCGCTGCTGTTTCCACTCGGGCTGCTGGTCTCATTCATGATCGTTGTCACTCAGACCTGGTTACAGGACAATAATAACACAATAAAAGTAACACATACAGTACAGCAACAGCAATGAAACATGAATCACCTCAGCATTAATGCAAATATATATATTCGGAGTGATAAGATATCTAATAATAATGCATGCCCTTTATCTCTGTTGACTATATAATTATTACTTGACAGTTGCTTGATATTGCCCAGATCATTCATTACCCGCGATAAGTGTGGACCGAGACATGGGCAGGAGATCATTTTATATATATGCATAAGGTGGGCAGGCCACATGTGATTGTGTCTGTCATGCTTACAATTGTAATTTCATCTCTTGGGAAGTGTGTGTGTAGGGATTGTGCATTGATGAGATATTTACACATTTTTTAGATTAGAGACTATTATGATTTACACGGCTTATTCATCATGTTTTCATCAATTAATATATAGAGATCTGTTATATAGATGGAAAGGTCATACACTGTAGGTCCTAATCCAGCTCATCTATCACTGAAAACCCTTTATCTGTTTTATCCTTCCCGCATTTCTTTACCAAATGCAAAGCCCGGGAGGCGACATGGCAAGGCAGCACAACAGAATGTTTGTTATGGCCTGTGTCCATCAATCTCATTGTATGCACCGACGGTGGCGGCGGCGGCTTTTTCTATACAAATCCTAGGATGTAGGGTTTTGGGGGAATGTGTATCCACTATCCAGCGGCAAAAAACCCTTGGCGCTGACCTTTTTTTTTTTTTTTCAGCATCACTCTGAGCACTGAGAATTGAAATCTGTTCAACTTTTACAACAGTGCTGGTCTCATCAATGTCACTTCTCTCCTATTATCTCTGGTGTTGCACTTTGTAGACGGTCCCTATGTCCTCATCCTCACAGCCAGCAGCACTCAACCTTGAACCATTTATCCTGTTCTTAGGGTTCGATATTGTGAATATTAGCTTGTAACTTGTTGTTTGCCTTAGCCTATGCCTTATTTGGAAAGAGGTATTGTTTATGTCCTAACAATGACTCCCTTCTGTTCTGTAACTTCAACCTGGTCTTATGTTATAATGTTTCATGTATGAGTCACTGCTGATGATATGTGTGTGTTATTGTTACTATGTATATGTCGTGGTCTGATGACGATGAATGAGAATAGAGTGGTTAGGCCTACAATGCACAATGCGCTATATATATGCACGGAAGGCCGCTTTGTCAGGTGTGTTTGAACTTGGTGCATGGACCTGCTTGGTTGTAGCACCTAGTGAATAAGCACGTTATGATGTAAGAGGATTTTTTTATTATTATTGGCCAAACTGTCTTCAGTGTTGGAGCGAACATGTAAGCAAAATATAGCAAGATAGTCACATTTCATGCTCTGTTTACAGACTCAAAATTCTGAATAGAATTTTGAGTATGGCAACATCAGACTACAGGGAAATTATGCATTGCAGGAGAACTTGTATGTATGTGTGTAGCATAGTAGCACAAGTTGGTCTGCTGTGCTGGCCCAATTTCTGTGAATAAAACTTGTGAACAAAATAATTAAAATTGCATGATTGAAATGAGCACATACTAAAATGAGGACAAGATTTGAGCACAGGTTTTATGAAATTAAACATAAAATAAAATAATATATATATATAAAATTAACATAATTTGCTTTAGCAAAACAATTGCAAATTTTTGTAAAACTTTCTCTTTATATCACAAACATTTTGCAATGACACCTCCCGAGCTCCGTAGTTAAAGGTGTTGGGTGTTGGCCCCAGCTGTGGTGCGACTGGCTGGGGCACCTGCACCGCACGCCGGCGACCCGGGTTTGATTCCCGCCCCGTGGTCCTTTCCGGATCCCACCCCAACGCTCTCTCCCACTCACTTCCTGTCTCTCTCAACTGTCCTATCATTAAAGGCATAAAAGCCCAAAAAATATACTTATAAAAGGTGTTAGGTGTTCACAAATACAAGTGTTCTAACATATACAACTGTATAGAAACAAAATCTTCATTTGAACATTTGATGCTGACATTAATTACGATAAAATATCACATATTGCCTGATTAGATGAGATAACATTGACTTACTGCTTTTCAAGTTTAACCGAATGAACAGTGGGCTTTTTACTTAACCCAAAAACGGCATAGTACCTAAGGACCAATAAGAATTTCTCATCTCTCAATCCATATATCAGTGGGCTTAGGCAACGTGGGGCCAAGATAAAACTAATGAAATTGAAATATCGCACGTTGATGAATAGTTTCAAATCAATCCTGAGAATAGCGGTCTCAACAAAAGGACAACAGAACTGAATTAAACACAGCAGCAACTGCACTGCATGAAGAATGACAGTTTTGCGACCCTTAATGGTGGATTTGCTGTTCCCGGAAGCAGCTTTTGTCGCGACTTTGACTATTCTGAAGTACGTGAACACTATGACCGCCGACATCCAGAGGAAGTACAACGTCGCCACGACCGACCTCAAGTTAGCCTGCCACTGCCTTGGCAGCAGCAGCTCCACCTCACAGATCATGCTGGAGGAGAGGACGCTCGCTGGAGCCCACTCCAGGAACAGGAAGAGGACGAGGAACGGCGGGATTGCGCTCAGCCACCAAATGACGACGAGGCCTACCAGCTGCGTCCGCTCGCTGGAGATGTTGGCGTGCCGCAGGGGCATGCAGATGGCCACGTAGCGCTCCAGACTCATGGCCACGAGCGTCACCGGGGTGCCGAACTGGAGCCAGATCATCAGCATACAGAGGACGACGCAGGGAGCACACGGTATTGTGTACTGGTAGTAGCTCTGGATCACTGCCAGGTCGGTCAGCACCATGAGGAAGGAGTCCATGAAGAGTGTCTGGGCGAAGAGGACGTAACGCGTGTCGGTCCTGAAGGCCTCCTTCTTCAGGAAGGTGAAGATCATGAGAGAGTTCACATAGAGGAAAATCCCCACCAGTACCTGCACAAGCAGAATCTTCTCATTCAAAGGCCTGGAGAATAGATTAGTTGGTTTTCTGGTGATGTTAAAGGAGATCTGAGAGAGATTTTCAACCATATCTAAAAGAAAAAAAGTATATTTCTTATGTATCCAAAAATTATGTTAGACATTTATGATGATGTTATAATAGAAATAAAAGCCATTTTATGTTGAAATGGACATGTGCCTTATAAAATCTGCTGATACTTTCATGGCTAGCCAATTAAAAATTGTTAACAAATGTTAAAAATGTTAAACAAATGTACAGTACTAATCAAGGTAAACAGGTAAAAATAAAAGTCAGAGGATGAACAAAATTAAGACGACATATAATCAACAGTTGCACAAGAAATGTCTTGTCCAGTCAACTATAATTATTGTCTATGTAATAAAAGTGACAATATAATATAAAATAATATTTATGTCCTCAGTGTCATGCATGATCCTATCACCTGTGCTGTGTGCGGGTCTTGCCTTCGAGTTGAGGACTATAGGCTCCAGTGAGGTATTTGCTCAATTGCCCTCCCTTATATATTGTATGGGACAGTCTGTTTACATAACAGCAGTGACAGCCAATTTCTAAATATGTAATTGCCCATCTGTAAACCTGTAAACAGGCTAAGAGAGCACTTGAAGCAACATTTTATTTTTTTCAAAAATAATGGACTGGAAGAAGTTGCCCTATATATTTGGCTATATTTAGGTATAGGCTACTTGGTTATTCCAAATCTGAAAATCAAGCACTGTCGGTGCATGCTTGTGGTGAATGGCTTATCAATTTTAGAAACATACATCCACCTCCAAAAAAACTACTTTTTTAACAATTAGCTGAGGAAAACAAATCAATAAATAATGATAGGATCCCTTGTCTGACATATACTCAGAGCCCTGCTCACTGTTTTACTGTTTTTCATTGTCACTATTCACCGCAACTGATTCAACATAGCTGAATATACCTATTATTAAACCTAATATATATTTCAGCCATTAGTGTTCTGATGCACAATAAGTATGGTTCCAACCACTCCAGAATTGGCTGTGTACAATTTGGGAGCAGTAGAGATACTGCAGTAAGGGAAAAGGTATCACCACTCTTTCAGGGCCACTGAGGAAGGGCCTGCGGCAAAATGGCCTGGCAATAGAGTGTGGCTTATGCTTCATATCATCGAGCAAAAGTTAAAAAAAAAAAAAAAACTATGTAGTTTTGTATATGAACAATATCATTTCATGAAACCATATTAAGGAACCACAATGAGAGATCTTCCTTCGAAAAAATAATATAATGAAATAAAACGGAACGTGTGCAATAGTCATATAGCAAGCCTTCTTTCTTGCACATGGGCTTGTCAGAACTGATTCAGTTTTAGCAGTGATTCTGGTGATGTTGGAAAATGATGTCTTTTTATTAGTATGCTTTCAGTTTAGTCAACAGTAGGTTTTGATTCAAAGTCAGAGCAAGCCCAACATCAGAAGTGTGAAAATAGTGTCAGTGGGTCTCACAGTACTCTGAACATGTATGTTGTGTTTTAAAACTAAAACTTGTACTGTAAGGAGGGAATTAAGACAATTTAGGAAATCACAATTCAACAATGACTGATAAAAGAAGGCCAGACATTACCATTTATGGATGAGTATGATTTGTTTTGAGATGGCAAATGATAGATTTCTAACTTTATTCTTTGCCGTGGCAGCAACAGCTTAAAAAGTTCATGTTGTTGATATCTGCAAACATTTAGTGAATCAAGACTTGGATCTTAATCAGCAGTGTAAGGCTACTACACAGTTCCCGCTTCCTGTTTCTTTGTTGATCTGCTCCTCCGTTTATGCCCGTTAACGGGAGCGACTCTCTTGTGACAGCCGAACAAGGCGTAGTATTGCAGCACCAGGGTGAAACTCTCATCCCTGAGGCCGTACACCAGCGGGATGAGACAACGGGGGGCCAGAATGAACGCGATGTAGTCAAAGTACCGAACGATCTCAAACACCTTGAGGTCGATCCTCAGCACGGCCGCCTCCACCAGCGGGCACCAGAGCTGGACGAGGGAGAGGACGAGCTGCAGGGCGTGCAGGAGCACCGTCTTCAGCCCCTTGTTCATGGACTTGCGGTCCTCTCCGGAGGCGGCGCGCGCCACCCCCATGATCTTGACGTAGCTGAAGCAGATGGCCAGCGACATGAGCAGGAAGTAGAGCTGCAGCACGGCGTCGCTCAGGTGCTTCTGCCAGGCGCGCGCGTTCAGCATCACCAGGCTGCACACCAGCGACGACGAGTAGAAGCCCGGCGGCATGGCGGCGGCGAACAGGCTCAGCAGCATGACCACCACGTGGACCGAGGCCATCGCCTGGACGACCAGGACGGCGTGGACGGCGCGCTGCGGCGTGGAGAGCTCGGCGTGGCGCAGCGGCATGCAGATGGCCACGTAGCGCTCCACGCTCATGGCGGTGAGCGTCAGCGGCGTGGCCACGTTCAGGTTGACCAGCAGCGCGCAGACGGTGATGCACAGGCCCGTCGGCATGGCGACGCGGGCCACGGTGAGCAGCAGGAGCATGTCGGTGAAGATGAGAAAGGCGCAGTCGCAGATGAGCGTGTGCGCAAACAGAATGTAGCGAGTGTTTGTGCGGAAGGCCTCCTTTTGGAAGAAAGTGAAGATCATTAGGAAGTTCACATAGAGGAAGAGAGCTATCAGCACCTGGATCAGAAGGGCTTTCTCATTCATAGGCCGTCTGCCCCCACCAGCAGGGAGAGAGATGTTACCTTGACTTGTGTTTTGCATGTTAGTTTCTTCTGCATAGACTGAAATAGACAGAAGAATGAAGTATTGGCACAATTCTTGAACTGATTTCAAACTGATTTCAAATAACTATACAGCCTCTCTCAAGCCAGCAAAAGTACCGTATGGGTACGCAGTTATTTAACCTAAACATATCAAATATGAGGAAAGCTAATGTTTCAACATCCCATGTGTCTTGATTCAGTAGGACGTACATCTATAACTTACAATTATCCTCCAGTCTTCAATAACAAGTGTCACAATTACAGGAAACAAAATATGTAAATGCACACTGATATTTGAAGGCTTGAGCACACTAAAATTCACAAACATTCTTACAAACTGTTTAAATACATCATACTGCAATAAATATCCAATATGCCTATAAGAGAGTCACATATATGTAAAAATACAAAGACAAAATCACGGACCACAAAATCCCAAATAAAGCCTTGCAACCTGTCTCCCTGTGCTACCTCAGAAATAATCACACACCATATGAATGTCTTGTATGTGCAATGAGTCAGTTCATAGCAGCTCTCTGCCCTCCATAGTGTAGAGATGAGGAAGCCAAAGACTTATATCTGCCTCAGTTGGGGGAGTTGATCTCCAAAGATTGTGAGGTGGAGTCCAAACCGTGACTATACTCATCCAATGTAACTTCTGTGTCTTTATTGTATTGAATCATCTTTTTTTTGCTGTTGAAATCGTCCCCTTGTAATTGATGATGGGCCTGCAGCATCATATCATTGTGTCTTTCAAGAAAGCCATCTCTTTGGCAAACTGTGGGCAAAGGGGGTTCCCATATTGTGCCAACTATGGCTATATCAGAATGGTAAAGATACATTTTACAGACCTGCTCATTTAGATTTTGTAATTTGGTAACACTTTACTTAGGTATTTACATGTGAGTGACATGTGACATAACACATGAACCCTAACCCTAAATCTAACCCTAACCCTCACTTGTCATGACAAACACCTAATGATATTTAATGACAGAAGTGTTATGTCATAAACGTTTATGACTTCTTTATAATGTTTATGACACATTCATGACAGTGTCATGTCACTCTTAGATACCGCCAAGTAAAGTTTAACCATATTTTAAGGCCTTTCTGCCCTTTGAACACAACTCAAATGGGTACTCAGCACATTGAAAATGATCTGAAAGGGTAATTCTCACATCGTAATGAATTTCAGTCTTGCACATTCTCTCCGCAAAAACAAATCACACTTGTCAATTTGTTTCCATCTCCAACTTTGTCCCGTACTTTTGTGCATGTAAATGAGTGTATGACACGTGAACCCTATCCCTAACTTCTAACCCTAGTCCAAAACCTAACCCTAACCCTAACCCTAACTCCAGCTTGTCATGACAAAGACCGAATGACATTTAATGACAGAAGCATTATGTCAACATTTATGACTGTTTATAATGTTTATGACATGTTTGGGCCTTTCTCCCCTTTAAACACAACACAAATGAGCACGTGAGTGTGTCTGTGCGTGTGGGTGTGTTCATGTGTGTGTGTGTGTGTGTGTGTGTGTGTGTTAGTGCATGCATGTGTTTGTGCGTGCGTGCGTGCATGCATTTCTGTGCATGTGTACTCTGTGTGTGTGTGTGTGTGTGTGTGTGTGCATGCATGTGGCCCCCCATGAAAGAAATTCAACTTGGCATGCGTGCATGATTCTGCACTTCAAATCTCATACAATTTTGAACCTGTGCATTTGAACAATGCATCGCTTTTACCTTTTCTTTTTTTTTTTTAACAAGGTGGTGCTATGCCTCAAATGAGTGGATATGGGATGTGTTCACATGGCCCCTAGAGATCAATATAGAAAAGTATTTGGTCATCCTAGGCCTTACGTTTCTCGAGATATTCACATAAAACTGTATCCGGCCTACCCTTCTTTCAAGGGCGGGCGACGGATCAAAACAGTACTCGAAAAATGGTTCCATGTCATCCTTGTGGGCCTACATGCCCACCAAGTTCCGTGCAGCCTGGTCTTTCAGTGTTCTGGGAACTGTTGAGACAAATTTCAAAGAAAAAATAGATAAACTAGAAAAGCACTCAGAGAGCGCAGCTACCTCCGCCTGCATTGTTCTTCCTAGGTTGTCATACATTTGAACCTAAACTATTCAGATCGCCACCATGTGGTCATGCCATGCCATTACACCACTAAGCTAAATACATAAACGCCGACAGAATCCCGACGGAATTAAAGATCACTCCCAACATTTTATTGTTTCTTCCGTGGGTCATGTCCGACCCTCTCTGAAAATCTCATCGAAATCCATCCATTACTTTTTTGAGTTATATTGCTAACAAACAGACAGACAGACAACCGCCGGCGGGTCCCCGATGAAAACATATACCTCCTTGACGGAGGTAAATAAAAAAAAAACTCTGGCTAAACCTATGTGGCCACTAGCAGCGGTCATGATAAATAGCAACAAAAATAATGGAAAAATAAATAGTTGAAAAATAATAGAGTAGTGTACACTGTCACTGTTTACTGAATGGCCTGTCTTGGCATCTGTAATGTAAGAATGCAAGCACATCTACCGTATATATTACAACAGGAGCCAGATACTGACCGGGGCAAAGGAAAAAGGAAAAATGTCTGCTCACTGTCTTCTCTGCTTCCAAGGTGATTTAATGGTATAATGTTTTGATCACTGGTGACACTTTGGGAGCAAAGAAAACATCACCTGACCATGGCAGGGATATACTAGCAGCATGGCTGCAACAGCTTTTTACATTTTTCATTGTGTACTTTAAGTTATACTTTATTGCCCTGTAGGAAATTCCTTTTAGTAAATTTGTCATCTAAATTTTACCCATCCGGTGTAGTGTAGACACATACATACACACACACATACTTGGAGCAGTGATTCCGATCTGGCGCACAGGGAGCAGTTGGGGGTTAGGTGCCTTGCTCAGGGGCACCTCATATAGGTATGTGGATGTGGAAGTGCTGTTCAATCACCCCCATATAACCATGTAGGCCTAGTCACAGTTCTTCTTTTGTTATTTAGGTCATCTGACTATGCACTTTGTCAGGACCTTGGGCCCTTATACTTTCAAGCAGCTCACTGTAAAATACATATGGTGTACATGTTGCACTAACTGTGCACAGCTCAGAAGTAATGGGCCTGGTGACAAGAGAAGTAGTGTACCACCAAATGCAACTACAGTTTTTTGCAAGTCTAGTGGAGCAGTGGTAATGCCTGACAATCAGTTCACCCTGGTTTCATTCACGCCATTGCAAGTCTGTGTCATACTGGATAAATCTGTCTGTTAAACGCCAGTCAACTATCTTCCCCAAGAATCTAAAAGTACTGATGTGACCTACAGTAACCTGTGAAGAGAGGGTGGGGTAAATTGAGAGATTTGTCAAGATAGAACTTGCTTGGATATTTCATTCAATGCACAGCAATAATTGAATAAAAATAGCTATTTGTGTTTTGCCACATTTTATCGTAGTATTAGAAAAGTAGTTTAAACATTAATATTTAGGAAACTGCTTTCAGTTTCAGTCTATAACAGGCTGGGGTTCCTGTTCTTTGGAGTCTGTGCTGAAAATAGCAGTTAAAGAGTAAACAGTGTACAAACAAAGGCGGAAGAACAGGATGGAAGTGGGCATTTAATCACATGACTGTGCAAATGAACATTATGGTAAACATCTTTGAGGTTCACTATATAGCTGTGATTTATGATTGAACCAGTCAGGCAGTGAGCATCTGAACAATTGCTTTGTGATACACTTCTAAGTCTGCAATCTCTGTGACGCTTTCCTGCGATTTTTCTTGTGTTTTGTCACAGGTGCGATTTTATTGTAGCAGCCAAAGAACGCGTAGTGTTTCAGGGCCGCCAGAAAGCTCTCGTCTCTCAGTCCGTACACCAGAGGCACCAGGCACCTCGGCGCCAAGATAAACATCACGTAGTCGAAATAGCGCAGGTTCACGAACATGTGCAGGTCGATCTGGAGCACGGCCAGCTCCACGAACGGGCACCACAGCTGGATGAGCGAGAGCAACAGCTGGAGCGCGTGCAGCACGACCGTGCGGAGGCCCTTGTTCGTGGAGCTGCGGTCGGCCCCGGAGGCGGCGCGCGCCACCCCCATGATCCGGACGTAGCAGAAGCAGATGGCCAGCGCCATGAGCAGGAAGTAGCACTGCGAGACGGCGTTGGTCAGGCTCCTCTGCCAGGCGCGCGTCTGCAGCATCTCCAGGCTGCACACGCGGCGCGACAGGTAAAAGTCCAGAGGCATGACGGCGGCCAGGCTGAGCAGCGTGACCAGCGTCAGCGCCGAGGCCATCGCCTGGACGAGCAGGATGCCTTGGGCGGCGCGGCGCGGCGTGGAGAGCTCGGCGTGGCGCAGCGGCATGCAGATGGACACGTAGCGCTCCACGCTCATGGCGGTGAGCGTCAGCGGCGTGGCCACGTTCAGGTTGACCACCACGGCGCAGATCAGCACGCACAGGCTGGTCGGCATGACGACGCGCAGGTAGCTGAGCAGGAGCAGCACGTCGGAGATGACGAGGAAGGTGCAGTCGCAGATCAGGGTGTGGGCGAAGAAGATGTAGCGCGTGACGGCGTGGAAGGCTTCCTTCTTGAAGAAGGTGACGATCATGAGGAGGTCGATATAGAGGAACAGGCTGATCAACACCTGGACGATGATAGCTTGATCATTCAGCGGTCGCATGACCTGCACAGGAGGAAGAGAGAAGCCACCCTCGCTTGTATTTTGCATTCTCTTCCCTGGTTTGTCTGGAGAAACAGATCTTAGAAACGTAATTCAACAAGCACTGTCAAAGACAGTCAGCAATCAGCTACAGGACACTTAGAGTACTCAGACACTTGGCGTACTCAAAGAACAAAATAAAATGTCAAAATCAGTCGGATATATTCAACCCTTGTTCATTATTGCAGAGCTTGACAAAAAAATGCTCAATACAGAATTTTTCATAATTATGCACGTATTCATAATACACATTATCTCTACAATCACATGCCATTGACCCTAATATCACAATACATGATCATAATACAAAATAAAGTCAATTATACAGTCAGTTATACAGTAATTGGGAAAACAACACTTATTCAGTCTTGTACCTGACCAAGGGTCCTTGGCTTGCCACCCTAACTGCCAAGAGAGGTGGCAAGAGTGCCACTTATATAAATGATTATAGACCATAATCAGCATGAGGGGAGTTCTCCAAGGGACGAACAGAAGCGTTTTGGCCCTGACAAATTTGGATGTGATGCCATGGTGACAGAAAAACACACTATATTGCTTTCCTATTGTGACATTCTTTTTTTATTAGTTTATTCAGGTCAGTTATTAAGTGGCGATGGGATAAAATGGAAAATAAATATATTTCCGGGTCCAACAGCTTTCTGGGCAGCTTGTTTTCTTCTGTAGACAGTAAAATAGAATAAAAAATCCGCTATTCAGAGTAGCCTTTAAAAAATCGTCCTCCTATTGCTCACTTGTTTCGTCAATCTAATAAAATCCTATTACTCGCGGAAGCCTGGATGTTACCCTTGATTGTATCATCTGGCAGCACAGATACAGTAATTACTCCGTTAAAGTTACATAATTTTGTTCTACTCTTACTAAAACAGAGGTGATGGTGACATGGTTTTAAGGTTACAAAAACTGTCTGGCTGCATTTTTTAAGAAAAAGCTGTTGGACCAATGAGGTCAGACTTAACAACCGAATTACGTGTCTTTACAGTAATTTTCTGTGTATTAGCCGCATTGTGCTAGGTATAAGTTGTAGGACAGTGTTTTATGCAAGTCAAAATATTTATCTTTTTTAAAAAAAGAATCATGTTAATACCTTATTAACTGCCCACATGTATTAACCTCCTAGCTGAAGACATTTTGCAAAATCAATGTATAGGCCTAAGCCGCGGCTAATAGTTGGGAAATTACAGTATAGTTTATTATTTATTAAATCAAGGTGCTTTTGGGTTTGGACAGGCTACCTACACTTCCTCCTTGACAATAGGGAATAACATCAGATTTCTTTATAGCAGTTCCATATGCATGATTGTATCCATGTTTCGAATTAGCCTCAATATTGGAAAATGTCAGAATGGCCTTTTAGGTTTTCATATTGTAGCTTCAGGCCAGACTGAAGTCAATGAATGTATAATTTGATTAGCAGGCTTCTACCAGAGTCAAAGATTTATTGAGATTAACATGAATTGTCATTTCAAGGGGGTGTCATGCTCCATATACACATGTTCACACTCTTTACTTTTTCAATCTTGTTGTACTGACTAGAAGAAGTCGGTGCTATTGATGATCATGTCGGAGGACCAAGATATGGCGATCCACTATCTAGTCTGAAATGTTGAAATAAAACAATCCAATACTTTTAAAGCTACAACATATGTTTTGTGTGAAGTCTTTATTTTACATGAAGGTATGTGAGATACAGAAACTACAGAAATACACTACTGTATGTGCATTGTGCTCTGTGCAGTGGACTGGAACAGGATAAACAATGACATGGGTTTCACTTTGTTCACTGTGTTCAGTTTCATTTGTTTGAAACTGGATGAAATGCCTGAGAAATGCTGGAAAGATGAATAGGCCTCATTCTTTGGCTCTTTAATGGCCAAAAGCAAGTGCCTGGGCAACTCTAGCTATTTTTTTTTAACCTCAAGTTTTTTTACTTTAAAGGACTGATGTCCACAAGTAGCCTGAACAAAAGCAGTTGACAGAATTGACCCTTGAACCTGCAGTATTATTATCATGCCATGGCAAAACACTTGTCCATGCAGGTTGAGGAGGTGCTTGTGAGGTCACATTGCTCCTTAGATGTTAATTAGGCCTTTGGAGAGTAATTATCCAGCTTGCCATTCCATAATTATCTCTCATCACCTCAAAGACTAATTAGCGGTACCAATTCGGTTTGTTTGCAAACCCATAGATGGTGGGGAAAACATTGCAGAGAATGTTTTCCGACATACAGACCTCACCGAGCAACATGTTTGTTGACTGACCTACTGTGTCTCTAAGGATAAACGTTGCAAATGATGTCCATTCTAATCCCAATGGGTCGTTGTGGAAAACAACAGACTTTTATCCTGTTCTTCACGATGGCGACACATTTTCAAGATGTCTGTTTGTAAAACATTGCATCATGCACAGATGAAGGCCTAAAGCACAAGGCCCTACTTTATTTCTTATGTGAGAACTGAATATGTACTGTACTACATATTCTATTGCAATTCATATCTGCACAGTCATACACAAAATTAAATAGCCAATAATTCAATGTTGCAATATGTACTATTATTGTGTTCACAGACTGTTCATGCCGCTGTGTGTTTATGTTAAAACATTTTTGATTGGATTTCTCAATGATTTGATGGCCAGTTGAAGTGGGCTAAGACACTCAATTCCCATGGCCACTGTTGTGGCCGTAGGCGAGACACTTAACCCTGAGCACCTCCAAACGGGACTGTCCCTACAGTGTAAGGTGGTTTGGACAACACTGTCAGCTAATCACATGAATAAATGACTCATGTTTCTAACAAAATATTTCAATGACTAAGCAAAAATGATCAGAGAACACTCAATACCAAGCCACTAGATTCATTTTACACTCTTTCCCCTCATCATCTTTCTGAAGTTGTAAATTGTTTCCACTCATCCACTCACCACTGACAACTCTAAAACTCTTTACGCATACAGTATGAGTTAGAACCAAAGAATGAGGTTCATATCTAAAGTGATGTTACTATGTGATTTATAAGAGCCTAAGGTCTGATGCCAGTGTCTGTGTAAGTTCGAGTGTCTCTGTAAGGTGTAATACCAGTGTCTGTGTATACAAGTGTCTAACAGGGGAGCTAAGCAGGTGCGTAACTGAAGTGTTCCGTTCTCAAACTGTAAAATCCATTTTTGGTCTATTTTTTCGAATGTACACACCACTGTCACGTCTGGTGTAGCTCCATTGATATAGTGATTATTAACTGTGCCTGGTGTAGCTCCCCTGCAAGGTCTAAGGTACAGTGCCAATGTATGAACTGATGCTTGCATAGTGTGTTAATTGTGGTTTGTGGGCTACTTGCACTTTATCTAACGTTAACTTCCACTAACCAGATCATGTTAATGTGAGGCCTGCATGATCCATGCTCCCACTTTGTCAGGTGTGTGTGGAATTGCATCATCTTTGGGTAGGCCTACATGCCACATAGTTTGTCAATATTCCCCAGCAAAACAAACAACATTAAAACAAAGAGTATCATTAATAACTAAAAATGGCAACTTGCTTTTGCAAACAGTCATTAGCTCATTGTGTGAATCATTTATTAACCTGTTGATGAGGAAAACATGGATGCATTTGACAACAAACATTCTGCACACTAATTAAAAAAGTAATTAGCAGAACATATTGCACTTGTGTCCCTTGTGTCCTAGCAACAGCCCCTGAACAACAGAACACAAACAGACATTGATTTCATCAGATACACTAAGGAATTATCATTGAGTCTGGAAAGTACAGTCAGGGGTCACAGATTCCAGTCTGAATAATTAGTGGTCAAGTTGATAGGCCTGAAATAAATGACATGAAACAAGAGATAATGACAATTATGATGATAATAATCATGATAATGATGAATGATGATGATGATGGTGATGATGATGATGATGATGATATACTCCTCCAGGTGTTAACTTAAGTGGCCTAAGTAATGAAATGTAAAATGAAAATGTAAATGTAAAGGACGTTTCAATTAGTGTTCTGGAGAACAGGTATTCTAGACAGACAGACAGACAGACAGAGACACACAGACTGTCCAGACAGACAGACAGACAGACTGTCTAGGTTCTAAGTTCTAAACTTAGACAATAGCAGCAATAGAAATGAGCTTGTGAAAAGTCACGCTATTTGCTGTTTTTGAGATGAGATAAACATTCAAACTTGATGAATACATAAAATGAAGAGTGATTCCTCTTCAAAACGATACCAAAATTAATCTGAAGCAAATAAGGAAATAGGAAAGAAACTAAGAGAAGGGGAGCATTGGCTGAATAATCAGAGGAACTGCACCAACTGCCAACAATCCAGGGGTCAAGTCTAACTTCTACACAAGACCAAAGAAGAAAACCAAACTGAAGCTCTGAGTGAGTAAAAAAGTAAAGACAAGAAGACAGGCACTAAGACTGTGCCAACTATAAGACTTTGACTGGGTTTGAATCTGAATTTGAACCATTTCAAGAACTGAGATAGCTAGCTATGCTAAACTAAGCTAAGCCAAGCTGAGACAAATCAGTTAAATCAGTTAAAGGACCCCCTGTCAGTACATTATTTGTAATGCCTGTGAAATTCGTATTGCGCATGCGCATAATTACGAAATAGAAAACGTAACGATTCGTCTGTGAAATTTGTACCGCGCATGTCTTGATACACTTGACGACCAACAAACGGTACAACTGACGGCACGACATATCTTTATAAGCTGCACGTTATGTTAATAAATAATAAGTTATTATTCAGTTCACGGCGAGTCTGTTTCTAAGGATATTTAAATTGAAAGGCTCAGCCTCTTTTTACCAGTATGAAGCCGGTTTTCAACGGTTAGGCTACTGCAGCAAACGGCAAGCACTCAGTTCAAGTCACTAATGGAGTGACCTGTGCATAACTTTGGATGAGAGAAGACGCCTGACTTCAATCTTGCGAAATTACGGTGAACTTGAGGTAAGTCATGTCTAGCATTTTCCTTCAAAAGCATTAGCAATTGTTCCCTTAATATTTTAAAATTAACAGACAGACAGACGGACAGACTGTCTAGACAGACAGATGGACAGACCGTCTAGACAGACAGACGGACAGACAGACCGTCTAGACAGACAGACAGAAGGACAGACCGTCTAGACAGACAGACGGACAGCCAGACGGACAGACCGTCTAGACAGACAGCCAGAGGGACAGACCGTCTAGACAGACAGACGGACAGACAGACCGTCTAGACAGACAGACAGAAGGACAGACCGTCTAGACAGACAGCCAGACGGACAGACCGTCTAGACAGACAGACAGCCAGACAGGCCGTCTAGACAGACAGATAGACATTAGAAAACATTAGATTAATATATTTCCCAAAATTTGAAAAACTAATCCCACATTTCAGAAATTTAAATAACGACATCAAAATTAAATACATATTAGGAGAATACACAACATTACTACCACTAGCGGCACGATATGTGACAGAATGCCATAAAGCAAGAGACAGCCACTGGGCAAGCCAATAAGTTTTTTTTTTTTTTTTTTTCCTATTATTATTACCATTATTTTTATTATTATTATTATTATTATTATTATTATTATTACTATTATTATCATTATGTGTGTGCTTGTGCGTGTGCATGTGTGTGTGTGTATGAGTGAGGATGTCCTAATGTTCTTTTATAATTATTATTATTATTATTATCATTTTTTTTTTCTTTTTTTTATTATTAGTATTCTCCATAGTCCATGTCAATTGTTGCTATAATTAATTGTTGTTATAATTAATATTAATGTCTAATTATTTGATGCAATTACTGCTTTGGCAACATTGTAAAATTTTACATTCATGCCAATAAAGCTATTTGAATTTGAATTTGAATTTGAATTTGAATTTGATAGACAGACAGACGGACAGACCGTCTAGACAGACAGACAGACAGACAGACGGACAGCCAGACGGACAGACCGTCTAGACAGACAGCCAGAAGGACAGACCGTCTAGACAGACAACAAGACGGACAGACCGTCTAGACAGACAGACAGCCAGACGGACAGACTGTCTAGACAGACAGACAGCCAGACGGACAGACCATCTAGACAGACAGCCAGACGGACAGACCATCTAGACAGAAAAACAGCCAGACGGACAGACTGTCTAGACAGACAGACAGACAGACCGTCTAGACAGACAGACAGACGGACAGTCCGTCTAGACAGACAGACGGACGGACATACCGTCTAGACAGACAGACAGCCAGACGGACAGACCGTCTAGACAGACAGACAGACAGATGGACAGACCGTCTAGACAGACAGACAGAAGGACAGACCGTCTAGACAGACAGACGGACAGACCGTCTAGACAGACAGACAGACAGACAGACAGACCGTCTAGACAGACAGACAGACAGACAGACAGATGGACAGACCGTCTAGACAGACAGACAGACAGACAGACAGATGGACAGACCGTCTAGACAGACAGACAGACAGCCAGACGGACAGACCGTCTAGACAGACAGACAGACAGATGGACAGACCGTCTAGACAGACAGACAGACAGCCAGACAGATGGACAGACCGTCTAGACAGACAGACAGACAGCCAGACGGACAGACCGTCTAGACAGACAGACAGCCAGACGGACAGATCGTCTAGACAGACAGACAGCCAGACGGACAGACCGTCTAGACAGACAGCCAGACGGACAGACCGTCTAGACAGACAGACAGCCAGACGGACAGACCGTCTAGACAGACAGACAGCCAGATGGACAGCCAGACGGACAGACCGTCTAGACAGACAGCCAGACGGACAGACCATCTAGATAGAAAAACAGCCAGACAGACAGACCGTCTAGACAGACAGACAGACAGACGGACAGACCGTCTAGACAGATTACGGATACGGATTTCAATGTTGGACTTCCTGCTTTCAATGATGTAAAAATCATCATTTTACATCATTGAAAGCAGGAAGTCCTATTCATGGGTTTCATTGAAATCCGTATTTCTCCCATCTCATGGCAAACTGAGGGAATGATGCACGACCATTCAAAAACATGACTGGTTTTCTAAAGATACAAAGCTTAATGCTAATTGGTGAAGTGTCCCTTTAATTCAGATTTACCAAGGCAAAAAGAGAGGCAAAAAGAAAGTGGTGACGCATTAAGTCCAAATACAGTATTAACTTAGCACTTCCCCAATGATATCAGCTGTTGCTGTAGCAACTAGTATTACGAAACAACATTTTGAGATGCACCAACTATATATGTGACACATTGCACATTGCACAGAATATTTGTTCATGGTTATAGTTACTGTATGGTTGTATTCTAATAAGACTTGGTTCTATATGATCTAACAATTGTGATTGTTTTTGTGTCCTTAATTATTTAGCTTGTCTTCTTGTTTTTATGTGTGCTATTGATATATTAATGGAGAATGATGTTAATTGATATTATCATGCTTAAGACTTTGAGATGATATACTGTGTAGCAAGTAACAGGTATACCACAGATACAGTAACTCAAAAGTCTTTTGAACCTTTTTGCTACAATGCAGAATTACACGAGCAGCAACACAACTGTCACTGGTTATCTGTCCAGGCCTTTGAATGAGAAGATTCTGCTTGTGCAGGTACTGGTGGGGATTTTCCTTTATGTCAACTCTCTCATGATCTTCACTTTCCTGAAGAAGGAGGCCTTCAGGACCGACACGCGTTACGTCCTCTTTGCTCAGACGCTCTTCATGGACTCCTTCCTCATGTTGCTGACTGACTTGGCACTCATCGGTCAATACTTCCAGGTTCCAATCCCCTGGGTTCCCTGCTGTGTTTTGTGCGTTATCATGGGCTGGCTTAGCGTCGGTACCCCTCTGACACTTGTTGCCATGTGTCTGGAGCGCTACGTGGCCATCTGCATGCCTCTACGGCACGCCGACATTTCAAGCCCCAACAATCGACGCAGAGGCCTAGTGGTCATATGGGCGGTCAGCATGCTGATACCGATGTTCACGCTTGTGTCGTTCCTCTCGCTGGCGCCGCCCGCCTTTCTGCTCACATACGTGGTGTGCAGCATAGAAATGATGCAGCTGCGGACATGGGTGAGCACTGCGCGCCAAACCCTCTTACTGGTCTACTTTGCGCTCATGTGCTCTGCCATCGTCTTCACCTACATTGCTATCCTGAGGGCAGCACGGACTGCGTCCTCCGACAGCAAGAAGTCCACACATAAGGGACTGAGGACAGTGATACTGCACACTTTCCAGCTGCTGCTGTGTCTGAGTCAGTTTGTGTGCCCCTTTGTGGAGATGGCCATATTGAGGATTGACTTTATGTTGTTTATTAATGTCAGATACTCCAATTTTATCGTGTTCTACATTGCCCTGCGCTGTCTCAGCCCACTCATATATGGCCTAAGAGACGAGAAGTTTTATGTCGTTCTCAAACGATATGCTTCTTTTGGTCTCGATGCAGTTGTTTTCCCCCTTCTAACCGCTGAAAAAAACAAATTAAGGTGTCAAGCCAGAACAGGGCCTCTTTAGACTAGGGCACAGTGTACCATGCATTATGATACAAAATTGCATCATCCATGCCACAGAACTACAGATTAAGTATTAATCACAAGTTAGTTAATTACATGCCACTATATTGTACACACACTGGCCGCTGCATATGTCTGTGCAACAGTAAGTCTATACACTCAATACTCCTCTGCACATCTTTCTGAATAAAAATGCCATGCATATTGCACACTTGATATTTCACCAGGATTTGAATGTGACCCCTGTAGTTAAAATAAAATACCTGAGCATTGGAATTTGAAATCATTATTGAATGTTGGGAGACAACGTGAAATCCTTCAGCATTGATTTCAGTATAGATCTAAATGTCGTAAGACTGACTGAAGACTGAAGAATGTAATTTAACATTTTATAAATATGGTATTGCAGAATCCATACACCTCGACAGCTGATGCCCAATGATATGACATTATTGTTTGTCATATCTGTCATCATTATCCAGTTGTTAAGTTGTGATGCAATAATGTGCTGATCATTTTTTTTTTCTGTGTCCAATTGGGCCTACAAAGGCTTGTTTCTTTACCATAGACAGTAAAAGAAACATTGGCCGCGTTTCCCAGATTCATTAAGAAGCACTTAAGGCCCATTGAGGCCATCTAATTGTACATGGACAGTTGTAACTATTCAACACTATATGACATGACTAGACTGACATGTTATCATGGCAGAGACCTCTCATTTATGACTTCTGTGGTGGTTTTACGCTGCAATTAAGCATTATACAGTACCATCATGCATCACATTGCCACAGAGAAATGAGAACACTGCTGGATACATTGTGATATCTGAATTATACGCTGTGTTTTCGTTTTGATCATTCATTTTGATTATCAATAACTAAATAAACTAAATGGCCTCCTATTATTTTTGTCATGATGTTTATCATCCACTGGCCTCTCATTACCTGGAAGTGTTACATATGACCTGTGTTAATATGAAATGCACTCAAACAAACCAAACCACACTTGTTTACTGCATGGCCATGTTTACTGGTATCTGTCATCGCTGAACTCTGGTTGGCCACGTTCATGTTTTTATTTATTTATTTTTAGTATGTTTTATTGGGCTTTTTTGCCTTTATTTGTAGAGGACAGTGAAGGGTGAGACAGGAAGTAAGTGGGAGAGAGAGATGGGGTGGGACTGGGAAATGACCGCAGGCCGGACTCAAACCTGGGTCCCCGTGGGCACTCGGACCCGAAAGTGGTATGAGCGCTGTAGCCTGCTGCGCCACAGCACTCCCAGCCACGTTCATGTTAAGGCCAAACATGAGGCCTGCGTGACACCTGCAGAGGATTTGCATCACCTTCCAAATGAACACACTGCTAATTACCTCTCATTATTCCCCAAATGCTATACAGGCATGGTCTTAATTACAGACAATACAGAACAAAACAAAGAGGCAATAATTAGACTTGTGAATAATTGATTAGCCTTTCGATGACAAAACAAAGCAGACATGACAACAATTCTTGTTGTCTAACTAATTGATGCTTGATTAGCAAAACAGATATGTTTTTGTATTTGTCCCCTGTGTCTTAGCAATAGCAACTAGCTCCTGAGCACAGAGGATACTCAAACACACAAACACACACAGACACTCACAGACACACACACAGACACAGACACACACACACACACACACACACACACACACACACACACACACACACACACACACACACACACACACACACACACACACTGGTGTGGGGCTTGGTAAAGAGTATCAAGGTCAAGATCGTCTCACAGGCCTCTGTAAAGTGACTGTAAAACTGACCCACTGTATCAAAAGGGCTGAAATGTGGTCAGGTCAGAGATGCCTATCATTTGGCAGAAAGAGAAAACAATGTTCTAGCCTCTGTCACTCTGTGTCAGTACATTACACAGTTCTTCTGGTTGTTTTCCAAGAAACTATAGTGTCTCAACTTTCCGAGGTCAGGCGTTTGATTATAGGCCAAAGTATGTAGGGGTTTCAGGAGCCTTCAGCCTAGAAATTAGCTGAGGTTCACCTGCTTAGAACGCAAATTATTTTTCGTTAATTGCACACCCATGAAGTAGCTCCAGTGTCGTGTCACACTTATATTAATTTGCCAAACTCACTGTTAAAGTGAACTGTCACATTGCATCAAAGCTATAAAATAGCGATCTGATTCAAGGCAAAAACATATTAAGAAGCCCCTGTCCAAAATGAACTTAAAGAAGCAAGTTAACCACCAATCTGTCAACCAATGGTCACAAACACAAGACAAATGGCCAATCCCACAGCAGTATACAGTATACAGCATGTCATTGGAGTTATCAAGTGGGCACTCTCATTCACCGATGTTTCGTTAAGTTAGGCCCACGACATCTCATGAAGGCTTAACAGTGAGACCAGCGTCCTGGAGACACCCCCCTCCGCCTGCTACCATACTACCACATTGCAACAAACCAGCTAGTTTAGCTTGCGCTACATGATATAACCAAAATACCCAAATATAACTATATTCAGAATCCTATGCCTGCTTGACAATGAGAGATGAAACTAATGACTGGCCTTTGGCCATAGCAACCATCCATTTAGAACTACTGTAGTAATGGCAGTTTGTCTTGCAAGTTGAGAAATTAGTTGACACGTGGCAGGAAATTAGTTCTACAAACAAGACAATTTTAGCAATTAAAACATTTAAAACTAAAACAGAGAATGAACACCACGCAAGTGGCAACAGTGGTATGAACGGGATAATGGACTCCACAGCATTCGCTTCACAGAAAATAGAAATGCTAGCATGCCTGGGCCTTATGACCACCTCGAACATGCATTATTTTCTGTGAACTGAACACCGTGTTGTCCATTATCCCTTATACTGTATGATGTCTCATGCTGCTCACAACACTATTAGGCAGGCCTCACTAGACACCAGTCACTGAAACGCACTGTCTCTGGAGTGCGGTGCAACAATTAACTGCCACTATAATCAAAAGAACTGACAACCAGAGGTAGCATTGCCTACATTTGAAAAAACAATAGACAAGTCTACCTGTGTAAACTGTGGCCAATTTCTTTAGGTAAAGCCTGAGTTAGGGAAAGGGCTTAGAAAGTTTGTGACTGAGTCCGCATGCACTTCATGATCTAACAATGGGACAGTCTTCAGCCCTCACACACTTATAGGAATGCAGCTCAAAATCTATGAGGCTGAACATTGCCATTGGGTCATAGCACTGTAGCCTACTGAGATTGGGTCAAAGCACTGTATTGGGATTAGTATGTTGGGTCATAGTACTGCATTTTGGGCCCTCTGCACAACCCTATTTATCTTCTCTTTTGTCATTTGGTTAGCTGTGGCCTTTGTCCAATGTGGTGCTCCTAGAGGTAGCGTGTGAACACAGCATGTGATGACGTGTCAATTATGAGTGGGATGAAGGCCGCAGCAAAGTAGCTTATTTCTCAAGAGAGCTGAGGATTCAGTTAAGTTGCAAGCAGGAAATAACGTCAGCTGCTTGATATAATCTACTGTAATATGCAAATATTGACCTCCGACACTGTATAAATTCTAAGAATGTATCAAGACCTAACGTACTGTAGGTGGATGAGATAGATTCATCTTTTGGAAATGAATATCTACTGATCGAGTGACATGTGAAGAATCATTTGTGGTTATCACTGTAATGTTTAAGGTCTTTAATGTAAACTTTCAAGTATATAGTCAATAATTGCCATTACCCAATAATGTTCAAATCACATTCAACCTTACTATATTTCTACATGTTTTGTGTTTGCATTGTTACACCCACAGTATGTGTAACATTCTTGAAAACTGGGGGCTCACTCAAAATGTGTCTTATGTTATTCATGTGCTGTGCATGCCTTATAATGATTACATACTGTATGATGTACAGTATATAGCATATGTACACATTTACAACATTGTGAGACACATACATGTTTAATGCTTAATGTTTCTGAGATCATTATCACTGTATCATAGTTGTTCGCTTTATGTGCGGCAGATAAGCTATGGATGGCAACAGCAGCAGCGCCAACAGCAGTGGACAGGGCCTTCTTGCTGGCACCGACGCTGTGCGAAAGGACGCGAGCACGGCCGTGGTCCAGGTCCTCGTGTGGCCCTTCATCTACGTCGACCTCTTCATGCTCTATGTCTTCCTGCGCCGGCCCCTCCTGAGGGCCGAGGCTCGCTACGTCCTGTTCGCCCAGACCTTGTTCGCCGACGCCGTCTTCCTCCTGCTGACCGACTTTGTGGTCATCACTCTGCACGCCGTCCTCCTGCTGCCCGTAGGGTTCTGCGTCCCGCTCGTGATTTTCATGGACAGCCTGACGCACGTCTCCCCCACCATCATCGTGGCGATGTGCCTGGAACGCTACGTGGCCATATGCATGCCGCTGCGACACGTCAGCATCTTCACCCCGAACCGGACCAAGGTCGTCATCGCCCTTGTCTGGTTCCTGAGCTTTATCAAATCGTTTGTTGACTTGGTCATATTCCTCTCCTACGCTGCCGGGAGTTACTTCTCCCAGTTGACGCTTTGCTACTATGAGATTTTGCTGTTGCAAGACTGGCACATGGCGATGCGGGCTAATTTGTACATTCTGAATTATGCCGTCGTTCTGCTCGTCCTCCTTTTCTGCTACGCTTCCATCATGCATATTGCACAAAAGGCCTCGGGCGACGACAGAAAAGCCGCATCGAAGGGCCAGAGGACGCTGTTGCTGCACCTCCTGCAACTCGTCCTGTGCACACTGGAGATTATCTGCCCTTTCGTGGAGAACAAGATCCTGGAAATGAGAGACATTGAAGTGTACCTTATTGTGCGCTACTTCAACTTTCTGGCATTTTCTGTGCTTTCGAGAGCAACAAGCCCCCTGATCTATGGCTTCAGAGATGAGCGGTTTTATGCATCTCTGAAGCAGTATGCCAAGTGTGGAATGAATTCCGTCTCCACAGACAAATGACAGTGCCACCCTTCATAATTATATTCACACACACAGCTTTAAGGCAATTCGGAATGTATTTATTTCCAAAATGAATCATTGAGCTAATTGATTATTGAAAAGATCTAAGTGCAATTTAAAAAAAATATTTGAAATAAATCAGTACAACATGTTGGGCTTCATCATCTCTGTATAACATCATGTCTAAAATAAATACAGGGCCGCAGTCTCATGTTGAAACTTTACCCTGGGTCAGCTCCAGATGTGCATAGAGCAGTATTCTAGCAGTGATGTTGATAGTGATATGCCAAAAGATGGACCACTATAGATATAGCATAGTAATAAATACATAGTAATTTTCATTTCATTTTCATTTTTAACACTCATTTTGAATGGCGTTTGCTGTGAACACTGTTATGAATAGCATACATTTTTCTGATCTCCTCTTATGGTTACCGAGTTCTCCATGCAAAAAAAAACAAATGGATAAAAATGTACGTAACTGAATACAAGCTATAAGTGCCCTGTCATCTTTTACATTACATACACAACAAAAGACAGAAATAAAGCAGAACTTGATGTTCACTGCAAGGCTGATATTCTCTTGGTTTGTATCAAATGAAGTAGAGTCATCTTAAAGGCACAAACTGTAGGAGTTACGAGGAGACTTTTTCAGGAAGTTTAACGCCAGCATTTGTCCTGCCATTCAAACTTAGTCGAACTTAGTTGAACCTTCTAGTTTTGCATTATTTTTCACATTAGAACGACCCACACCCTACTCTCCACCTGCTTGTTCGTTGCATAACCTTTTGCCCACAGACAGAATACTAAATTCTATTTTGGCTTTATTGCTGCACTTTTAGATTGCAAGGGTACAAGGATACAAGGATGTTTATTTCTCACATGCATATCATTACTAATGTAGAGAATGCAGTGAAATTGTCAGATTAGATTCAGGTTCGAGTCTTGAGTTGGAATAATATTACTTCATCGTAAAGCCATAGGCTTTTTTTTTAGACCAATGATGCTTCTACTTTACCTAATAATACAGGTATTGTGAATAGGACAAAGTTATAATATATAACAGCAAGTCCTGACCATAAACAACAGTGCACAGGTAATGGAACAGTACGGCCATAGAGGACCTAGAGCAGTCAGTTCTACCCACACTGAGACCTTAACTCGTAATCAATATTATTTCAACAGAACACCAAGTGCTTTGAAATAGCCTTTAAAATACATTATACAGCGGTTGACAGCTGTATATGTTTGCAATGGTAATTGCATTAATTAATTTTACCACAGAACGTTGAGAAATCCCATTCAAGTTAACCCTTATGTTGTCCTTGGGGTCAATTTGACCCCAAGCAGTGTTTAACATCATAAAATATATGGTTCACTTTTTTTGTTTTGCTTCAAGTTTCATGACTTTTCCTTATTTGAAGGGTACAACAGAGTAAACATGAACTTTGCACAAAAATATGTTTCCAATGTCCTGTAAAAAAAATAGTTACGTTGGTGGTATTGGGGTCAATTTGACCCCATTTTTATGAAACATGATGAAAATGAATATTTGACAAATTATGGATATTATTATTGTAATAGTATGAGAACATGTAGCTATTATCATTATTTCATATACAAGTACATATTACATATAAGTTATTTTGGCAGGTCTGAAAAAGTCCAAAAAGTCAGCCTTTGGGCTGTTGACACTAGATTGGCCATATTGCCAGTCAGGGTTCCAGGGTTCATAAAGGGGTGTGGGGGGGTGGGATTGTTTTGTAGGGCTTTTGATAGTGGTTATTACACTCTTGCTAAGTACCTACCACAAAAAAAAATTGGGTAAAAAAAATAATTTTAATCATTTTTGAGAGTTTTTTGTAGCTGGGGTCAAATTGACCCCAAGGACAACGAACGTCGTAAGATTTTAGGACAACATGAGGGTTAATGGAGCGTTCTACTGGCATTGTGAAAAGCTGTATAATAGCATCACTTAAACTATCTACCTATACACCTATGACTTTTTGCAAGGGTGCAGTGATATCACGCACTACTACTGCTTGTTGCCTATGGGGACTATTTTCAGATGTCACTGCGCCCATGGTACGTTTGCAGCTTCCCTTGATTATTACGCCAGATGAGAGTGTAGTTCCACGTCAAATCAGCCTAGAAAAACGGCAGGTTTCATTTTCAGTTATATTAGTGTTATTGCACTTTCTAACTTGAGAAGAGACATGTTTTAAATGGGAAAATTACCGGAAATCTCAGTCACTTTTAAGCATGATGCTAGCAGGCGAGAAGCTAATGGTCTAATCCGATGCAATGATCTATGCTAGGCTGAAGCTATAAATTGTATCGCCAGACTCACAGAATGGCTGGATGAACGGGAAAAAGATATATATCGATTGTTTCGCTCGAGGGGAGGTGGAAAATGAGCTTATTTCCAAAAATGAAAGAATATCCCTTTAATTATTCTACCAACCACCACTATAATGTCAACCTAGCAACCACTATAGCAACCGACATTATTACCCTTGCAACCAGTATAGTAACCAGCATGTCTACCCTAGCAACCATCTTATTTACCCTAGCAACCACCACTATAATGTCAACCTAACAACCGCCATAGGAACCAACATGGTTATTAATAATTGTATGTATTGTTTCAATTAAGAACAATCATATGAAGTTGTATCATATGATTGTCATATTGCATGGTGCAAAAATAAGTTTACGTAGTCTTTAAAAATGAGCAAGCTAGCTAGGCTAGGCTACTCCCGAAGGTACACTATACGAAATGCCATCAGACTTAAACTTCGTGGGCCAGGACAACTGTTCGGGTAGGCTACAGAACAATGTTGCAAGTTCTTGAGCAAAAGTACCAGCCAATCGTGAAACAATTTTTGGAATACACACACACACACAAACACACACACCATCAATGGCTATCTGCTTAACTGCACACAACTGAAGGAATCACCTTATGTCCTCATTAGGGAAACCATATATGGGAAACACCCTTATTTTGAAAAGCGTGAAACATGTAAGAAGTAGGCTACTTCCTGTGTATTGTACCTACCCTTTCCTTGAAATTTTTCAATTTGCACATTTGTATCGAGACTTGTAAAAGCCATTTTGTGCTCAGACATTTCTAAATTTGCACTTGCAAATCTAAATATGTTTTGCACTTTGTAAATTTGCCAATGCAAATCTGTTTTGCACTTTTCTACTACTGTAGTTTCAACTGTAAATTATATTTTACATCACAATTTTTGCATTTTAATGTCCTGGTAATTCCTTGAAATATGACTTTACTTTAAACTGTTAATTCTAATGTTAATGCAATGTTTATTTATTTAATTTATTTTGGCATAGGGGCCTGCTAAGAACTATGAACATAAACATAAATGTACATTGTCAAATTATACAAATATTAGCAAAAGTATTTGCAAACAAACATGAGTCATAAAATGTGGATATCTGTACCTATCCATCCTGTACCTTGCCAATCCATCCTGTAAATGCTTGAATGTGTTTACAGGTGATAAGACTTGTAAACTGTATGTAAAGCTCTTAATTTCAAGATCATATACAACACAGCACCAAATTAACATAGTGCGTTAAAAAAAAGACAAACAACATGTTCAATCAATGACATGAGGTCATCTGATCAGTACCATGGGATTCCCTGAGAGAACTTAAAGAAGGAGCACTTTCCATGCATGGCAATACGTTGGTGGGTCCTGGATCAGCAACAGAGCTCCCTGACAAAGTGTAAGGGACTGACAACATTTCATGTCTGTACCTTCAGAATTCTTCTCATATTGTAATGAAATGAATATGATGGGATGTTTATCGGTGCATTTTGTAATTTTTCAATTGTTATGCATTTACATGTGCATACCTGACCTGCTATGTAACGAAGAGGGACGTCAGAGGCATTTACAGTGTCACACTTTTATCAGCTGGTTAAACCACTTTGGTGATTGTGGAAGTGAGTGTTTGATCTGTTATGCCTTTATGCATTTCTGGTGTACATCATCCATGTTGCATACTGTATGTTTGTAAAATGTTAGAAAATGCACTTTAAAGGCCTGTCAAGGACAAAGCCTAAAACTTGTTTACAACATTTATTGTGACATTTCTTGCTTATTCTGTAAAGCTAAATGTACTGTATAAATAAATGTATATGCTAAAGCTAAATGTATAAATGTAACATGTATGTTTGTTTGCTGGTTTATCTATTCGTTTAATCTCTCTTGCTGTCTCCACGGTGCAGAGAGATGAACAGCAGTGGCGATGACCAGCTGCTGAAGAGCAACGACCAAACGCGTCTGAACATCACCACTTCCCTGGTGCAGGTGCTGGTGTGGCCGTTCATCTCCATCAACCTCTTCATGTACTTCACCTTCCGGGCCAAGCAGAGCCTCCGGGTCGAGGCGCGCTACCTGCTCTTCGCCCAGACGCTCCTGGCCGACTCGGCCCTCTTCCTCATGACCAACTTCTCTGTGATCACCATCAACCAGCACCGGCTGCTGCCCATCGGCTTCTGCGTCCCCTTCCTCATCGTCATGTACACCTTCAACCAGGTGTCGCCCACCGTCATCGTGGCCATGTGCCTGGAGCGCTACGTGGCCATCTGCATGCCTCTACGGCACGTCAACATTTTCTCCCCAAACCGGACTCTGATCGTCATAGCCTTTGTGTGGTTCATGAGTTTCATAAAGCCTTTCATTGATTTCCTCATCCTCCTCTCTGTGGTCTCCCAAGGTTACTTCAAGAGACTCAACTTCTGCTATTATGAAATTATGCTGCTGGCCAAGTGGCATATGATGATGAGGGGTAACCTGAACATAATGAACTATCTGGCCATTTTAGTGGTCTTGCTGTTCTGCTATGTGTCAATCTTCCGTGTTGCCCGACGGGCGTCGGGTAAAGATAAGAAGGCGGCAGCAAAGGGGCAGAGGACACTGCTGCTCCACCTGTTACAGCTGTTCCTGTGCACTTTAGAGATTATCTGCCCCTATGTGGAGGCGAGGGTGATGGAAGTTGATGTACAGATGTATCTTATCCTGCGCTATTTTAACTTTCTGGCGTTTACCATTCTCTCCCGGGCAATTATTCCCTTGATCTACGGCTTCCGAGATGAGAAGTTTTATGCCGCAATGAAAACCTATGCCCGGTGTAAGCGGAGTCATGTTTCACCTCGTAAATTGAATTTGACACAACGTGCCAAATGAAAAAAAAAAAGGAGAGCGTAAGAAGACACAGAGAAGTCTGGGACTTTGTGACTTGCTTTTGTGTAATGTGATTTTGAACAAAAAAAAATTAATGGAATGCTGAACATTGATGAAAACAAGCTGAAACTGTATTCTGTAATCATCACATCTTTCAATAAATTTGTTTTCATTTAAAAAATGAATAGGGTCCCATATATAACCCATTTTTTCATATTTTTATTAAATGAACCACAAAATGTGACAGTTTGCACATACTGTAGGTCTTGCAACTAACACAACATTTTTAGGCTCTAAAACATTTGTTTAATCTAATACTGTTTTAATCTATAGCTTAAGAATGACCCTGGCCAACCGCACCCATGTATGACTTCCAGACAGTATAGTTAAACATGTTTCAGAGACCACGTGAAAACGTGATAAAAGTCAAAGCTTAAGGTATAATTTACAAATGGCAACGTTTTTGGGAAGACTTGTCTAAAGCCCATGCTCCCTATGCTTCTCTTTTAGTCCTTACGATATAATACAAGACTCCCTAATTTTGGTCAGTAGGTACCCAGAGACGGACAGCCAGGGTTCAGAAAGTAAAAGTCCTGCTATAAGTGTTTGATCCAATAATTTAGTAAACCAACTAGCAGCCAAGTATATCATACAATTAGTGAAGTGCACAGGTAGAAAAATGGCAGGACTTTTACTTTCTGGAGCCGGGATGTTCGCTTCTGTCGGTAGCATTCAAGGGGAAGTCTCATAGTGATTTTTGACAAGTATACCACCCTAGCCTTTTGTGTTTTATCAGCCTGTTTATGTCCATTTGTCTGGGTGGAAATCTTACCGTAGAATAGACTAAACATTTTAACTGATTAAAAAGCTCCACAAAACTTCCACAGCTGATTATTTACAGTAAGTCAATATTTTCTTGTATTACAGCTTAACCGAAATGTTATGTAGGCTATGAGTATGTAAATGAGCCATTATCTATGAAGGGCCGCCTAGGACATAATTCATACTTGGTCTTACATAGATACACCACACACTCACTATTATCAAAGAGTACTTCTATACTCTTTGATATGATAATCCTTTTACATGTATGTATGAGAGGGCATAGTGGTGTATCTGAGAGAGTATAGTAGTGTAGCCTATGTGAGAGAGTATAGTGGTGTGTGTATGTGTGTGTGTGAGAGAGAGAGAGAGAGAGAGAGAGAGAGAGAGAGAGAGAGAGAGAGAGCTTGATTGAAACGTTTAGCCTAATTGATCGCTCAGCTCATGATTGGGTCGTCAATGTCAGTTCTCTCTAGCTAGCCAATTAAAATGAGTTCTCTTGCTAGCCAATTACTTAGTTTGCATTAAGCTTTGTTCCAAAACAGACATGCTGGTAGGTCGTTTTGGTAACCTAGCAACAATAAACACTTGACCAAAGCGCTCTGAAAATGAGGTTGAGGGTGCTGTCGGCGCAAAAAAAAGTGATGGGTGGACACAGGCTCACGACTCACTGGCCACAGCAGCCAAGGTTACCAAAACCGTCTGCCAGTCAGACAGTAATGCTGCCAGCACAATCCTTTTAAAAATGTTATTTCGATGCTAACCAACTAGCTAACTAGCTGAAATGACAGCAATCGTTCAGGACTCAGCTCATATGACTTCGACAGACAAAAGGAGCTCATTTAATTGGCATCACAATAAAAGGTCAGTGTTTCCCAGACTTTTTTTCCTTGAAGGCCCCCTTGCCTGTGTCTAAGACAAGCCAGAGCCCCCTATTCAAACTCCTACCAGCACACACACAACATTGTTTATTGAACGATCGGGGTCCGGGGATAAATTACCAATGCCTAGCCTAGCCCGACCTGAAGGTTGTTTACACAAGTTCAGAGGTCAGAGGTAATAAACAGCTACATGAATTCAAATGTGGAACAAAAATATGTTTTAATTTGGATTATACAGAGTTTTAATTCGCCAACTAGGTGTGTTATTGGGATTTTATACATTTAAATGTGCGCAAATATAATTTTGATAATCTCATAACCTCAGCCTAGGAAACATTGTGCGCATTGTGCGCACCTGCAATCTCTGGCGGCCCCCGGACTCCAGGTTGGAATCCACTGGAATAGGTCACCCCCTATGGCTTTGTAATTTATGTTACTATGTGTGTTATTAGGACCTGATTAATATTCATCATAAATTAATCTATACCTATAATAAGGGAGGCCTTTTCTCTGGGTGTCTGGGTCAGGATATTACAGCAGGTAAAGAAGAGGTGGTTCAGATCCAGAGACACACAGAGCAGCTCTTTCAAACAGTGTCTGTTTAAATGAAAGCTTTTAGACCTCAATTCATCAACAAAAGCTGTTGATTATTGTTTTCATTTTCTTATAACCATTAATGTCTGTTAGTTTCCTGCATATTATGGGATCTCTTCTGATGCATTCATTGTCATTATGCGGCTTTTGTTTTTGTAGCTCATAGGTTACTCATATTGAACACTCCGAATGCCGAATGAATGGCTCCAGTATGTTTTAAAATGTGCATCCATTTTAGGGTAATGTGTCTTCATTTCATCATGCTTTATTATGTTTGAAGATTTCAGAGACATGTCTGAAAACAGCAGTGAACAGAAGATCCTGAAAGGCAACGACCCGATTCGGCTCAACCTGACCACAGCCCTGGTGCAGATCCTGGTGTGGCCCTTCATCTACATCAACCTCTTCATGTACTACACCTTCCGCAGGAAGCCGGCGCTCCAGGCAGAACCGCGCTTTGCGTTCTTCGCCCAGATGTTGCTCGCCGACTCGGCCCTCTTCCTCATGACTGACTTTGTGGTCGTCACCATCCACGTTCACTTCCTGCTGCCGCTGGGGTTCTGCATCCCGTTCTCTGTCGTTCTGCACGCTCTCACCCACGTCTCGCCCACCTTCATCACGGCCATGTGTCTGGAGCGCTATGTGGCCATCTGTTTCCCTCTGCGGCACGTTGATGTCTTCACCCCGACCAGGACCCTGTTTATTGTAGTCGTTGTGTGGCTCCTGAGTTTTCTGCGCCCATTTGTCGACCTGTGCATTCTTTTATCGGCCGTGTCCAAAAGCTACTTAAATGGATGGAATTTTTGCTATTATGAGATTCTCCTGGTGATCAAGTGGCACATGGAACTAAGGGGCAATTTGTTTATTTTGAACTACCTGGTGCTCCTGGCCATTCTGTTCTTTTGTTACGTTGCCATTATTCGCGTCGCTCGCCGGGCCTCCGGTAAGGACAAGCAGGCGGCCGCTAAGGGCCAGAGGACCCTGCTGCTGCACCTCCTGCAGCTCTTCCTGTGCACGCTGGAGGTCGTTTGTCCTTACATCGAGGCCAAGGTCATACAGATCGATCTGAACATTTACGTCATCGTACGCTATTTCAATTTCTTGGCATTCACTATTCTGTCCAGGGCAGTGATTCCGCTTATCTATGGCTTCAGAGATGAGAAATTTTACTCTGCTATGAAAAGTGTTGGAAAATGGAATAAGAGCAAAATTAATTTTGTTAAATAAAATATGCTACATGATGTGACATAGGAAAAATAAGGGGGTGAGTTAGGCAAAATAAAGATTTTATCTTTAAAATTGTTATTAGCATTATTAGCAAAGCTGCCAAAATAGAAAGAAAAAACCTTCCAGGTTCCTAAAATTCACTCAGAACTCTGTAGGGTCTTTGTTGTTTCAGTAATTTGTAGTATGAAAATAAATAACATAAAAATAAAGCTTTAATGTTTTCACTATTGTATTGTTTTCTTATGTACATATATTTTTTTTTGGGGGGGGGGGGGGGGGGGGGGGCTTTTTATGCCTTTAATCAGATAGGACAGTGTAGGGTGACAGGAAACGAGTGGGAGAGAGAGTGGGGTGGGATCCGGAAAGGACCACGGGGCGGGAATCGAACCCGGGTCGCCGGCGTGCGGTGCAGGTGCCCCAGCCAGTCGCGCCACGACTGGGGCCATGTACATATTTTGTGAGGTTTAGTCTGTGGTGTAAGTCAACAAAGGGCATGCACATCCAAACAAAAGTAATCTGTAAGTCCTGGACAGAAGTATAGAGTATAGATTTGGGAGCAGTTTGTGATGTGCATTCTCCATGCTTTTTGATTTATATATTTTTAAGTCGGTGGTAAATTAAATCTCTTAAGTGGTTGATCCATCAACATATGTGTATGTTCTCCATCTTTCATGCCATTCATGGCATCATTGATTAGTTCAGGGAATTGAGCGACTGTCTGTAAAGACTGTACACTTTATGAACACTGTGTGTTTGACATAAAAGGTCCATCCTCACAAACAGGACCATCATCATGGCAAAATGTGCCTATACACTGACAGTATACTGATGCATTCCTAAGCTCTTCTGTTTGTCATTCTTCACATTATAGATTTTTTAATCTTGATACAAGATAAAGCATATTGTACATAATAGTACCGCTGCTCAGTCCCGTACATCCTCTCCCACTTGTCAATATGTCTCCTTCTTCTACTCCATCCTCTTTCAACCTTCGAGTATGTGTATGCGTGCCTGCGTGTGTGTGTGTCTCTGTGTGCATGTGTGTGCCCATGTGTGTTTATGTGTGTGTGTGTGTGTGTGTGTGTGTGTGTGTGTGTTTGTAAGAGCAACCAGTTACCTCTACCAGCAACCCTTCGTTCAACACCACCATCTACAGGCCAATGGGTGCACAGTCACTAAATGTAGACATGAAGCCAATCCTAAAAAAAAATCCCTTTGATGAAATTTCACGAAACTTGGCATACCCCCAGAGGATGTCAGGTTAATCACACACATTTTGCACACATTTTGTGCAGTTCAGAACATCTCAACCTCAACTTTTACTTATTTTTTTGCAAATCACAAATGAGTAGTTAAGGCTCACGTTGATGTGGGCCCTTGAGATCAACGTACCATAAAAATGTCTTTATTTTCGGTGTCATGATTCAGGTAGTTATTTAGGAAAAACTGCATTTTTGTGGGTTTTAGGGGTTGGAGGGTGGGGGGAGTGGCCCCCGGGGACCAAACAAAAAATGCTCCATAAAAGTCTAGTTGGGCTACATGGCCACCAAGTTTCATGTGCCCTGGTATTTCGGTGTCCCGGGTATCGCTGACCAAAATTCAGGAAGTAGATGATGGGAAAACATGAATAGATAAATAGATAAATGAATGAATAAATAGACAAAAAGAACTTTGACAATCCTTATATGACGCTTCTCTAGCTACACTAGCTGCAGTCATATAACACTTGGTTAGATTGTATTAGATAAGCAGCTGTTGCAGTGCATATTTAAGGCCTAGTGTACAGTGACCTATCCATCGCATATCATCTTTGTCCTCTTTCCTGAGTTCAGACTTAATTCATAGTATTTCATTTTTCAGGCATCCCATTATACCACAATAAAACGGTCTTTTGATCTGATGAAAAAAAAGTGCATTGGGTTTTATCTTGTAGGCCTATGAGTTTTCAGATAATTGCACACTTCACATTAACATTAACTCACATAATTGTACAGAACAGCTCTCCATTCAAAACTTAGAATGTTTACAAAAGTACACATTCTACTGTACAGTATGTTGTCTTCTGTAACCCATAGCAAAGAAACCACTAGGGACAGCCATAGCACTACTGACTACTGTCTGATCAATACTGCTCTAGGCTTATATTAAGGGACGGCTGAGGGCGTCTTGTCACTGATTCCTCCTTCCCTTGAGCAGACTTCAGAGACATGTCTGAAAACAGCAGTGAACAGAAGATCCTGAAAGGAGATAACCCGATTCGGCTCAACGTGACCACAGCCCTGGTGCAGATCCTGGTGTGGCCCTTCATCTACATCAACCTCTTCATGTACTACACCTTCCGCAGGAAGCCGGCTATCCGGGCAGAACCACGCTTCGTCTTCTTCGCCCAGACGCTGCTCGCCGACTCGGCCCTCTTCGTCATGACGGACTTTGTGGTCCTCACCATCCACGTTCACCTGCTGCTGCCGCTGGCCTTCTGCATCCCGGTCGCCGTGGTCATTCACGGGCTGGCGCAGGTGTCGCCCACCTTCATCACGGCCATGTGCCTGGAGCGCTACGTGGCCATCTGCTTCCCTCTGCAGCACGTCAACGTCTTCACGCCGGCCAGGACCCTGATCATTTCAGTTGTGGTGTGGTTCCTGAGCTTCCTGCGGCCCTTCGTCGACTTGTGCATCTTCTTCTCCACTGCGCCCAAGAGCTATTTGAAAGGGGTGAACTTTTGCTATTATGAAATTATTCTTGTGGCTAAATGGCACATGGAGCTGAGGGGCAATTTGTTTATTTTGAACTACTTGGTCCTTTTGGCCATTCTGTTCTTTTGTTACGGGGCGATTATCCGTGTCGCTCGACGGGCATCGGGGGACGACAAACAGGCGGCCGCCAAAGGCCAGAGGACCCTGCTGTTGCACCTCCTGCAGCTCTTCCTTTGCACACTGGAGGTCTTCTGCCCTTACGTGGAGGCCCAGGTCATGAGAATCAGTGTGAACACGTTTATAGTGGTGCGCTACTTTAATTTCCTGGCATTCACTATTCTGTCCAGGGCCATTACTCCACTTATCTACGGATTTAGAGACGAGAAGTTTTATGCTGCTATGAAAAGTGTTAGTCAGTGGAAAAAGAGCAAAGTTCATTATGGCAGATAGGATATTTTCAACATTATATTACCAGGTAAATTATATGACATCATGTGAGGAAGGTAAATAAAGATTTTATTAAGGAAATTCCTGTAAGCACAGCTGCTAAGAAAAGAAAAACCAACCACTGCAAAAAGGTTGGGTGCAGAGAATATGCCATCATACACACATTTCAGTAATGCAATGTTGTGTTTCGACTTCATATAAAGACAGCTTTTCCCTGTGTTTTATTGCTTTGTTTTATTGTTTCATTTGTAAATATGTCATAACTGCTGTTGTGAGTGAAGTTGTGGTGTTACATGCAATATTTCAACCGGTCCACCCACCAACCCAGAAAAAGGCTGCTGCAGGAGTTAAAACATGTAAGACTGCACACATGTAAGAGCCCAGTGCAGCTCAACAGTCAGACTGCAGGGTCTCAGTAGGGCACGAAGAGTGACTCTCTCCTCTGAGCCTAGCTAGAAAGTGATCAACTACCACAGTCCTGCCCCTTCTCCTACATAGCTACCCTCTGATCCGTTTACTCTTTCCTGCCCTGATGGCATCAGTGGCACACCTGACCCCTGGGTCTAACAGCACTCTGATATTCTGTATCTGATACAGTATGCTTTGGTATATACTGCCTTGTATGTATGCTCCTTGTCTGTCAATACGACAAAAAAAATGTAAATTAAATATTCCTTTCACTATTTAACATATATGTTCTGAGTTAATCAAGTTTGCTGATTATGTTAACTTGCATGTTCCAAAGCTGTGAGAAGTTTGTTGATCCTCATCCTTAACTTTGTTATGAAACTTAGGCAGCCGTGGCATACTGGTTAGGGCTTCGAGCTTGTCACCAGAGGGTTGCCGGTTCAATCCCTGACCAGTCCCTGGCTGAAGTGTCCTTAAGCAAGGCACCTACCACCTCACTGCTCCACAAGCATTGCTGTTGGGTAGGCAGCTCACTGCTCTGGGTTAGTGTGTGCTTCATCTCACTGTGTATTCACTGCGTGTTGTGTGTGTTCACTAAGTAAAAACTGAAAAGTATACTATACTTATACTGTACTGTACTTATACTTTCAAACATTAATGGTTTGAAAGGCATTAAGAATTACGGCTCCGTTCTGACCAGCAGTTATTTTCTACCCCACCTGAACACCCAGACACACACGTCCCCCCACATCCCCCATCCATGTTTACCACTCACTACCCGCCATTGTTAACTCCTCTCTACATAATACACTTACACTTTACTTGAAGGTATCTACAAAAGAGTGAAATGACACTGTCATGAACATATCATAAACATTATAAAGAAGTCATAAACGCTTATGGCATAACATTTCTGTCATTTACATTCGTACATCCTGACAAGTTAGGGCTAGGGTTAGGGTTAGGGTTAGGGTTAGGTTTTGAGCAAAGTACAACGGTCCTCCCCAAAACATGGAATTACTCCAAGCATGGTTAGCAGAGGAACCGAGGAAAGTGCACAGGCCGACGCTTGTTAAGCATTGTCACAAGAATTGTGAATCATTCCCGTTGGGGCCCCTTTATGGGTTTAGGAAAAAAGAAAAGTCAGAGGGAGAGAATTAGGCTTCAATAAGCATAGGGCTAGTGGGAGGTTAAGTTTAGGATTAAGTTAAGGTGTAGGATTAGTTTTAAGTACACTGAGGTTATGTTTAAGGTCCAAGCTTAGGTTAAATTGTAGTATTTAGGTCCTAACATGAGGTTATATCAGAGAACGTAGGTTATGGTAATATCAGAGAACGTGAGGTCTGGTTAGGTCCGACTGGGGTTAAGTTTAGGGCCTAGGCTTAGGTTCAGGTGTAACATTATTGAAACCGCTTTGTGTTAAGGGCGACTGAGGTTATGCCCAGGCAGCAAAAATTGTGCGGGCCGAACGCGGCCCGATTAAAACGAAAACACTCGGCCAATCCTCGGCATGAATCTAGGACCGATTGCTCTACAAGCTTTCGGCTGTAACGCGGCCCGATTAAGGCGAAAACACTCGGCCAATCCTCGGCATGAATCTAGGTCCGATTGCTCTCCGAGCGCTCGGCTGTAATGAGGCCCTATTGCGGAACCCCGATGTAAAGCCCCCCGTCCAGTTCATTGTCTGGGTTTTATTGATTTCCATTCGTGTCAAGTTAATACTAGAATTGCTAAGCAGTTCTTTATACAAGATATGCCTAATCTGCATATAAATCATAGACAGTTTTCAAGTTTAAAGCATTTTTATTGGACTATACATCACAGCATTCATGTAAAACCAACAGTTCAAATACTTTGAAACATTTAACAAGTCCACTGCATTTGAGTTTGAAACTTATCTACGATGTCTACCGGTTTGCTCTGGCTTCACCATCTCTGTCGGAGGTCAGCTACATCCACCTGGTGCCGAAGAGCTTTTCTGTGGAGTCTTTAGTCAGGGAATTCCGGCGGACTGCATCTGAGAAAAAAAAGACGGCAGCATGTTAGCTAGTTGATTCAGTGTAGCACGTCTCTGTAACCGTAATATGCTAGCCTACTGGACCAGTACAAAAGTATGAGAAAGAGACACGAGACACCAGTTTTCAGAATAAAAATGAAATAAGTCAGTTGTAGGATTTTGTTCCAATTTATTTTCTTCCACAAGTCGAAGACTGAGCTCGTAAATAACCCATATATTGCATCCAAGCTGCAAAGAAATATGAGCTAACATCCCAGCTAGTTTTAGCCCCTTAGCCAATGTTTACCTTTGAGCTAAACAGCTATCGTTACACCTTATTGATCCCCCTTTCGGTTGTTGTCTGATTGTTAATTGAATTACATTTCTGAATTCTTTCTTTTCGTTTCATCTGGAGGGATAGAACGAAGGAACTTCGCGGACAAAGTGGGTCAACATTTCATTAGTAATAACACGAATGTAGTAGTTATGTAAAATGTTAAGGGAACTCAATTGTTGATGATTTATAGGGAATGTTAAACAAGACGTACCTCAAGTTAACCGTATTTCGCAGAAGTCAGGCGTCTTCTCTCATCCAAAGTTATGCACACTCCAGTGATGACTTGAGCTGACTGCGTGCTTGACGATTGCTGCAGTAGCCGTTGAAATCGGCTTCATACTGGTAAAAAGGGTCTGAGCCGAGCGCCCAGTTAACAGCTGTCGAGCAGCGGCCTGCAGGTGGCAAAATGACCTGGCCCAATTGTGGTTGCCACTACTCAGCCGAGGACGCGTCTCAGCCGACAGCGCCGCAGGTTTTGCGGAAGCGGCCCGCTCCTAATTTCTAGCAGGGCGCCGATGCCGCAACTCAGCCGACAGCGCCGGAGGTTTTACGGAAGCGGCCCGCGTGTAATTGCTAGCTGGGTGTTTAGGGCCTGAGTTTAGGTTTAGGTGTAGTATTGAGGTCCTGACATGAAGTTATATCCGAGAACGTAGGTTATGGTTATATCAGAGAACATGAGATCTGGTTAGGTCCGACTGGGGTTAAGTTTAGGTCAGATTAATCTGTTCAGTTCAGATCAGGCGAGCAACACCGGTGCTAGCAGAGGAACCCTCTTCGCGGCAGCCAAGCTGTCCACGGCATACCAGTGAGCTCAGACCAGACTCTGAGCATAGATGGGTTTCTTGTGTATCAGAGAAAGTGAGGTCTGGTTAGGTCCGACTGAGGTTAAGTTTAGGTCAGATTAATCTGCTCAGTTCAGATCAGGCGAGCAACACCGGTGCTAGCAGAGGAACCCCCTTCACGGCAGCCAAGCTGTCCACGGCATACCAGTGAGCTCAGACCAGACTCTGAGCGTGGATGGGTTTCTCGTGTATCAGAGAACGTGACCGCTTTGTGTTAAGGGCGACTGAGGTTATGTTTGAGGGCCTGAGTTTAGGTTTAGGTGTAGTATTGAGGTCCTGATATGAGGTTACATCCGAGAACGTAGGTTATGGTTATATCAGAGAACGTGAGGTCTGGTTAGGTCCGACTGGGGTTAAGTTTAGGGTTAGGGTTAGGGTTATTAGGGTTAGGTATATACTGTAGGACCAAAGCGAGATGAGTGAAAACACTCATCGTATCAGAGTTAGAGAACAAAAACCTAAAAAGTCTTGAAACTCATATATGTTATGTAGAAGGCCAAGACGCTTCTTTTGAGACCACTCTCGACTTCCTGTGATGACCGAAAGTTGGAAATAAACTTTAAAAAGCCTGTATCTCGAGAACGGAAGGTCGTAGAAACAAAATTCCACCTCTGGCATGTTCCTTGTGGTCGAATTATGTCTGACGGAGCACATCAGATTGAGTGTAGCACCTTCCGTTCAAGAGTTATAATCAAAAAACAAATTTCCCCATTGAAATGAATGGGAAAAAGAAAAAGCTGAATTTTCCCAAGGTATAACCCTAGTGTTGAGGCCAAAATCATCACCTGGAGAAAGTGTGTAGGAGTACGTTTCAGAGCATTTGGTCGATTGGTACCCCCTTTTAGTGACACTTTTTTTTTTCCCTAACATTTTTTTTTTACTGTTTGAGTGGATAGATCTTTGAAAATGACTTACAATTGCACCCCTCCATTTCACCACTAGGTGTAGGGTTTGGGAGTTATGAAAGAAAATGGGCTAGGGTTGAATTAAGAGTGTGGTTGGTACAAGGTCCCAACCCTAGGGTTTGGAATCAGCCGCGCGTGAAAAAAACATGATTTTGTTAGGGATATACTATCTCGTTATTTCGAGATAACACACTTAGGTAAAAAAAATATATATTATATACTATTTTTTATTTTATTTTTTACTTTCAGATATTATCTCGTTATTTCGAGATACTAAGTCGTTATTTCGAGATATTGTCTCGTTATTTCGAGATATTATCTCGTTATTTTGAGATGTTACTTTTATCTTGAATTAACGAGATATTATCTCAAAATAACGAGATAATATCTCGAAATAACGAGATAATATCTCGAAATAACGACTTAGTATCTCGAAATAATGAGATAATATCTGAAAGTAAAAAAAAATTAAAAAGTGTGTTATCTCGAAATAACGAGATAGTATCTCGTAATTACGAGATATTATCTCGAAATAACGAGATAATATCTGAAAGGTATAAATAGGGGTGCTACAGCACGAGTGCCATTCAGAGCTCGATCACAACGCAAGAAACATGCAGTTCAGTGAGGTTGCTAGGGAAAACACAGATAGCCTACTTCAGGCCTACCGGTCCTATCCGAACCCTAGTTCCTAAGGGATGATGAGCTCAGACTGGCTTTTTTCCCCACCCCACACCCCACACCCCTCCCCAGAAGAGCTTTGCTACAAGGCCGATGTGGATGGGGTGGTTGTGGAGCTGAAGAGCTTATACACAATTTACCCTGCCATTGCACAGCTCTTTTTGGGGGATGTTGTCAGGGCGGTCAACACATGGGGTTTTTTGAAAAAGCACATAAGGACCGAGGATTATTCCCAGGCAGTCCTGGAGGAATTTCACCATTGCCATGGTGTGAGGGTGGCCTTTCCTGGGGGGGATTGGCACCTCACTTTGTCTCTCGTTCCAAGGGACAAAGTGGTGGTGTCACACCAGTTTATCTCTAGCTCAGTGGCAAGAGCAATGACGTCCGATTTTTTTAAGGACGTCATTGGACATTTCAAGGCCCTGTTGTCAGATTTGAATTCCTTTCAAAAGGCTAGGCCGACCGTTCAGCGCAATAACACTGGCAACTTGTCGAAGATGGCAATATGTCCCGTAGACCAGCAGTTCATGCTTCTTGATAAGGCTATTGGGGAGACACGAGTACCAGCTGGTGTTAAGGTCATGTTGAGCCTTAGCCTTTTTGGACAAAAAGACCCCTCACCTCTCTGCCTGTCTGATATTGTAGACATTACAAAGGTGGAGAAAGTCTCGGTGCACGTGGCTATGTCCATTCGGACTAACCCTTCGGACTCCCTAGGCTCCTTGACACACCTCATGTGGTCAAGGTATGGGTTAGAGCAAGTGACAGGGCCTAGAGGGCATATGTTTACGAATCTGTCTATCCATGAGTCTGCGAATTTCCAGACAAATCTGGATACCAGAGCTCTGGACCTTAGTCCATTTCTCTACGGCATCCTCCAGATGCTTTTGGAATGTCCGAAGGTGAATCATATGCAATTATACTGCGACTCACCCCACACACACCAAGTACCATTTTATAAGCACCCGGTGACTGGGGTCATAACTGCATGTGAGCTTACGTTGCCTGCACAAACCAAGGCCATGTCTGTGCACGTCAAGCAGTACATAAGGCATATGGAGGACCTGATGTCTAAGGCAGATATTTTGCTCCCAGCACGGGTGGAGGCCGTACTCCTTTTCGAGGAGGAAAGGGGTATCCCCGAATTGCTGGAGCCAGAATCTGTCTTCCTGATGGAGGGCCTTCATGCCTTCTTAAGCAAAGAGGCTATGCTCCTGCCATTTCAGGAGGCTGTAGGGAGGTACCTCTGCAGGGACCTGCGTAACATCTGTTTTAGGGCTGAACACTTAGGCGGCTATGAGAACTCATGGAAGGCCTTCCAGAGGGAACTTGCTCAGGAAGAGTTCTTCCTAGGGTTAGGGTTAGGGTCAGGATTAGGATGAGGGTCACTCTTAGATAGGCCTACCACAAGTGAAGTGTTACCAAAATGATTTGCACCTGTGAAGATTTTCACACAAAAAAATTCAATATTAAAACATTGGCCCAGGCTTACAAATCAATTAACACATTTCTCCTACAGCTATAAATCATTGTGTGAAGGAATGTTGTAACGGGAGCAGGAATTTTACTACTGACCCTTGAGGTATAACAACAGACACACTAGATATATAAAACTATATGCCTGTTTTTACATTGTTTAAGAGTTTTATATATCTAGTGTGTCTGTTGTTGTACCTCGATGAGAGGGCCCGGTCGGCTTTTATCCCCCTTCAACCACCAATCACGGGTCCTGCTAATGGTCTCCATTATCAGCAGCACCTGTGGAGGAACATCTCACCAACATGCACACACACACACACACGCACAAAACCCGCCCCTAGGTACGTCATTCAATGTTTTGGCTTTTGCGCCCCACTACAATGTCCTTGTAATTGTTTACCTCATACAAATAAAAAGGCCTACAAGTTGTTGTTTAATTTTGTCCCTGACACCAAATTTAGATATTATTATCGCTGAGGATACTCAACATGTTCCCAATCACAACATATGACTTTTCTAATGGACATTTGCATTAATACAAATTTTAAAAAGCGAATGACATGGAGACATGGAATGGATTGGGGAAATGACAGGAGGTTGGATTTAGCTGGGCCTCCATTGAATCTGAATGTAGTATGGAAGTTGCAGATGCTAGTGCCACAGTGGTATCCCAGATAGCAATTTCCGTTGGGCCGGATCCGCATGAAAGCCTTTAGATCCGTATGTAGCGGACCTACGGTATCTGACTGTGGGCCAGATGTAGCCCACACCCAATAAGCGGACTCGTGTTGCAGATCCGTACACCACAGAATAAGCGGACCCCTATCACACCCAATAAGCGGACCCGTATCGAAGATCCGTAGAACACAGAATAAGCGGACCCCTAACACACCCAATAAGTAGACCCGTATTGCAGATCCGTACCACACACAATAAGCAGACCCGTACCACACACAATAAGCGGACCCGTATTGAAGATCCGTACAACACAAAATAAGCGGACCTGTACCTCACCTAATAAGCGGTCCCGTATTGCAGATCCGTACCACACAGAATAAGTGGACCCGTAGCACACTCAATAAGCGGACCCGTATTGCTGATCCGTACTACACACAACAAGCAGACCCATACTACACACACAAGCGATCCCGTATTGCAGATCCGTACCACACACATGAAGCGGACCCGTATTCATGGGTTTCATCAGGTCCCTTTGCACAGGTGTATCAAGCACCATGCAGTCTGCATTGATAATTAAGGTGCTTGATTGTATACACCTGTGGAAAGGGACCTGATGAAACCCATGAATAGGGCTCGATGGCGCTACAGCCATATTGCCTCACTCCTTAAGGCTGGCTTACATTGCACGATTTTGGTCTGTTTTAACAGTCGGCGACTAAATTTCCAAAATCGGGCGGAAATCTTGGGAGTTGTACTGAAATCGCAGCGCGCTCACGTCATCTAAATCGTTTAGTGTAAGGTGCCAATTTTAGCGGTTTTAAGTCCGTCGGAGGCAGTCTTTTTCTAGTTTTGCCGTTACGACAATATCAAACATGTTTGATATTATCGGAAGTCTTTTCAGTCGTGGCTCATGCAAATAGTGACGTGAACATTAAAAACCAATAGTAACCTTGCGCGAACATGAAACAGGAAGGGGCAAAATAGGCGACAGCTGTAGCCTTCATGATTATTTGTTATTTCATTTCTTATAATTTATTAGTCGGCTGTTCTACAGTACGTGACAGAACAACTCTATAGGCTATCTGTTAGTGATGTCACACATCAAACAATGCTGCAGAAACGCGAAAAAAATACTTTGATATGAGTAGACTATCATGTGATTTCCTGTGAATGATGACGTGTAGCCTATTGCACGATGGAAATAATTTGAGGGAATCTAGCAGCAGTCTTGTAAATAGTGACCCACAGTCTTTGCAAAATCCTAATCTGAGACTGGCCTGTGACTAAAAACTCAATGAATTGTCTTTAGATGTGAGAGGGTCTGAGACTGTAGTTTTTCAAAAATCTTTTCCAAATCTTTGCAAAGTCTGGCAATGTAAGGTAGGCTTTAGTTTACATGGATTACTATGGATTTACTCCCACCTATTAGTGTGTTCCTGTTACTTAGTTGTTGCCTTCTTGGTGCTGTGTAGTGGGGTGTAACAGCGCAACCCACGATCGCAAGAGGAAAAGAATCGCTAATACTATATTTCTGCTTCTTGTCTTCTGCATCTACATGAATGGATATTACGTTCGGTACGCTACCAACATGGTGGCTATATTCCTAGAATGCAAGGCGTGTGCCCGAGCCCTATTGCAGATCCGTACCACACACAAGAAGCAGACCCGTACCACACACAATAAGCGGACCCGTATTGCAAATCCGTAGGCCTACCACACACAATAAGCGGACCCGTAGCCTATGGCAGATCCGTACCACACACAATAAGCGGACCTGTACGGGTTCGCTTATTGTGTGTGGTACGGATCTGCAATACGGTTCCGCCTCTTATGTGTGGTATGGGTCCGCTTTTTGTGTGTGGTACGGATCTGCAATACGGTTCCGCCTCTTAGAATTGAATACTTTTTGTGTGTGTAGTACGGCCTCTTAGAATAGAATATATACTTTTTTTGTGTGTGGTAGCCTACTTTTCTTGTGTGTGGTACGGGTCCGCTTATTGTGTGGTACGGATCTGCAATGCGGTTCCGCCTCTATGTGTGGTACGGGTCCGCTTCTTGTGTGTGGTACGGATCTGCAATACAGGTCCCATATTACATATGACTTTAGGCAGACATTCACAACATCCCCAACTGGTCACCACTATAAAAAACTTTGCAGAAGAATTAAGGATACTGCTTATCACAATTTTATGTCTTTATAAACCTCATGGTTTAGATATGAAATATAACCTTCTCTGATAACTTTAATTATATTTTGTGTAGGCCTACTTTGTTGAGGTTTGCTTCCCAGCATGCATTGCAAATATTAGTTTTGAATTTTGAAACAATGTGGTTGGGACTTAGCTTATAGGCTAACCTACTCCACTGATGTTTTGAACAATAACATTACTAGATATGACCATTGACTTAGTAATTTATTAGGGGGGAAATACACCGTAGTCGTGAAAGTATCAGACCTAACCGGGTATAAATATCCAGCTAACTAAACAATTAAATATTTATCTGGACGTGATCATCACTCTGCAAGCCGCAATCACAGGTAAGACCAATTAGTATCACATACGGTAATCAAATAATGAACGTAAATGCTAACCATTGCTGTAGGCCAATGTCTGCTTAACAATAATGACAGGTGTTTCACTTCCATGAATAATCACCGAACGCCATATTGTTCGTGTCAGAACTACTTGGGGGGGGGGGAAGCTAAACGGCACAATAGCAAGTTGGGTGAAAGTCGAGGTATTTAGACTTTTCCTCTTTTTACGTCGCGGTGAGAAATACGTCCTTTAAAATGCTCTGAATCATCGCCGGGACGTTATCTTGTTTGTTGGGAGCAATCTTAGCCCTTAGTAGCACCAGATCAGTAAAACGGATCCAAAATAATTTTGGACCGATGTGCGTTTGGACGCCGGATCAGGTCCACTATTCAGATCCGTGCCGGATGTCGTGGTAGGTGTGTTTTGCTATCTGGGACGGACCTGGACGAGTGCAAGTTCATATCTGCCGCAGATCTGTCAAACGGATACAAAACAATTTTGGACCGATGTGCGTTTGGACGCCGGATCAGGTCCATTATGCAGATCCGTGCCGAATGTTGTGGTAGATGTGGCCCAGTTCCGTCCCAGTGTAGTTTTGCTATCTGGGATATCACTCCACCAACAAAGAATCACAGAAGTCTCTCATGTCTCTTAAAGCAACACTAAAGCACTTTTCCACTGTGGCACACACACTATTCACCCTGTTACGAGTTGATGAACCGCTGAAATAACTTTTAAAACATAATTTAAAGGTACGAAAAACTCTTTAGTGTTGCTTTAAAGTGTCCCAGAGTGAGATTAACTCACTGTACTCACTGGCTTATTAGACTTCTTATCAGATTTCTATCTTCATTTTAGTTCAAAAGCTCTGAAAATTCTTTAGCCTAGCCTAGCCTTTGATATTTGGAGTAGGCTATTTAGATTTGGGCTAGGCCAGTAACTGGCATTAGTAATTAATTTGAATGAGATTACGTGTGTGACCCCAAATGTACATTCAACCTCCTCTTTGATATAAAGGCCTGGTTCTGTGTGCGTAAACCTTCAGTCTTCATTACCAGCAGACAGACGAGAGGTAACAGCTACTTAATTATTCAAGCCCGCACAAATGCTTAGATCAGCATTGCTGAATATTGTATTTGGAACAAGATTAAACACACTTACAGCAGGATTGTATATGCATAGGCTATTATAATAATACTATGTATATTGTAATGTTTTTAGCACTGACATGAATTTATTTACTGACTGAATTTTGTTATGCATACAGTGGAAATAGTAACTAAAAATGAGAATAACTCAATTTGTTTTTTTCATGTGAATGGAAAAAAGCTAACTGTTGACTTGCTGTTGTTCAGCACATTGACTCAATATTATTGCTGCATATGTTTGCTTTATTAAATTACATATCCCTTGCATGCATGCTATATGGAATAAAATGGCTAATCAAAAGACATTCTCATTTGATTGACCAAATTGACCAAAACTTGATATGCATTTAATTGTCTGCGTATATGGACACCATGCAACAAAGGGTGAAAGGAGAATAGCAATAATAAAAGCCTACTGAAAATCAATAATACTATAATATACAAACCATAGCCCATAAGAAGTGCTTAATAAAGTACAGTAAGTGCAGGTTACAAACAGATACTGTATATCATGAGATATACTCTTTGTTACATATTGCACTTGTATGGTACATTTGATCTGATGGAAATAAACATGTTACATTTTTAAAGTGATAACTGTGACAGCAAATGCTGTAAATGATAGTGTGGCATGTTTCTTTCTTTTTTTTCCCCCCGCAGAGCAGCGAAACCAAACACAAACTCTATGAACAGCAGCCAGCAGCAACAAAGTTCCAACGGCACCAAGCAGCAGCTCCTGAAAACCAATGACCCTCAGCGTCAGAACGTGACCACGGCGGTGACGCAGCTCTTCATGTGGCCCTTCCTCTGCATCGACCTCTTCATGCTGTGTGTGTTCCTGAGGAGACGGGCACTGCGCGCCGAAGCTCGCTACGTGATTTTCGCCCAGAGCCTGCTTGGAGACTCCGTATACCTGCTCATGACGAACGTTGTGGTGCTGAGCATCCACGTGCACTTTCTGCAGCCTATCAGCGTCTGCATCCCCTATGTCCTGCTCCTCAAGACGGTCACCGAGCTCTCGCCCACCGTAATCATCACGATGTGCGTGGAGCGCTACGTGGCGGTCTGCATGCCCCTGCGTCACGTTCACATTTTCTCTCCCGTCAGGACCAAACTCGCTGTGGCCATGGTCTGGCTTCTGAGCCTCATCAAGCCGCTCATAGACTTCAGCATGTTTCTCGCCACTGTGTCTGAGGGTTATTTCGGGGCACTGAATTTTTGTTATTACGAAATATTGTTGGTGAGAGAGTGGCAGGTCTTCATGCGGGCCTACTTCTACATTGTGAACTATGTTGTGATTCTGCTCATTCTGCTATTCTGCTATGGGTCCATCATCGCTGCTGCAAAAAGAGCCTCTGGAGAGAGCAAGACGGCGGCAGCAAAAGGCAAACGCACGCTCTCTCTCCATCTCATTCAGCTTGTCTTTAGCACTTTCAAGGTAATGACCCCTTACATCCAGGCCAGGGTGAAGGCAATTGATCTTGAGACATATCTGATAGTGCGCTATTTCAATTTTCTTGCATTTGGCCTTTTGGCCAGGTGCATAAGTCCTCTCATATATGGTTTCAGAGATGAGAAATTTTACACCGCCATGAAATATTATGCGAGGTGCAGAAGAAATCGGATTATTGTGTAGGTTGAATGCAACATTAGCTTAGGTGAAATTGCTATTATCTTAGTTGATTTATAAGACCAGGAGGAGTTACTCTTCAAAGTTTGATAGGCCACATTCAGATCCTGTTATAGCCATCAAAACAAGACACTTTTCTATGTGCACTCAAAGCTGAGACATGTTACTGTGGAGACCTGACATCATGACATGCTGTGTTTGTCTAGTGTTGGCCTTAATTGCTGTCCACAGTTATTCACAAATTCAAGATAAATTACATACAAGTTCAAGTCCAAGTACTACTAAATATAAATACTAAAAAAAGGAAAAGAAGAGTGTATACTGTCATTAAAGTTGTGTAGCAAACCCTTGCGATGTCAAAAGTATAAGTGATTAAACTGTAGTGGGTAAGAAGAACTAGAAGAACATGCTGATGTGCTTGGATCATTTATCTTTTACTTTTTACCATAACTGACAATAAACAGCCTTTGATACTTTGATTTTGATGCGCTCACAGAATTCTGGCTCTGAGCCAAAATGGGAAGGATGGGGCCTGACAAGAGCTGTTATTGGATCAATCCATTGTCAGTAGGCCTATAGAAAAAAAAGGCAATGGGTCGCTGACTGTCCTGATCGTTGGCCAAACAAATTCAATTATATAGCCTGTTCTATCAGCCAAAAGGTGCGTCGGCCCATCGGGAAAATACCCGGTATGCCAGACACCCAGTCTGCCCCTTGTGATCAGTAAAGGAACAGGCTAACATTTTGGGAAGTCAGCTTTTTCACTGTCTCCTACAGACTTCAATATGATGATACTAGGGCTAGCAATCACTTTAGCTATAGGGTAATTATGGTACTATATTTTTTCTTAATATTAATAATCTAAAATTATATTATGATTATAGCCTATAATAATTATAACTAGAAAACGTAATTTCGAGGAAATTACCAGTGCATGCAAAAGCAAGACATAAGATAAAATGTGAAACAAACTTAAATTTACAAACAGTTGTGGACAGAGGAAGGTGAGGGAAGGGGGGGGGGGGGGGGGGGCAGTGTGTTGTATGTATGTGGCTTAGGGGCAGAGGTGGAAAAGTCCAACCAACCAGCTGATTCTCAGTAGTAACTCTTCAGCCAGGCAGAGCAGCTAATTGGTGAGATCACCTGTGTTTAAGTGCACAGATAGAACCAATACGTGATTGGACTTTTACTCTCTGAAGCTTGACTTTCCACCTCTGAGTGTGAGTGCGTGTGAGTGTGCGTGCGTGCGTGTGTGTGTGTGTGTGTGAGTGGATGTAAGTGGATGTAAGGAGCATGGCTTTCTATGATGCAGTGAAATGGGAGAGTTAGGTTAAGGTGACAATGTTGTGGAGTGCATGGAGAAGTGTGGTATATATGAAGTGCTGCAGTCAGGTGTGTGTGTGTGTGTGTGTGTGTGTGTGTGTGTGTGTGTGTGTGTGTGTGTGTGTGTGTGTGTGTGTGTGTGTGTGTGTGTATGAGTGAATGGGTAGACAGAGAGAGCTGATAATGCAGGTTTAATTTAACTGGCTGTCAATTAAACTTGATAGCAGCTGGCTCTTGACACAGGTGCAAATCAGCTTAATCAGCAGTGCAGTGCGATAGACCTCTGAAGTTCGCCTACAAAAAAGCTTGCCATATATGGGCAGTTGGCTTCAATTAACTCCCGGATCTCCTTATATGGCCAACAGGGCAGCTTCAGAGGTCTATGAAAAGTCAATGGGGAAAAATATTTTGCTAATATTTCAAAAAGTATCAAGTTTACAGAACTGAAATATAGATAGACTTAGTCTTATTTTCAAGACCTACGTAACAAAGTTTGAACCAAGTTTCTACGTTAAACGGTTGAAGCTGAATAGGACCTGGTTAGGAGAATAATAATAACTAGAAATGCAATTCCAAGGAATTACCAGTGCATGAAAATGCTAAAAATGTATAGATAATGTTGATATGGTTACTAAGGTGTAGCTAGGGTAAACATGGTGGTTGCATAGTTTAAAGAGAGTTGATAGTGTTAAGGTAGACATTTTAAAGCTTAAACATTCCTGTTCTAACTTAACTAATGATTTCTAACAGGTATGTTAAAATGTTAACTATGTTAACAATGCTAACCAGGTTGATAAGCTAACTTAGTTGATGATTTCTAGCAGTAATGCTAAAAATGTTAACCATGCTAACAATGTTAATTATGCTAACAATGCTAACCACGTTGATTAGCTGAGTTAGCTAATCATTTTTAGCAATTATGTTAAAAATGCTTACTATGCTAACAATGCTATCTATGTTAACAATGCTAATCAAGTTGATTAGCTAACTTAGCTAATCATTTCTAGCAGCTATATTAAAAATGCTAACTATGCTAAGAATGCTAACTATGCTAACTTGCTAGAGAGGACTTTTATTTGGAAACATTTGTTGATAGGGTATCCATGGTGGCCATTATCAGGAATAAAGAAATGACTGCAGTATAATCATGTTGGTTGCTATGGAAACGGTCATAAATGCTTAATTTTAATGGTTGCTATGTTGGTTGCTAGGTACATGGAGGTTTCATGTAGTTGACTGGAGGCATAGTTGATGATAACTGACAGTTGGAATGGTTGAACAGTTCAATAGTTGAGTAGTTTCAATGGTTAAATGATTTAATAGTGTATTATTGCAGTGAGGACTTTTATTTTGAAACAGTTGTGGACAGAGGAAACAGTTAACAGGATATGTAGTCTTCTGAGAGACTGTATGCTTAAAGCCAGAGAAACTGACAGTTGGTGCACAGGTGGCCGGCCACCTGGCGTAAGATTCTAATTGCTGCCGTGATGTCATAATGAGCAATGTTAAGTCTATGGGGGAAATTGTAATAGTTTTTAACTAATAGTTTAAAAAGTATAAAAGTTACAAAGTTGAAAAATACAAAGCACACATGGCATAAGCAAGACCTACGCAACAACGTTTGAATGAAGTTTCTACGTTAAACGGTTCAAGCTGAATTGCGTGCGTTAGAAGAAGAACTAGAAATGCAATTCCAAGGAATTACCAGTGCATGAAAATGTAAAAAAAGATAGATAATGTAGATATGGTTACTAAGGTGTAGCTAGGGTAAACATGGTGGTTGCGTAGTTTACAGAGAGTTGATAGTGTGCAGGTAGACAGTTTAAAGCTGAAACATTCCAGTTTTAACTTAAAGGGATATTCCGCCATTTTTGGAAATACGCTCATTTTCGACCTTTCCTCAAGCAAAACAATCGATATTTACCTTGTTCCCGTTCATCCAGCCATTCTGTGAGTCTGGCGATACAACTTTTAGCTTCAGCCTAGCATAGATCATTGAATCGGATTAGACCATTAGCTTCTCGCCTGCTAGCTTCATGTTTAAAAGTGACTAAGATTTCTGGTAATTTTCCCATTTAAAATGTGTCTCCTCTCAAGTTAGAAAGTGCAATAAGACCAACTGAAAATGAAACCTGGCGTTTTTCTAGGCTGATTTGACATGGAACTACACTCTCATCTGGCGTAATAATCAAGGCAACTTGCAAACGTACCATAGGCGCAGTAATATCGTACGCAGCACCTGAAAATAGTCCCCATAGACAACAAGCAGTAGTAGTGCCAGTAGTCTGCAAGTTGCCTTGATTATTACGCCAGATGAGAGTGTAGTTCCATGTCAAATCAGCCTAGAAAAACGGCAGGTTTCATTTTCAGTTGGTCTTACTGCACTTTTTAACTTGAGAGGAGACACGTTTTAAATGGGAAAATTACCAGAAATCTTAGTCACTTTTAAACATGAAGCTAGCAGGCGAGAAGCTAATGGTCTAATCCGATTCAATGATCTATGCTAGGCTGAAGCTAAAAGTTGTATCGCCAGACTCACAGAATGGCTGGATGAACGGGAACAAGGTAAATATCGATTGTTTTGCTCGAGGGGAGGTGGAAAATGAGCGTATTTCCAAAAATGGCGGAATATCCCTTTAACTAATGATTTCTATTCATGTTAAAATGTTGATTAGCTAACTTAGCTAATGATTTCTAGCTGTTGTGCTAAAAATGTTAATTATGCTAGCAATGCTAACTTTATTAACAATGCTAACCAGGTTGATTAGCTAACTTAACCAATGATTTCTAGCAGTAATGCTAAAAATGCTAACTATGCTAACAATGCTAGATTTGCTAACAATGCTAACCAGGTTGATTAGCTAACTTAGTTGATGATTTTTTACAGTTATGCTAAAAATGCTAGCTATGCTAACAATGCTAACTATGCTAACCATGCTAACTAGCTAACTTGCTAGTGAGGACTTTTATTTTGAAACATTTGTGGCTAGGGTATCCATGGTGCCCACTATCAGGAAAGAAGAAGTTACTGCAGTATAATCATGTTGGTTGCTATGGAAACGGTCATAAACACTTAATTTTAATGGTTGCTATGTTGGTTGCTAGGTACATGGAGGTTTCATTTAGTTGACTGGAGGCATAGTTGATGATAACTGACAGTTGGAATGGTTGAACAGTTAATAGTTGAGTAGTTTCAATGGTCAAATGATTTAATAGTGTATTATTGCAGTGAGGACTTTTATTTTGAAACAGTTGTGGACAGAGGAAACAGTTAACAGGATCTGTAGTCTTCACAGAGAGATTGTATGCTTAAAGCCTGAGACAGAAGGTGCCTCTCATATAACGTTTACGCGTCCTCTCTCGCTCCTCACTGATCTACATAAAGAATGATGGAGCGGCAACAATGGGATAGTCTAGCCCTTCTTCTATCCTTCTTTATGTAGATCATTGAGGATCGAGGAGCGAGGGAGGACATATAAACGCTGCTTGAGAGGGACCCACAGTAAATACTTTAAAAGTTGTATGTAGATAGTCTAATTAATGTTGATAGACAGAATGTTTAATGGATGTTGATAGGCAGATTGTTTAATAGATATTGATTGACAGTTTAATGGTGGATGAGTGAATGGTCTGAAGAAGATGAATGGATAGAAGGTTGGATGGAATGTGCCTTATATTCTTGTTAAGAGAGACACTGATACAGCTCTCTGAGAGTAGTTGACACAGGTGTAATCAATTTAACTGGCTAGTCTTAAGAGAGCCAGAGTGTACTCTTAAAGCCTGAGACAGAGTAAATAATTTAAAAAGTTGATTGTAGATAGTCTAATTAATGTTGATAGACAGAGAGTTTAATGGATGTTGATAGACAGATTGTTTAATAGATGTTGATAGACAGTTTAATGGGTGGATGAGTGAATGGTCTGAAGAAGATGAATGGATAGAATGTTGGATGGAATGTGCCTTATATTCTTGTAGAATGGAGAGACACAGCTCTCTACTGAGAGTAGTGGATACAGATACAGGTGTAATCAATTTAACTGGCTAGTCTTAAGAGAGCCAGCCTGAGACAGAGTAGATTGTTTAAAAGTTGAATGTAGAACGTCTAATTGATGTTGATAGGCAGACTGTTTAGAATGGGTGGATGAGTGAATGGTTTGAAGAAGATGAATGGATATAAAGTTGGATGGAATTAGGAGGACTTATTTTGATACTGTTGTGCACAGAGGATACAGGGGAACAGAATATGTAGTCTTCAGAGAGATTGCCTGAGAGAAACTGACAGTTGGTGCCCAGGTGGCTGACCAGCTGGAGTAAGATTCTAATTGCTGCCGTGATGTCATAATGAGCAATGTTAAGTCTATGGGGGAAATTGTAATAGTTTTTAACTAATAGTTTAAAAAGTATAAAAGTTACAAAGTTGAAAAGTCATAGCACACATGTCCTAAGTAAGACCTACGTAACGCAGTTTGAATGAAGTTTCTACGTTAAACGGTTCTAGCTGATTTGCGTGCGTTAGAAGAAGAATAACTAGAAATGCAATTCCAAGGAATTACCAGTGCATGAAAATGCAAAAATAGATAGATAATGTAGATATGGTTACTAAGGTGTAGCTAGGGTAAACATGGTGGTTGCATAGTTTACAGAGAGTTGATAGTGTGAAGGTAGACGTTTTAAAGATGAAACGTTCCAGTTCTAACTTAACTAATGATTTCTATTCATGTTAAAATGTTGATTAGCTAACTTAGCTAATGATTTCTAGCAGTTACGCTAAAAATGCTTATTATGCTAGCAATGCTAACTTTACTAACAATGCTAACCAGGTTGATTAGCTAACTTAACCGATGATTTCTAGCAGTAATGCTAAAAATGCTAACTATGCTAACAATGCTAAATTTGCTAACAATGCTAACCAGGTCGATTAGCTAACTTAGTTGATGATTTTTTGCAGTTATACTAAAAATGCTAACTATGCTAACAATGCTAACTATGCTAACCATGCTAACTAGCTAACTTGCTAGTGAGGACTTTTATTTTGAATTTTTTTTTTGCTAGGGTATCCATGGTGGCCACTATCAGGAAACAAGAAGTTACTGCAGTATAATCATGTTGGTTGCTATGGAAACGGTCACACACACTTAATTTTAATGGTTGCTATGTTGGTTGCTAGGTACATGGAGGTTTCATGTAGTTGACTGGAGGCATAGTGGATGATAACTGACAGTTGGAATGGTTGAACAGTTCAATTGTTGAGTAGTTTCAATGGTTAAATGATTTAATAGTGTATTATTGCAGTGAGGACCTTTATTTTGAAACAGTTGTGGACAGAGGACGTAGTGAAACAGGATCTGTAGTCTTAATGAGATTGTATGCTTAAAGCCTGAGACAGAAGGTGCCTCTCATATAGCGTTTACGCGTCCTCTCTCACTCCTCACTGATCTACATAAAGAATGATGGAGCGGCAACAATGGGATAGTCTAGCCCTTCTTCTATCTTTCTTTATGTAGATCATTGAGGATCGAGGAGCGAGGGAGGACATACAGTATAAACACTGCTTGAGAGGGACCCACAGTAAATACTTTAAAAGTTGTATGTAGATAGTCTAATTAATGTTGATAGACAGAATGTTTAATGGATGTTGATAGGCAGATTGTTTAATAGATATTGATTGACAGTTTAATGGGTGGATGAGTGAATGGTCTGAAGAAGATGAATGGATAGAAGGTTGGATGGAATGTGCCTTATATTCTTGTTAAGAGAGACACTGATACAGCTCTCTGAGAGTAGTTGACACAGGTGTAATCAATTTAACTGGCTAGTCTTAAGAGAGCCAGAGTACTCTTAAAGCCTGAGACAGAGTAAATAATTTAAAAGTTGAATGTAGATAGTCTAATTAATGTTGATAGACAGAGAGTTTAATGGATGTTGATAGACAGATTGTTTGTTGATGAATGGATAGAATGTTGGATGGAATGTGCCTTATATTCTTGTAGAATGGAGAGACAGCTCTCTACTGAGAGTAGTGGATACAGATACAGGTGTAATCAATTTAACTGGCTAGTCTTAAGAGAGCCAGCCTGAGACAGAGTAGATTGTTTAAAAGTTGAATGTAGAGCGTCTAATTGATGTTGATAGGCAGACTGTTTAGAATGGGTGGATGAGTGAATGGTTTGAAGAAGATGAATGGATATAAAGTTGAATGGAATTAGGAGGACTTATTTTGATACTGTTGTGCGCAGAGGATACAGGGGAACAGAATAGTCTTCAGAGAGATTGTAAAGCCTGAGAGAAACTGACAGTTGGTGCCCAGGTGGCTGACCAGCTGGGGTAACATTCTAATTGCTGCCGTGATGTCATAATGAGCCATGTTAAGTCTATGGGGGAAATTGTAATAGTTTTTAACTAATAGTTTAAAAAGTATAAAAGTTACAAAGTTGAAAAATACAAAGCCCACATCGCGTAAGTAAGACCTACGCGTCAAAATTTGAATGGAGTTTCTACGTTAAGCGGTTGAAGCTGAATTGCGTGCGTTAGAAGAAGAATAATAAGAAGAAGACCGAGGAAGAACAGTACAGTGCATTTTCATGCACTGTAATAAGAAGAAGAAGAAGCCTAGGAAGAACAGTACAGTGCATTTTCATGCACTGTAATAATAAGAAGTTGCGGAAGAAGACTTGGAAGAACAGTATAGTGCATTTTCATGCACTATAATAAGAAGAATAGGAAGAACAGTACAGTGCATTTTCATGCACTGTAATAAGAAACCTAGGAAGAACAATATAGTGCATTTTCATGCACTATAACTAGAAATGCAATTCCAAGGAATTACCAGTGCATGAAATGCAAAAATAGATAGATAATGTAGATATGGTTACTAAGGTGTAGCTAGGGTAAACATGGTGGTTGCATAGTTTACAGAGAGTTGATAGTGTGAAGGTAGACAGTTTAAAGCTGAAACATTCCCAGTTCTAACTTAACCAATGATTTCTATTCATGTTACAATGTTAACTATGGTAACAATGATAACCAAGTTGATTGGTTAACTTAGCTACTGATTTCATGCAGTAATGGTAAAAATGTTAACTATGCTAACTATGCTCACAGTGCTAACCAGGTTGATTAGCTAACTTAGCTAATGATTTCTAGCAGTTATGCTAAAAATGCTAAGTATGCTAGCAATGCTAACTATGGTAACAATGCTAACTTAAACTAACAATGCTAACCAGGTTGATTAGCTAACTTAACTGATGATTTCTAGCAATAATGCTAAAAATGTTAACAATGCTAAAATTGCTAACAATGCTAACCAGGTTGATTAGCTAATTTAGTTGATGTTTTTTTGCAGTTATGCTAAAAATGCTAACTATGCTAACCATGCTAACTAGCTAACTTGCTAGTGAGGACTTTTATTTTGAAACATTTGTTGCTAGGGTATCCATGGTGGCCACTATCAGGAAACAAGAAGTTACTGCAGTATGGTTGAACAGTTAAATAGTTGAGTAGTTACAATGGTTAAATGATTTAATAGTGTATAATTGCAGTGAGGACCTTTATTTTGAAACAGTTGTGGACAGAGGAAGTAGTGAAACAGGATCTGTAGTCTTAATGAGATTGTATGCTTAAAGCCTGAGACAGAAGGTGCCTCTCATAGCGTTAATGCGTCCTCTCTCGCTCCTCTATCCTCACTGATCTACATAAAGAATGATTGAGCGGCAACAATGGGATAGTCTAGCCCTTCTTATATCTTTCTTTATGTAGATCATTGAGGATCGAGGAGCGAGGGAGGACATATAAACGCTGCTTGAGAGGCACCCAAAGTAAATACTTTAAAAGTTGTATGTAGATAGTCTAATTAATGTTGATAGACAAAATGTTTAATGGATATTGATAGGCAGATTGTTTAATAGATATTGACAGTTTAATGGGTGGATGAGTGAATGGTCTGAAGAAGATGAATGCATAGAAGGTTGGATGGAATGTGCCTTATTGTTAAGAGAGACACTGATACAGCTCTCTGAGAGTAGTTGACACAGGTGTAATCAATTTAACTGGCTAGTCTTAAGAGAGCCAGAGTAGGCTACTCTTAAAGCCTGAGACAGAGTAAATCATTTAAAAGTTGAATGTAGATAGTCTAATTAATGTTGATAGAGAGAGAGTTTAATGGATGTTGATAGACAGATTGTTTAATAGATGTTGATAGACAGTTTAATGGGTGGATGAGTGAATGGTCTGAAGAAGATGAATGGATAGAATGTTAGATGGAATGTGCCTTATATTCTTGTAGAATGGAGAGACACAGCTCTCTACTGAGAGTAGTGGATACAGATACAGGTGTAATCAATTTAACTGGCTAGTCTTAAGAGAGCCAGCCTGAGACAGAGTAGATTGTTTAATAGTTGAATGTAGAGCGTCTAATTGATGTTTATAGGCAGACTGTTTAGAATGGGTGGATGAGTGAATGGTTTGAAGAAGATTAATGGATATAAAGTTGGATGGAATTAGGAGGACTTATTTTGATACTGTTGTGCGCAGAGGATACAGGGGAACAGAATATGTATTCTTCAGAGAGGAGCCTGAGAGAAACTGACAGTTGGTGCCCAGGTGGCTGACCAGCTGGGGTAACATTCTAATTGCTGCCGTGATGTCATAATGAGCAATGTTAAGTCTATGGGGAAATTGTTAATAGTTTTTATTTAATAGTTCAAAAAGTATAAAAGTTACAAAGTTGAAAAATACAAAGCACACATGGCATAAGCAAGACCTACGCAACAACGTTTGAATGAAGTTTCTACGTTAAACGGTTGAAGCTGAATTGCGAGCGTTAGAAGAAGAAAAATAAAGATAAGAAGACTTGGAAGAACAGTACAGTGCATTTTCATGCACTGTAATAAGAAGAAGAAGATGCCTAGGAAGAACTTAAGAGTGCATTTGCATGCACTGTAATTAATATTGTGCAATGAGAGCAAGACTTGCACTTAAATCCCAATGGGGAAAATATTTCGCAAAATGTTCAAGAAAAAATTGTATATTTGAAATAATAACTTGCCTTTTGGGTCCGTGTATGCTTCGTTCATTTGATATTCAATTGAGAATCAAAAATCAAAAAATACAAATATGACTCGTTATTTCATTATGTGTTTATGAATGTGATACGAAGAAGCAATTAACGCTTTGTTTTTCAGACTTTCGATTTCGTGGTCAGATCAAAAGTAGAACATTTGAAAAAATGACTTAGGGACAAAATTGATTTTGATATTTATTTTTTTCCGATTGCTGTGACCCCGGAAATTATTTATTGACTTCCAGCTGCTGCTTCTGTCAGACCAGTCCGAATATAACTTTACCATAGGCTATATACAATTTAACCTAAAGAATATGGTTAGCCTGGCTATAGGCTATTTAAACGTTCCCTCAGCTGACTATCTAGGTTTTTCTAATTTGAATTGTTTGCGCTGCTTGTGAATGAAGTTGTGGTCCACTTTTTGCTAAAATGGCCCATAGCCTATATTTCACATGTCTTTCGTCCGAGTGGTTGTAGTGTAGTGATGGCACAGAAAACTCCTGCAGCTGTTGTGAGCAACGCGAGCGTGCGCAAAAGCAGACATAAACATAACACCGGCAAACATAACACCGGGGCAATGCTTCAGCGGACTTAAACTGCCACCTCGTGGCGATAAGTTGTAATACAATTCAATGTGCGTGAATTAAGTGGCCACTTCTAGGGAATTCCAATGTGTAAAAGAACCGCACTCACTAGTTCGTTATCTTTTTATTCTTTATTGTAGCACCATGCCTAAAAAACAAACGCGTTTCGGCGTCAAGCCGTCCTCAGTGTGTCAACCCACTGTAGCCAACTTCCATGCAATAACATGGTAGGCCTACAGACTAATCATTAGGCTATCATTAGGCTACTTCTAGGACCTGAAAAGCTGCAGTCGCAGTGCTTAGTCTGAATAAGAATGTAGTTCCAAGTATTTATCTGCTTTAAAAAACACGGTCATGCATTTTACATTTGTATGCTTTGTAATTATGCGAGTCATAACATGGAAATAGAACAATGTTTTAATTGATTTGGGAGATCAATTAAATCAATAGTTGGAACTGTTTATCATTTCAATGAGCTATGCTAAGCAATGCTAAGCGATGCTAAGTGATGCTAAGCTATGCTAAGCTATGCTAACTGTGGATGCTTCAGTTAGTGCATGCACAGAAGGGTCTATGTTATCTAATCTAACTCTGGGGGAGGTGGTGAATAACATTAATGACCTCCGCCAAAGAGCTTGGATGTTTTCATCTGGGTTTGTTTGTGGGTTTGTTTGTTGGTTTGTTTGTTTGTTTGTCTGTCTGTTTTTTTTCGCAAGATAACTCAGGGAGGGATTTTCAGGGAAAGTCTGAAATGACCCAAGGAAGAAACGATTACATTTTGGGAGTGATCCGTATCGCCGTCTGGATGCAGGAGGCGGTTATGTGTTGGAGGTTTGCGCTCTCTGAGTGCTTTTCTAGTTCAATATTATTTCAGTCATTCATTTCATATACACTACTATGACACTACTCATGGACACAGTTTCACAGTGATATTGTCTGCTGGTGCAATATTAGTCCTTAATCAGTGTCATTAATTAGACAATGCTGTCCCTTTAAATAATCACATGATGTGGTCATCACCATGCCAAAAACACAACAGATCCACAGTCCATATCAAAGGCTATAAAACAACATGCCATCTCATTGATTTCTAAGCTCAGTCCTACAGATCACAGGTGGAGATTTTTTTTTTTTGCATGGCAACCTGTAATCATTTAACATGAAGAACAAAACTATTTGACATTTTGACCTCTGTTGTAGTGATATAAAATCAGCCTGCATGAGACTATAATCAGTGCTTCTGTGTCCTGATGTGAATGATGAGCCTGTAAGTACAGTAGTTCATTTCATAATTCAGTCCACTTTCTCTAGCAATGTATGTTATGCCTTCCTTTTCATAATAGTATAATATAACATAATATAAATGATCTAATATACAGTGTTTTATTTATAGTGAGTTAAGAAAAATGTTTTTGGCCGCTAATAGACTGTACTTTGTGCACTGTTTTTCTCAGTGCCTCTGCTCCAGGCCACATCCTGTCTGTACTGCCTGTACTCCAGCAGAGAGGATCATGGGTAGCCAGCCTGGGAACGAGAGCGATGAGCCTGTGCTGCTGATAGGCGCTAACCCTGTCCGCCTGAATGTCTTCATGGCCCTGGTCCAGGTCCTTGTGTGGCCATTTTTCTGTGTGGATCTTTTCATGATCTTTGTCTTTTTAAAGAGAGAGGAGTTCAGGGCAGAGGCGCGCTATGTGCTCTTTGCCCAGACCTTGTTTGCAGACTCGTGCCTTCTGGTACTGACAGATTTTGTGGTGCTCACCGTTTACGTAAGGCTTCTGTCGCCTATTGGGCTGTGCATACCTCTCGTCATAGTCATGGATGTTTTATCCAATGTCTCACCCACCATTATAGTAGCCATGTGTTTAGAGCGGTATGTTGCTATCTGCATGCCCCTAAGGCATGTTGTCATTTTTGCCACCAATAGGACTGTACTTTACATAGCCCTGATCTGGCTTTTGTGTTTTTTCATATCATTTGTTGACCTGTTGATTATGCTTGCCTTTGCCACAAAAGACTACTTTGAAGAGCTTGGCTTCTGTTACTATGAAATAATGCTTTACGAGGACTGGCACATGGAGATGAGGGGAATGTTTTACATTGCTGATTGCTTAATGATTTTGAGCATCTTGCTGTTCTGTTACGCCTCCATCATTGTCGTGGCCCACAGGGCGTCTGGTGATGACAAGCAGGCGGCCTCTAAAGGCCAGCGCACCATACTGCTCCACCTGTTCCAGCTCGTCCTGAGTACACTGGAGGTCATGTGTCCATACGTGGAGGCCCAGGTTGCGGCAGTCAGTCTGGACATGTACCTCATCGTGAGCTTTTTCAACTATCTGGCATTTTCACTTCTTGCCAAGATAATGAGCACACTAATCTATGGTTTCAGGGATGAAAAGTTCCTGGCGTCGATGAAAATTTATTTAACGCTGAAAAAGAAAGTACATCATGACCCATCCAAAAATTGATCTCTTGCTATTATTCTGCGTGTGTAACATATGTAATTATACAATGCTTGGCTACAAAGATGAACGTCTTCTTTAAGTTTAATTTGTGGGCTTATCCACGATATTCCGCAGCCAACAATGGGGGTCGCCATGACACCGAAACGGTTTTCTATTTCGGGCGAAGCTGCATTGTATCTGTTTTAACTTGACAGTTTACGGTGCTTAACATATCATAACGCATATAAAAGTAAACTTTTCTATTTTATATCGGTTATATATGATGTAGTATATACATGCTGAGGGCAGAATTGTCAACATTTCGAAAGAAATCTAAGTTGAGGCATAATCTAGTTAGCTACGGAGAACGCACATGTTAACAGAGTCTTTACTGGGCAGGAAAGTGAAAGTGGACAGAAATATATTAGTAGAAAGGGAATGGGTTTCAGAGAAGACCTTAGGCCTAGATTCAAGCATGGGTCTCAATGGACGTGGGGCCCATACTGTATGTGGTGCTGCAAGCTGACTGTACCCTGCTCTACGGCTCCCATATGCTGTTGGAATTTTGATAATGATATACAGTATGTACTGTAAGTATAGAATGCTGGTCATTATCGGGAACATAAATCCTGACAGGGCGAACAGGACCCAAACGCGCCACTGGAGGGGTTTTGCTTCGTCCTGAAGGGACTTATTTTCCAGATATTGACCGGTGTTGTGTACATTATCCCGCTTATTCCACAGCTGCTTGCCAAAACAAAAAATCAACTCTACATGATATTAGTCTTTACATTTAACCTATTTCTTACTTTTTCATCGTGGCTTTTGCTGAGAAACAAATAGTTTGCAACAGACGCTGAACTTGAATCAAACATTCTAAAGAAAACAGCTGATCAACCGTTCAATTTTGAATGAAGTTCCAATGCAAGAAGTGACCGGACTACTTTGGGAGTGATATGAAAGATGTGAATAAGAAGCACAAGACCCATTTTCTGTGACAGCAGTCTGTTATTGAGAAATGTCAGACATCCGAACGTTGAGAAGACCCATTCAAGTGAATGAAGGGTTCTGCAGCATTATGAAGAGCCATGTAATAATCAGATATAGTTAAACACACTGTGGGAGAGAATGAACGTACACTCAACATAAAAAAAAAGAAGTTGGAAGGGCTATGTCTTGTGCTTGTAAGTTCAATAAATGTATTTAAATACCGCTGTCTCATTTCATTTCAATATAGAGATGAACACAACCACAAAGGCCTTCAGGGCAGAGACCAATTTTCTTTGTGAATGAATAATGTATCATAGATAAATAAATGTTCTTTCGTGAAATACTGGGGTCTTAGATATTGGTGCCCCTACTGTATGTTAAGCCTATGTGTTCAATTCCAATAGAGGCAGGCAGATTATTTTCAAATGCCACTTATTTCATGGATCCAGGATACTATACATCCTGATAAAGTTCCCTTGACCTTTGGAACTAAAATAGTCCCACATCATCACAAACCCCATACCATCACAATACCTCATAATATGAGCATCAAACAGGCTAACTGAGCAAAACTGAACAAAACACCATGCCAATCTCTAGATATGGTGAAGGGTGTGTGATGATGTGGGGCAATTTTAGTTCTAAATGCCAAGGAAACTTGGCGTTTAGAATGCATAGTATCCTGGATCCATGAAATAAGTGTTATGTCTCTGAGTATTCCTGGCTGAAACAGGGTTACATAGGGGTGCCAATACTTATGACTCCAGTATTTTAAAGAAAATATTTATTTATTTACGATACATTATTCACTCACAAAGTAAATTGGTGTCCTTAAAGGTTGGATATTTCCTAATTTTATTACTGAAGGCATTAAAGGTAGGGTATGGAATTAGCTTTGTTGGCCATTTTTGCAAAATCACTTGAAATCCTATTCCTAACCCACTTATAGCCACTAAGTTGGAAGCACTGAAATGGAAATTAAACACGTCAATCATCTGCGGAACGGGCAGGGCTCGAAAAACTCCAGCCAATAGAATTCCTCACCCCATACCATCATTTCACAGCTCGTTCGTCAATCTAACGTCTTACTCCTCTTCCTCCTCCCCACCGCGCGCGACCCTTTCGAAAGCTGGTGACCGCGAGTCAGTGCTGAAACGAAACCGAAACGAAACCGACTGCCTGCTGCTGCACGTCCATGTTCCCCTCTTGTTGTATGTGTCACTTCATTTCTAAACTAACTAAGGCAGCGGATACCTACGGAAACTCAATCACCCACGCAATAAATAAGCTATGTAGCAAAAATTACATTTTACCGTGACACGAAGAGTGCTGTAAACATGAAATCGAAACTTAACAGCTTGGAGCTACGGTGGAATAGGCGAACCAACGGGCCAGCAATAAACTCGGATATTTCAGGAGATAATCGCCCTGGTAAGAACAAACCAGATTCTGTTCAAATATACACACCTATGGCTACTGAACCATATGTACTACAACCCTTTGGAGGTGAATAAAGAATGTAATTGGGGAAGTTGATGTGAGTGATTGTATGGAGACTATAGAGCTCATAGTGCTGTAGACGCCAGGCTGGAATTTCATTTAGCCTGGCTCGCTCTCGCGCTGCGCATTTGAATTGTCGCTCGTGCATGGAGGGCGGGACTTGAGGTTGTATATGTTCAAACTCTGCCGTCCGTTTTGCTAATTCCGTACCCAACCTTTAAGATCAATTTCCAAAAGATGATTTTATATTCCACTTTTTAATCAACTTTAGCATGGGTGCCAACACTGTCAGCCATAACTGTAAGTGCAGAGGTATTTTCGCCCCTGTATCGGTAAATGGAGCAGTATCAGACTCAAATTCTGAGTAGAATTGAGTATGACGACATCAGGCTAGTAATTCACACCACCAAATTTGTTCACATTGCAGTAAATAGAACATTCTAAAACGGACAGTTCCGGTCCTTGATTGTGATTGGCTGAATCGCATTCGATGCCGTTGTAAATATCACGATAACCTCACACTTTGACCGCATTTCATTCTATAGTACTGCGCTACCACAAAACTAGCACAAAATTTAGAGTGGCTGCGTCTCTCGTTGTTGCATGGCAACCATTCATATGGAGGGAATATATTTCTTGGCGGAAGAATGAATATATCTTTGTCTATGAATATATTGTTACTTTTTCGTTGCTGTGCCTTTGTTGCATGAAATCTTGCTAGATCGACGTAGTAACCGTTTTAGAAAAGCAATAAGCCACTCGAATCCGTTGGTTATACTGTATAATCGAACAGCTAAGGGGGTTCGCTTCGCGTCGTGCCTAACAACGCCCTTAGCTGTTTGATTATACAGTATAACCCACGGCCTCTCCGGGCTTATTGCTTAAATGTATGAGCTCTTTTGTCACTTTTGGGAGATAGGCTAGTTGCTATGCTATCGGTGGGTGCTTCAGTTATTGCACTCTCAAAGACTTGAAGGGTTAGGGTATAATCTTATCTAACTCTGGGGGAGATGATGAATTAGCTTATTTCTGAAAATGTTGCCGAGTTTTATTTCAGTCATTAATTTTATATGAACTAATGTGACACACTGCTCCTTGTGTTCATTATGACGACCATTCACCAACAGCCATATTTCACAGTGATATTGCAATTTTAGTCCTCAATCAGAGTCATTATTTAGACATTGCGGCCCCTTTAATTAATCACAAAACTGGTGTGGTCATCACCATGCCAAAAACATAATAGACCCCAGAGCCTGTATCTAAGGTTATAAAAACAACATGTCATCTCATTCTTTTCTCAGTTCATGCAAACAGATCACAGGTGAAAAACGATCTTTGCATGGCAACCTGCAATAATCATTTAACATGAAGAGCAAATATCTGACTGACCACTGTAAAATCAGCATGCACAATCAGTGCTTTTGTGTCCCGATGTGAATGGTGAGCCTGTAAGTAGTTCATTTCATAATTCAGTGTACTTTCTCTAGCAATGTGATTATGCCTTCCTTTTATCATAATATAATATAATATAATATAATATGTACAGTGATTTATTTATAGTGAGTTAAGAAAAATGCATTTGGCCGCTAATAGACTGTACTTTGTGCACTGTTTTTCTCAGTGCCTCTGCTCCAGGCCACATCCTGTCTGTACTGCCTGTACTCCAGCAGAGAGGATCATGGGTAGCCAGCCTGGGAACGAGAGCGATGAGCCTGTGCTGCTGATAGGCGCTAACCCTGTCCGCCTGAACCTCTTCATGGCCCTGGTCCAGGTCCTTGTGTGGCCATTTTTCTGTGTGGATCTTTTCATGATCTTTGTCTTTTTAAAGAGAGAGGAGTTCAGGGCAGAGGCGCGCTATGTGCTCTTTGCCCAGACCTTGTTTGCAGACTCGTGCCTTCTGGTACTGACAGATTTTGTGGTGCTCACCGTTTACGTACGGCTTCTGTCGCCTATTGGGCTGTGCATACCTCTCGTCATAGTCATGGATGTTTTATCCAATGTCTCACCCACCATTATAGTAGCCATGTGTTTAGAGCGGTATGTTGCTATCTGCATGCCCCTAAGGCATGTTGTCATTTTTGCCACCAATAGGACTGTACTTTACATAGCCCTGATCTGGCTTTTGTGTTTTTTCATATCATTTGTTGACCTGTTGATTATGCTTGCCTTTGCCACAAAAGACTACTTTGAAGAGCTTGGCTTCTGTTACTATGAAATAATGCTTTACGAGGACTGGCACATGGAGATGAGGGGAATGTTTTACATTGCTGATTGCTTAATGATTTTGAGCATCTTGCTGTTCTGTTACGCCTCCATCATTGTCGTGGCCCACAGGGCGTCTGGTGATGACAAGCAGGCGGCCTCTAAAGGCCAGCGCACCATACTGCTCCACCTGTTCCAGCTCGTCCTGAGTACACTGGAGGTCATGTGTCCATACGTGGAGGCCCGGGTTGCGGCAGTCAGTCTGGACATGTACCTCATCGTGAGCTTTTTCAACTATCTGGCATTTTCACTCCTTGCCAAGATAATGAGCACACTAATCTATGGTTTCAGGGATGAAAAGTTCCTGGCGTCGATGAAAATTTATTTAACGCTGAAAAAGAAAGTACATCATGACCCATCCAAAAAATGATCTCTTGCTATTATTCTGCTAAGTGTAACATATGTAATTACACAATGCTTGGCTACAAAGATGAACGTCTTCTTTAAGTTATATTTGTGGGCTTATCCACGATATTCCGCAGCCAACAATGGGGGTCGCCATGACACCGAAAGGGTTTTCTATTTCGGGCGAAGCTGCATTGTATCTGTTTTAACTTGACGGTTTACGGTGCTTAACATATCATAACGCATATAAAAGTAAACTTTTCTATTTTATATCGGTTATATATGATGTAGTATATACATGCTGAGGGCAGAATTGTCAACATTTCGAAAGAAATCTAAGTTGAGGCATAATCTAGTTAGCTACGGAGAACGCACATGTTAACAGAGTCTTTACTGGGCAGGAAAGTGAAAGTGGACAGAAATATATTAGTAGAAAGGGAATGGGTTTCAGAGAAGACCTTAGGCCTAGATTCAAGCATGGGTCTCAATGGACGTGGGGCCCATACTGTATGTGGTGCTGCAAGCTGACTCTACCCTGCTCTACGGCTCCCATATGCTGTTGGAGTTTTGATAATGATATACAGTATGTACTGTAAGTATAGAATGCTGGTCATTATCGGGAAAATAAATCCTGACAGGGCGAACAGGACCCAAACGCGCCACTGGAGGGGTTTTGCTTCGTCCTGAAGGGACTTATTTTCCAGATATTGACCGGTGTTGTGTACATTATCCCGCTTATTCCACAGCTGCTTGCCAAAACAAAAAATCAACTCTACATGATATTAGTCTTTACATTTAACCTATTTGTTACTTTTTCATCGTGGCTTTTGCTGAGAAACAAATAGTTTGCAACAGACGCTGAACTTGAATCAAACATTCTAAAGAAAACAGCTGATCAACCGTTCAATTTTGAATGAAGTTCCAATGCAAGAAGTGACCGGACTACTTTGGGAGTGATATGAAAGATGTGAATAAGAAGCACAAGACCCATTTTCTGTGACAGCAGTCTGTTATTGAGAAATGTCAGACATCCGAACGTTGAGAAGACCCATTCAAGTGAATGAAGGGTTCTGCAGCATTATGAAGAGCCATGTAATAATCAGATATAGTTAAACACACTGTGGGAGAGAATGAACGTACACTCAACTTAAAAAAAAAGAAGTTGTAAGGGCTATCTATGTCTTGTGCTTATAAGTTCAATAAATGTATTTAAATACCGCTGTCTCATTTCATTTCAATACAGAGATGAACACAACCACAAAGGCCTTCAGGGCTGAGACCAATTTTCTTTGTGAATGAATAATGTATCATAGATAAATAAATGTTCTTCCTTGAAATACTGGGGCCTTAAATATTGGTGCCCCTATGTTAAGCCTATGTGTTTAATTCCAATAGAGGCAGGCAGATTTTTCTTTTCAAATGTCACTTATTTCATGGATCGAGGATATACATCCTGATAAAGTTCCCTTGACCTTTGGAACTAAAATAGTCCCTCATCATCACACACCCCATACCATCACCATACCTCATAATATGAGCATCAAACAGGCTAACTGAGCAAAACTGAACAAAATACCATGCCAATCTCTATGGCACAGGTGTCAAACTCAAGGCCCGCTGGCCAGATGCGGCCCGCCACGTCATTTCATATGGCCCGCGAGAGCTTTAAGGGTCTGATACAGTATGTGGCCCGCGAGAGCTTAAATGTCCGATACAGTTTTTGCGTATAGGCAATACAATGCAATACAATGCACGCATGTGAGACTGGCAGGGAGGCAACATCAACCACCTTCCTCTATGATCAGTGCAACTGGCTACATCAGATGTGATAGCAACGTGTACGTGTGAAAACAAAATAGACCAGTATTCTAAACTACTTTAGCGAACGGAGCGCCTAAATTACGCGCTCGGTTTAGCCTGCCAGTGAATTGTTTGAAGTGCGTGTGCTTCTTTGAGAGGGGAATCGATGTAAGTTGTAAACTACGTGATACGTTTACGTCTACGTTTAAAAGGCATGTATAATTGTGTGTAGTCCTATTATCCAAAAAATCCAGCTCCAAATCCTTGCTAATCGAGCAAGTGATTGTTTGGCCAAAAGCGAAAATAAGCCTATTCTGACCGAGAAGAGGTGCATTCATATCAGGCAAGCAGAGGTATGCTAGAAGTTTGTAGTAATCGCCCTGTTGCTTTGCATTTTTATTTCAGTTTAAAACGAACAACATAGAATCCACACAGCACCTTTCAACTTTAAAACGTCAAAGAAAAAGTCCACCGGGACCGTTCAATTCTACTGTATATGTATGGAACGGTGTAGGCTAGTGACGCATTTACTCGTTTGCATCACTTGCTAGATGTAAAACTGCATTTCGTTACTGGTATTTCACTCGTGCAATGACAGTAAAGTTGTATATACTCGAATCTAAAAACTCAGAAATATGAAAAAAAAAGAATCCATGGCATGATCTCTTCCTGACTGACCAGTGACCCTCATTGAAAAGTCAAACTGTATGGAACTGACAGTGGTGTTTTGTTTTTACCAAACATAACAATAATAAAAAAGAACATGTCATGCTGATACCTTTTGCTCTTCTCGATTTTAGAAGTTTTACCGATGCTAAAGATTTTGTGGCTGGTGCTACAAATCTTAGAAGTTACATCTGGCCCTTTGAGGGCAACCATTGGGCTGATGTGGCCCTCGGTGAAAATGAGTTTGACACCCCTGCTCTATGGTGTAGGGTGTGTGATGATGTGGGTCAATTTTAGTTCTAAATGCCGAGGAAACTTGGCATTTAGAATGCATAGTACCCTGGATCCATGAAATAAGTGTTATGTCTCTGAGTATTCCTGGCTGAAACAGTGTTACATAGGGGTGCCAATACTTATGACCCCAGTATTTTAAAGAGGACATAGAGTGGATGAATTGAGTATTGCACTGTGTTCTCTGATGTTAAGATAGTATATTCAACTGTGATTTAAAAAAATAAACTCAATTGCAATTTTACAAGACTAATTAAAACCATATATTTAGGCTGGGTATTGAAATGGTCTGTTTGACTAAATGGCGCCCTCTTTGGCAACCCCAATTGAACTTCAATGGCTTTGCGATGTCTGACATCACAAGCAGGCTCTTTTCTAATTTGCCCATTTTTTAGTGTCTATTTCTAAGTTCAAGATTTTCATATGAAGGAGGGCACAACCATGCATCATGTCCATGATAGCTCTTTGTTTATGCACCTCTCATAATTCATGAAAACCAAGAAAAAAAATATTTCCATTCTATGTCACCTTTAAAGAAAATATTTATTTATTTACGATACATTATTCACTCACAAAGTAAATTGGTGTCCTTAAAGGTTGGATATTTCCTAATTTTATTACTTAAGGCATTAAGATCAATTTCCAAAAGATGATTTTATATTCCACTTTTTAGTCAACTTTAGCATGGGTGCCAACACTGTCTGTACATGACTGTAAGTGCAGAAGTATTTTTCCCCCTGTATCGGTAAATGGAGCAGTATCAGACTCAAATTCTGACTAGAATTGAGTATGACAACATCAGGCTAGTAATTTACACCACCAAATTTGTTCACATTGCAGTAAATAGAACATTCTAAAACGGATAGTTCCGGTCCTTGATTGTGATTGTCTGAATCGCATTCGATGCCGTTGTAAATATCACGATAACCTCACACTTTGACCGCATTTCGTTCTACAGTATAGTAGCCTAATGTGCTACCACAAAACTAGCACAAAATTTAGAGTGGCTGCGTCTCTCGTTGTTGCATGGCAACCATTCCTATGGAGGGAATATATTTCTTGGCGGAAGAATGATCATCTGTGAATATATCGTTACTTTTTCATTGCTGTGCCTTTGTTGCATGAAATCTTGCTAGATCGACGTAGTAACCATTTTAGAAAAGCAATAAGTCACTCAAGTCCGTTGGTTATAATGTATAATCGAACAGCTAAGGGGGTTTAGGCACTTCGCTTCGCGTCGTGCCTAACAACGCCCTTAGCTGTTTGATTATACAGTATAACCAACGGCCTCTCTGGGCTTATTGCTTAAATATATGAGCTCTTTTGTCACTTTTTGGAGATAGGCTAGTTGCTATGCTATCGGTGGGTGCTTCGGTTATTGCACTCTCAAAGACTTGAAGGGTTAGGGTATAATCTTATCTAACTCTGGGGGAGATGATGAATTAGCTTATTTCTGAGTTGTTAGCTTGTTCTAGTTTCTAGTTGAATTAGCTTGTTGCCCAGTTTTATTTCAGTCATTAATTTTATATAAACTAATGTGACACACTGCTCCTTGTGTTCATTATGACGACCATTCACCAACAGCCATATTTCACAGTGATATTGCAATTTTAGTCCTCAATCAGAGTCATTAATTAGACATTGCGGCCCCTTTAATTAATCACAAAACTGTTGTGGTCATCACCACGCCAAAAACATAACAGACCCCAGAGCCCGTATCTAAGGTTATAAAAACAACATGTCATCTCATTCTTTTCTCAGTTCATGCAAACAGATCACAGGTGGAAAACGATCTTTGCATGGCAACCAGCAATAATCATTTAACATGAAGAGCAAATATCTGACCACTGCAAAATCAGCATGCACAATCAATGCTTTTGTGTCCTGATGTGAATGATGAGCCTGTAAGTAGTTCATTTCATAATTCAGTGTACTTTCTCTAGCAATGTGATTATCCATTCCTTTTATTATAATATAATATAATATAATATAATATGTACAGTGATTTATTTATAGTGAGTAAAGAAAAATGTTTTTGGCCGCTAATAGACTGTATTTTGTGCACTGTTTTTCTCAGTGCCTCTGCTCCAGGCCACATCCTGTCTGTACTGCCTGTACTCCAGCAGAGAGGATCATGGGTAGCCAGCCTGGGAACGAGAGCGATGAGCAGGTGCTGCTGATAGGCGCTAACCCTGTTCGCCGGAACCTCTTCATGGCCCTGGTCCAGGTCCTAGTGTGGCCATTTCTCTGTGTGGATCTTTTCATGCTCTTCGTCTTTTTTAAGAGAGAGGAGTTCAGGGCAGAGGCGCGCTATGTGCTCTTCGCCCAGACCTTGTTTGCAGACTCGTGCCTTCTGGTACTGACAGATTTTGTGGTGATCACTGTTCATCTACAATTTCTGTTGCCAATTGGGCTGTGTATTCCTGTTGTCATACTCATGGAAGTTTTATCCAATCTCTCACCCACCATTATAGTAGTCATGTGTTTAGAGCGGTATGTTGCTATCTGCATGCCCCTAAGGCATGTTAACATTTTTTCCCCCAATAGGACGGTACTTTACATAGCCCTGATCTGGCTTCAGTCTTTTCTTATACCATTTGTTGACCTGTTTATTATGCTTGCCTTTGCCACAGCAGACTATGTTGAAGAGCTTGGCTTCTGTTACTATGAAATAATGCTTTACGAGGACTGGCACATGGAGATGAGGGGAATGTTTTACATTGCTGATTGCTTAATGATTTTGAGCGTCCTGCTGTTCTGTTACGCCTCCATCATTGTCGTGGCCCACAGGGCGTCTGGTGATGACAAGCAGTCGGCCTCTAAAGGCCAGCGCACCATACTGCTCCACCTGCTCCAGCTCCTGTTGGGCACACTGGAGGTCATCTGCCCTTATGTGGAGTCCCAGGTCCTGCTAATTGATATAGAGGTCTACCTTGCTGTACGCTTTTTCAACTATCTGGCATTTTCACTCCTTGCCAAGATCATGAGCACACTAATCTATGGTTTCAGGGATGAAAAGTTCCTGGCGTCGATGAAAATTTATTTAACGCTGAAAAAAAAAGTACATCTTCACCCAATCAAATAATGATCTCTTGCTGTATATCCTGCAAGAGATCAGTAAGATATGCAAATACGGTTAGAAAGGGAATGCGGGGGATGTGGGGACAGACAGGTGTATGGGGGAAGAGGATCTTAGAGAGCGGGAGGGAGTGGGAACATGGAGGAGATCAGACAGATATGGGGGAGCAAGGTTGTGAATGGCCTTGAAAGTAAACAGGAGGACATTGCACATCAGCAGGGCATTGCTCCTACATACTTTGAGCCTATAATCAAATGTCAGACCTCTTTGTGATGCTGAGACACTATAGTTTCTTGGAAAACAATAAAAAAAAATAATAATAAAAAAAAAAATGTGTGATGACACAGGGTTACAGAGGCTAGAATATTGTTATTCTGCCGGATAACAGGCACCTCTGAACTGATCACATTTCAGCCCTCTAGGTCACTTGATCTGACTTAGAAACACAACTGAGTCTTAGCATCGGGTCATGTGAGGCAGTGTGCAAAAGTAGATCACTATACTGTAGAATGAAAACTACTCACTTCAGACCATTATTTGCCAAGGTATATGCTCATGTGTTTTGTAAAATGCCCTATGGAAACCCCCATAGAATTGTGGTTATTCAAAATGCATACTGACAATCAAATGCTTACTGCCTATGAACACCTTTGAGTAGAAGCATAATCTTGGTCTTAAATGAAAGGTAACACTTTGAAGATTCATGTTTGCATGGATTGTACTTCAGGGGTTCTGATATGGGATGATTACACTAAATAAAAATATATTTTGTGTACAATTTCTGTTTCAATTCAATTGGTGTGTATATGATGGCCTATACATCTGCATAACTAACATTGGATCAAATGACTGAGGCCTAATTACTCTCACGTTCTTTTAAAGTGACACTCATTAGATAGTTGACATTAAAGATAAAAAGTCAATTTTACAATCATGTAAAATGTGAGTCAAAATAAAAAAAATCAATATCAAATAGTCAACATACTATGTATTTTCAACTAATTGTTTAGATCATAAATAGGCCTAATGTAAACTTCATATGAATTTCAAAATGTTTGAAATACAACCATATGATATGAAGCCACCTTTTCACTGAGTGTTTGGGGAAGTATGCCTTGTAATGTCTGGTCTCCACTAATGTGTTGGGGCTCCCAGATCAAATCAAGAAAGTTTAAAAATTCTTAACTTATCTTCAAACAATTGTGACACTGTAGTCTTATCATGTATTTTTCATGCTATGGCTCCTGACTGATGCATAGATAGATAGATAGATAGATAGATAGATAGATAGATAGATACAGTAGATAGATAGATAGATAGATAGATAGATAGATAGACAGACAGATCGGCTACAGACGATCAATGATTCTGTATACCTATTATTGTATTGAATGTGAGTTGTATCAGTCATAACACCCCTACAAATGACATTGGGAAACCCATACAGTTATATTTATTCACCTTGTTTAACTACTACCACATGTTTATAGGTCTAGGGCCTAGGCTATGGCCCCCCGTGTGTCTGCCAAGGGGCCTGCACTAAAAGATTTTGCTGATACCTTTTGCACCCATCTCGATTGCAAATCAGCTAATTACACAATACTTGTACTTTTACTTTCAGTACTTGAGTAGTATTTTTTTAAATAAACTACTTGCAATACTTAAGTACAAAACATGTTTAATACTTTAGTACTTCCACTTAAGTACGGTTTTTAAAGAGCCCTTCTACTTCTACTCAAGTCACTTTTTTGATAGAGCACTTTTACTTCTACTCAAGTCTGGATCTCTAGTACTTTATACATCACTGTTGAGGTTAGAGGCAAACAAACAAAAAAACATGCAGAGGGCTCTGATCAAGCACAAGGCAGCGTCTGACAAGAGCAGAGTGTGTGTGTGTGTGTGTGTGTGTGTGTGTGTGTGTGTGTGTGTGTGTGTGTGTGTGTGTGTGTGTGTGTGCGTGTGCGTGTGTGTGTGTGGTAGGTACAATCCTACCTTCGTACATAGGCCTGTTTTGTGTGAATGCATGTGTGTATTTCATATCATGTACAGTAGGAAATTGATGACCTGCTTAAATGGTGAGGACATACAGTACATCCTGTACACTGGCTTTCGGAAAAGCACACGCATGACTGAAATCAGTAAATAAAGCAAAGAGTTGACTTAAAGGCCCTGGCTGACCGTGATCGACGATTCAGCACAATATCTACACATGCCCAACACATTGTTTATTTATTTTTGATTATTTTGGTACGTCAGCATAGTCTAAGGTCAATGTCCAACAAAGTGGAAGTACGATGGCAATGTTTCAATGTTTTGGCCTGCAAAGTCTCGCTGACTCTGTCAGTGACGCACATTCACTGAGGTCAACCCGTCTTGGCAAGCAAAGCTTGTTTGTCACACAGCAAAACAAATATGGTGGCGCAATTAATGCAGAGCCCATGGGCCTGGAGTTAATGATTAATGAGCTTGTTAATGACTGAACGGGAGAAATGAGAGGAGCCTTAACGACTCTCTGAAGACAACATGCCCACTTATCAGCCTTTGAAAGGGAAAATGACTCGAGCCCAATTAACGAAAGCGAAGAATAACATGTTTCCCAATGGCCCCTATCTATCAAAGCTTAAACAAGTGGAAGTCCCAAAAGATAAAGTTGTATTACATGATTGCCATCTGTGAGTGTGAACGTAGGAAAAGGTTCTGAAAAGGTTCCCTATTGGAATTGTTCAGGTTTTGCATAAGTGCATGACCATTTTGTGATGTAAGAAATACAATGACGCAGAGGGACTGAGACCCCTGTCGGCCATAGTATACACTGTCAGTCACTGAAGCAGTTGCGCAACACAGCATTTCATGAAGGTCATTACGTAACATTGCAGAAGAACATATTAGATCCCGCTCTGGAAATGCATAAAACAAGCGCTGTTTACATGGACACTTTGACTGTATTCCAATGAGAATCTGAAATGTCTCAATGACACATAACACGATCGGAATGAAACTACTGATCTGATTAAAATCTGAATTGGAATGAAAGAGGTTGTGTGCTCCATTCTCATTCCAATTGACCAGCCATGTATAGGCCCACAGTAGGTCAATCGTATTACCTGCTGTATTTTCTCAAAGAAAAGTATAGCAATAACAGCTACTTGTGTGTGTGTGTGTGTGTGTGTGTGTGTGTGTGTCTGTGTACATGTATGTGTATGTGTATGTGTATGTGTGTGTATGTGTGTGCATGCACGTGTATGTGCGTCTGTGTGTGTGTGTGTGTATGTATGCGTGTGAGAGAGAGAGAGTGTGCATGCATGCATAAGCGTGTGTGTGTGTGTGTTCATCAGGGTCCATGAAAGGCAACAAACAGCATGCAACAGACTTTCCTGTTAGGCCTGAGGTTAAACTAAATAGGAAAGGGATTATAAATCCACACTCACCAGGATTATTTTGTATTGCACAATATTCATCTTTTTCATTCATTTTATACAATATAACAGTGTGAATTATTTATATTATGCAATGTGTTTACATGTTTTGTAGAAATATTGTAAATAAAGACCTACTGTACATCGTACAGCAAATATTGGTTCATTGACTGGCAAAAAAAAATCCTATGGATTGAATGGAATGGAATGGAATTGGGTTACAAAAGCTATCACAATTAAATATATTCATATTATATTATTATTATATGATATATACTAAGGATACAGTATGAAGTTGTGAAATTGGTAGTACTGACATGTGTGGCAACAACGTCTGACATGTTATCATATTGCCACTGGTGGGGTATGCTCTACTGAGCAGAGAGGAAAACATCAAACAAACGGACAACTTTGTCTTGAACAGTCCCAGCAATAGCAGTCAAACTAATGCACCATGACAATAGCATGAAATTAATTTGCCCCTTGAGAAATCAAACTACAAGTGACATGTTTGCCCTTGGGGGAAAAAAAGTTTTTTGAGACTGCGGCGTTGCTTAGAAAAATGAATAAAAGACTTAAACCAACACAACGGAAACCCGCAGAGCCAGCTTGGCACGCTTCACGGTGAGGCCTTGAGCAATGTGACTGTGAAGCTGAATGGCCCTTTCACCTGTGATTTGGTTATTTGTGTTTTGTGTGTTGGGGGGATATGTAATATTGTTCAATTGGCAAACTTTTGTCAAGTATTGTTATGTCAATAGTATGTGTATACTTAAGCTATTTTAGGAAATTAGAACTTGATGGAATGTGTAATTGTTATAATGTGTAAGTTCTACAAAACGCCTTTCACATTCGTTTTTATCTAGTCCTGCTCTCTTTTGTAATGTATGCATATAATAATGTACTGTAACCATAACTGTAAAGTCTCAAAGTTTGTGTTGCTCATGTACTTTGTTGAATTGTCATCTACTGTATGTGTGTGTAAATAGTGTGTGTGCTGTTTATGTAAAGAGATAGTCTCATTCTTTTGCAGCACCCGTCAGTAACACGTTTGCGTGCCACCCTGCAGTATGCAAAACCTGAGCAGCATTCAGGTCAACGTCACGTCTGACCGGAGCCTGACGGTGATTGTGAAGGTGTGCGTGGTCATCCCCATCTTCAGCATCTTCCTCTACTTCATCATCCTCATGCTGCACACGTTTGCGTCGCACCGGCACTTCCTGGAGAGCCCGCGCTACATCCTCTTCACCTACATGCTGGTCAACGACACGCTGCAGCTGCTGACCTCTGTGCTCCTCTTCCTCTTCGTCATGGCGCAGGTACCTTGTTGCGGCTGAAGTCCTTTTTGTTGTTGTTGTTGTTGTTGTTGCTGTTGTTGTTGTTGTTGTTGTTGTATCAGTCTGCTGTCGCAGGTCTCATACTGTATTTGTCTGTATTTAACTTATCTATTTTTTTATTTTTATACATTTTATACAGCACTTTGGTCAGTGAACGCTGTGTTGCAATGTGCTTGAATAAATTGTACTTGCTTTACCTTTTAGGTCCTTGTGGTGCTGCAGTCCTTGTGGTTGTTGATCTGTGTCTCTCTGCTGTTGTAGGTCTCATACTGGATTTATTTGTTGACTTGTTTTTATTTTATTTCTATATTTTGTTTAAGTGTGCTTCACTTTACCTACTAGGTGAACTTTGCGCTGGTCTTCTGCGCCCCGCTGCTCTTCTTCTCCACGGCCACGTTCCTCAACACGCCGCTCATCCTGGCCGTGATGTCGCTGGAGCGCTACGTGGCCATCTTCTACCCGATGCGTCGCCCGACGGCCTGGCGCTCCGACCGCGTCTGGCTCGTCCTCCTGGCCATCTGGCTGCTGAGCTGCGTGCAGCCCGTGGTGGACTTCGTCCTGAGCCGGCCGCGCAGCGCCGCCGAGGTCTTAACCGCGCCGGTGCAGTGCAAGACCTCCGTGCTGAACGTGTCGCCGGCGCAGATGCTCTTCAAGGTGGCGCTGAACGCGCTCTTCTTCGCCGCCGTCGCCGTGGTCATCGTCTTCACATACGTGCGCATCCTGCTGGGCACGCGCGACATGCGCCAGGACCGGGCGTCGGTGTCCAAGGCCCTGCACACCGTCCTCCTCCACGGCCTGCAGCTGCTGCTCAGCGTCAGCGCCTTCGCCATCCCGTTCGCCCAGCTGCTGATCGCGCGGCACGAGGGCTGGCTGCGCGAGCACATGTCCTTCCTCAGCTACGTGGGCTTCGTGGTCGTGCCGCGCGTGCTCAGCCCGCTCATCTACGGCCTGCGCGACGAGAGCCTGCGCAGGCACATGAGGCGCTCAGCGCTCTGCTGCTCCTCCGCCAGGTGTTGTTGTTGCGGCGTCGGCTCGGGCAAAGTCGGCCACGGGGGGTCAAAGGGCAAGAGCGTGGACAAGTGACCGGAGGCTCTCGCTGCTTTTACTTGTGCTGCTTTGAATTTCGTTCTATTGGAAGAGTGTGTGCGACCCATTCAAATGTACTGTAACTAAGAATGACTGTTTGTCTGTGGGGGGTTTTACGAAATGGAAATGTACACGTGTGCAATGTCTTGTGATATAAGCTACACTGTGGTTTGTCCAGTGGATTCTCTCAGAGGGTGTCACTGTAAACCGTTGCATAATCATGTATAAGAGTTTCTGTAAATCCTTGTGTAAACATGTTGTCATTTTGACTGCTTACTGTCTGACATTTGTTGAACAGTTGAAAATACAATTGGAGTTGAAGCAAATTAATTGGAGTGCTTTTGAACATACTCGTGTGCGGCAGATCACACCAGGTCTGATGTGGAGCCTTCTATTCTGTGGGTTATTCTGTATGACACTTGCATCTAACCCTGTTATGTGTTATGGCTGTAATTTTAATAATCATGTTTTTGTTTGTTTTTTTGCTTGGATATTTATTTTTGTGTTGAATTATTTGCCAGTTTTCTTTCCTGTGTCCCTTAATGTTGGTGACATCTGTCACCAAACCTATGTTACTTTGTGTACTCCCCTTTAACTGATGTATACTGATTTATTGATTTAGCAGACACTGTTATCCAAAGTCACTTACATATGTCAACTACTGTATATTATAAGGGATTACATTGTCCCTGGAGCAACTTGGCGTTAAGTGCCTCGCTCACGGGCACAGCGGTGGAGGCCTGTTAATGACAGGGTGATGTAAAAACTGCCACCAAGTAATGAAACCATGTAATGCTTTTTGCGTGTCACTGTTTCGCTGTACATATTATGAGTACATCAAATGACTTAATGAATATGTACTGAGCTTTTGTGGCCTGTGCAAACCCCAGCAGTGCTGCCCGATCCATACCGGTTCTGGAACACATCTGGCCTACAGCTGCAATCTGGCCTATCATTTGAAATGCATATCATTCAGTCGTGTGCATTTGGTTTGACTCTGGTTTGGAATTCTTTCCATACAGGTCACCACTGAAGCTATACAATCTGTGTGGTCTTAGTTGAGGGAATATGGGGGATGGTTGTGTGAAAAATGTAATCCACACACATGTAGAACATTTTTGCAATGGCTTTTTAGTTGCTGCTGTGTGCACATTTTCACCACTGGTTATTATGCATTTAATGTTGACCAGCTCATTCTGAAATTTTTCCCCTGTCAAGATGGTTGGTTTTGTGGTACAAAACCGCCATCTAGGAGTGACAAGATGTATTACATCTTTGAGTCACACTTGAGATGATCCACTCTGTATCCTAACAAATGTCTAATGTCTGTATCCTTGCCTAATCTGGTATTAATGTATCACCTGTCAATACATTTATATATGAATACATTTATATATGAGCTTTGCCCTCAAACGTGATTTTTTCCCCCATCAACTTCAGACTACTTGCCACAGAGAATGTGAGAAGTACAATCATTTCTGTTGTGCAAACTGATTATGGTAGAGGAAGGATATGATGATGATGATGATGATGATGATGATGATGATGATGATATACCTGAATAAAGCACAATTCTAGATAATACATGGGTGTGCTGCATTTTCTGAATGGAAAGTACTAAAATGTCGTTCAGCCATAGCACAGCGTGGGAGCGAGTGAGAGGGGTGTGCTCTGCCGTAGAACGCACAGCAGGGACCAAACGGCGCAAATGTTAGAACTTTCGTCGGACCAACGAAAGAGTTGAGAGAACTTTAGAATTCTTTATTTTTACAACTTTATACAGTCTTTGTTATTTTTTTTCCGAGGCCAATTAGGCCTATGGTACATGGTGAGCAGTTTCTTCTGTCGCGCTATCGATTGACGATTAGAAAATGTCAATCTATTGGAAATTTCTGACGTTATGGTTCTTGACTGGTCTTGTTGTAATTTCCACAAATGGTGAAATATTTACGTCAATGATGAACGTAAAGCAAGCTATTGATACTGAAAGGAAACTAATTAATCACCTAAAAGCATACATAGAACAAGAGACTGAGAGATTGAGAGATATTCAAAGGTAAGTGCAATGCTATTTTAAGTGCAACGTGTTGTCCTTATTTGGTAGGCTAACGCATTGATTATAGACCATGTGTACTCAATTGCAGTAGTTTTAGGCTGTTGGCTACTCTGGATGTTTAACATAAGGACACGCATCTATTTAACAAAATATGTTATCTGTGCTAAATGTCCAGTGCGTCGCGTGTCTGCAGTTTTTACCAAAAAGACAAGCACCACTCGAACTCAATGTCCCCGAGACACATGTGCGTGGTATTTATTTGAAAGGTGCATGCTTCACGTGTGTTAAGTGTAGGCTACTTTTGGGTGCTGTGGGTGGTTGCATCAGCTGCGACATCCGTGGGAATGTCTGGGCATCCAGTTATATCCGGCTATGATGCGCAAGAAACCCATGTAGGTTACGACTCCGGTGTGGGCTCTCAAAAATGATTTATTTATTGTTGTGGGAAATACTCAGACAAACATCTGGTCGCGACAGAGGATTGTCTAACAGAACCAGCCATAGATACCATCTTCCATCACACATAATGCACAACATAATAGATCCTCTTCAAAAGAGATGGGAAAATGGGAAGAAAGTTTGGCGAGTTTTAAACCGGCGCTGTGTTTCCACAGATTTTACGCAAAAGTTTCCCAACTGCACAGCGCGGTCTACAGCAGACTAACGGGAGCGGCCGCTGCGAATCCTTTGGTGGCGTTCACTCTGATCAAGCGACTGCACTCGGAGTGGCCCAATGTGGTATACAGCGAGGAAGCCCAGGAAAACACCCAAGGTGCTTTAGCTCAACTGCCCTTAACAACCCTGACTAGACACACACACACACACACACACACACACACACACACACACACACACACACACACACACACAGCTGACTCCAACAGCTGTCTCCAAACTGGATCTGCTCTCCCCATCCCTCCCGTTTAAATTTATGGCCCTCTCATTATGACCTTGTGGCTATTCCTCCCAACCTTTTGTTGTGTCTGTCTGGTTTTTTGGCCCAGCCCTCAGAACTGGCTATGGGAGTGTGGAGTGGAGCCTGCCCAAGCAGGAGGACATCCAAGGGGCTGCCCAGGGCCTCATGAGGCTGCAGGATGTGTATGCGCTGCGTGTGGAGGGGCTGGTCCGAGGACACTTCCAGAGACTGACCAACCAAGGCAACACTGTGGACATCTACCACCCTCACGTGTCCATCCCTCTCTCGGGAGACGACTGCTTCCTAGTGGGGAAAGTAGGTATCTGATCACCTCCGCACATGGGTTGATGAACTCTGAGAGTTAAAGGAAGGCATATTACTACTACTACTACTGATGTGTTAAAATAAAGCATGGGGGATAGTCTTACTAATTAGGCAATAATTAATATTTTTATCAACTGTGATTCAAAAGGAGATAGAGAGGAGGTGGTTTTTGCAGAGTTTTTTTTTCAGGGGAATTTCATGGTCCCTCATCTGCCTTCAGTGAGAGTTACTATTACCCTGGAAATCCAGAGTTCTCGCGAGAACACAATTTGAATTGTGTCGGCAAGATTCTCTGGCCACGAGCAATGATGCAAGTTACGTTAACCCCAACCATCGGGGGTAAAAATCAAATCAGTGTATCTGATATAGACGGGCCAAAGGCGAGCTAAACTGATGATGACAATGCATCGTTCAAACTTGGTACACATTGGTCATAGTCTTATCCAGTGTTATCCTGATTCCAGAGTCTGGTTTACAACCAGGCTAAGTTACTATTACTATATTATTACTGACTAAGCATAATTTTTACTCCATAAGATGCATACTATTATACTCCAGTATAGAGATTTTTTGTCTGATTCCTCTGCAAAATCAGCCTGGGAGGACCCAGACGAACCTGTTAGCAGATTTGAATTTGCTCTTCAAGTCAGTCTGGCAAGGAGGCCATTGACACCCATTTCTAAGGTTCCAAAGTCCTGGGCACCAATCACAATCAGTTATCCGGCAAGGGGCGGGCTTTATTATGATGACAGACAGAGCAGTGCATTCAACATAACCAGTTAAACAGATATGGACGTGAGTTTTCTTTGGAATTAAGTTAACAGCTGCATTTAAAGCCTTTGTTTACTAGAAAGATTTGACGCCTGCACTTTTTGGTAAGAGTTCAATGCACCAATTTAACTTTAATTTCACTGCTGGTTACACCCCTGGAAGTCTTAAGTTGATGAAGCCTTTCCAGACCCACTCTCGACCTCAACTGAGATATGCCGTCTGGTGTCAACGGGGCTACTGCAAAATAGTCTCCATCTCTTTTTTTTCCACCCCGTAAATGGAGTTCCCTCTGTGGGGTGGAGAGGAACAGCTCGGCTCGGCTGCCGGAGGGGGAAACCCAACACCAGGGCTCCCTCCGAACTTCTCCGAGCATGGGAGAATGCCCCGGCAGGAGGATGGATGAGCAATGTCTTTCTCATCTGGTGCGCTCTGACCGAGCACGTACTGTAGGGGTCCCGCTGAGAGCAGCCTGTGGAAGTAGTTAGAGTACACTGACTACACACCCATTTCTTATGCTTTGTGTGAGATGCAGGTGGTGGTGGTGGTGGGGGGGGGGGGGCTGTGGAGGCAGGAGAGGGGGCTGGTGGTGGAGGAGGAGTTGATGAGTTTCCATTCAGGCAGTGTTGAGGGATTCACACCCTGACTCCTGCTTGTGCATGTCGCCCTCCTGATGTGGAACAGACTGCCCTCAGTGTCCCATAATAATCTCTCTCTTTCTCTCTCTGTCTTTTTTTCTCTCTCTCTCTCTCTGTCTCTGTCTCTCTCTCTCTTTCTCTCTCTCTCTCTCTATCTCTCTCTTTCTTCCTCTCTGTCTGTCTGCCTGTCTATTCCTGTATGGCTGCCACTGCTACTTATTCATGCGTGAGGGATCTGGGAGAAGGCTGTCTGCACAGTAGCCGCATTCAACGCTTCCCAGATTTTCCATTTAGGCAGCTGACAATATATATTCTCATTCTCCAGATCTTCTGAGGGCAGTGACCTTCACTGATGACTAAGTGAAGAGTGTAGTCTGCCAAGAGTTTCAGCATGTAGCTTCACGACTCTGTGGCACTGGCGACATTTTGGGGCGAGTCATCACTAACTCATAATCCCCGCCGAACAGATGTGATTTACTGGGGCACAGTAAAGTTGCCAACAAATCTTGAGATATTTGCTAGTAGAAAATTACAGAGAGCAATATATTATATAACGTTAAAATTACTAATTTTGTAGCCTATTGTAAAACAACAATACTGTATGTAACAGTTTAACTTGAAAAAAATGGATTCAAAATCATTTTGATGCTACACTGACACAGCAGAGAGAATGGCAACCAATGTCGGAAACAATTTACTTGAAGTTATTTGCATAAGCGTGACATGACACTGTCATGACACATGAACCCTAACATGACAAAAAACGAATGACACTTAATGACAGAAGCGTTATGTCATATATGTTTATGACTTGTTGATAATGTTTATGGCACATTCATGACAGTGCCATGTCACTCTTATAGGCTACTTCAACTAAAGTATAACCTTATCATTATTGGTATCACACTTAGTATTGCCCTAGCCTTTCTTTGGTGTCCAAACTAGAGAAGTAACCCTTTTCATTACTTTACCCCTTTAACGTCAACTTTAACATCGACCTATTGGACTTGGATGTGGAAAATGACACAAAAGCCTTGCCCATGTGAAAAGTGACAACAAAGGATGCTAATTGTTGATACTAGTTGTCACATAATCTGTCTTCGCAGCTCTTTAACATCAACTTGTAATGTGCATGGCAGTCTGATCGACCTATATTGGACTTGGATATTGACAATAACACAAAAGGCTTGCTCATGTTCATGTGTAAAAGTGACAGCAAAGGGTACTAGTTGTTGATCTACAGTGTAGGTGTCACGTAATCTCTATTCGCACCGCTTGATTTAACTTGCCCTGTTTTAAATTTGTTTGCGGGCAGGTTGCCTATGACGTGGAGGACTACTACCACTCGGTGCAGTGGCTGGAGGAGTCGGTGCGACTCTTCAGGCGGGCAGAGCTGGCATGGAGGCCTGAGAATGAGGGCAGTCTGGAGGACGCCCTGGACCATCTGGCCTTCTCGCATTTCAAGGTGATGTGTTAGATTAGACATTTAGATTCACATTTAGTCGTTTAGCTGATGTTTTTATCCAAAGTGGAACAATCAAGATACAGTGCAACTAGGACTGTCAGTGTTAAGTGTTAGTGCAGTAATAAGTCGAAAATTACTCACATAGAATAGAATGGCAATTCAAGCGAAGTGAAGTCAATAAAATTACACTCACAAAAATAGGGCAAAAGATTTTGCCTTGTCGTATTGTTTGTAATATTATAGGAGAAAAGTTCAGTCCTTTGTCATATTGGTCTATGCGTTTTGACTTTATCTCAATGTGGATAAGAGTTTTAACGTGTCTTCTTCAGTAGAGTACTTTGGATTTCATATGCAAGCAGATGTCTTTGTAGTGTGCACTGAATCTTTTTTTTAATTATTTTTCAGACAGGAAACATTTCTTATGCATTGAGTCTCTCGCAGGAGTTGCTACGTCACGGTAAGTCTTTCCAGTCATAACAATTTAGCAGCAGCCCATAGCTTGACAGAAAAAAATACCGAAATTTTTGAAACAGCTGTATTTCATATCATGAAAAAAAATAATAATTGTAGCTGCGATTTTCAAGCTGCACAGAAAAGTGTGTTGTCTTCATTCGGGCCAATCACAATGGTGACGCAATTTTTTTTCTTGTCCAAGTGTTTGCTCTAAAGAATCTTTTTGTATAAATCACATTTTCTGACAACAGAATTACAGCCACCTCACTGCCAATGCTGCGATAGCTTATTTTTCTTCAATTACGAATGTATTTCATAACCAGTAACACTCCCTTGGTCTCTCTCATTTTCTCTTTCAAAGATCCCTTAAATGGAAGAGTGTTGCTCAACATAGAGAAGTACGAGAGGCTTCTTGTTGAGAATCCATACAATGCCACTGCTGTCGGTGTTTTAAAGAGACCCTCCACCACTTACCTGAGGACCAGGAACACCTACGAGAGACTCTGCCAGACTCAAGGTTCTCAGGTGCACCCTTTGTCATATTCTTCTGGTGCACTGGGTTGTCAGGTTTGGCATTAGAGATGGCATCTCTGATTGACATTGAATATAGGGGGATTAAACAACGTAGACATGAGACTTCCTGTTAAAGTTGTCTCAGACACATGGTTTCAAAGTATCTTCATATTTTAAAGGTACAGTAGTCCTTGATTCTGGTGAAATTTTGTTTATATTTGAGCTCAGCAGCCAATAAAATACAACCGTCCTGTTCATATACCTCAAGCATCGTTGGAGCGACTGCCAGTATTATTGATTGGGTGGAACCGAATAGCTCAGTCCAAGCCACTTTGCTTTTATCACATCTTCACAGCCAGGAATGCAATCACCAATGTTTTTTGAGCATACACAGAGGACAGATAGCTGAATGGAAATTCTGTTTCAGTGGAAAGTGTAGTTATTATAGTCAAGCAATGTACCTTTAATTCTGTGTCTGCATATATTTCATCTTTGTCTACGGTGGAAAATGATAACGTCTGAAAAAATAACATCTTAGCTTAGAGTGACCAGATGTCCCTGGTTTCAGGGGACAGTTCTCGTTTCAGGGGACAGTCCTCAGATTGATAGTCAAACTGAAAACGTCCCCCATTTTTGGGACTATGTCCCCGGTTTTGGTCTCCGGACATCTGGTCACCTTGTCTTGGCAAAGCTCTGTGTAGATCCTGCACCACAGCATGTTAAGGAAGAGTATAAACTGGAGCACACTGATGTAAGCACATGGAGCCCCACAGAGTGACTAGTCATCTTTGGGGTGTGCTTACATCATGGCGTGTTTGAACACTGTCTGGAGCCCGCCCACACTCGCTGGCCGAGATTGAGGAAGAGTTGATGTTGTTCGCTTGGAGACACTGACGCATCAGACACATGTGTTTACCAGAGCGCATCCTGCCAGCTGTTTCTATGTCACCCATGCATGCACGAGCTTGAGAGGTATTCATCAACCTCGCTCTTAAATCTAACCAAGGCGCATTCTTTTGGGAATTACGTGATAATCGCTTCAAATAATCAGGCCAAAAGAGGGGAAAAAAGCTATAATCTAGCCAACCAGTTGTAATGTGTAAATATATAGACCCCGTTTAGCGGAGGATAAGTAAAGTGAAATAAAACAGTGGTGCTTTTCTTCTCTGCGTTTCTGTTTGGCTTATCCTGTTTTGCCTGCAGTAATGAAGTTCGTATGTTCTGTGTGTGCCGTAGCCAAAGCACTATGAGGATCCGGAGCTGTTCTGTGATTACTTCACCAATGGCAGCCCAGCACTGCTCCTGCAACCGATGAGACGAGAGGTCGTGAGTTTTCAGCCCTATGTGGTGCTCTACCACAACTTCATCACCGATGGCGAAGCAGAGAGCATCAAGAACGTGGCTCAGCCAGCTGTACGTATTGCTTGTCTTGCACCCCTGTTTTGTTGTGCATATGAATATGTACAGTATGTGTTATTCATATACTGCAGTTTAATTTCTTTCACTTTATTGAGGGTATTAAACATTGACAAGTTTTGCCCTTCAGATAACCTCTTGAAAAGTCAGATATGAATGCTAAATCTCTGCTACTACATCCATTATTTTAGACAGAATGATTTTGTGATATGCATTATCTACAATCACACACAGCAACTGTAGCAAGACATGTACTGCAAGCAAAGGCAAAAGCTTTAAGGTAAATGTTTCCACTCTAAAGCTCACCAACCTTCCTTGGCTATAGGGCTTAACAAGCTGCAGGGCTATTTATGGTCATTCAAACTTGGAAGATGTCAAATAATGCCGCAATGGGGGAGGAAGCCCTCCAGTGTAATTTGACAAACGCTTGGTATGTCTCCAAAACTCTAAGCAAGACTGGTTTCAGGGGGGATATACTGTGCTGATTCCAACCATTGGCTGGATTTCATTCAGCCCCTCTGCTGAAGAGGGCAGCTCTGGAGATCTCTCATGGCCATGGCTTGTGGAAAATATGTACTGCCTTTCAATACCCACAGAGTAAAGCAATGTGTTGTACCACAATGTGGTGAATCACTTAAACGCTGTATCACAGTGACGGCATTAAAGAGATGCCTTGCGGACGAGTCTTGTCTGTGAGGGTTTTGGCACTATTGGAATGCATTTTCCACAGCCCTGATCAAGTACAAAGCCATGCCACTTATTTCACCACTTAAGACAACACACTGAATGACGACAGTCCTTGACTGTAATTAATAGCAGACCTGGCAGATTTCTCATCTCTCCAGCGGGGCCCGAGCTAATCATCTGTTCCGCTTTGTCTTGGCGAGCCAGCTGTGGTCATTAACCACTTGGTCATCAGCCACATTTTTTATGTGGGCAAACGGGACTCAAATCATTGATTACCATCTCTTGTTCCCCTCTGGAAATTCTTTAGATATCTTTTTTTTTCTGCCAGTTCTTCAGCTTTCTCTTGGTATTTTCATACCGATGGGTTTTCCCATGCAGTACTTGTGGCACAAAATTGTGGACTAAAGATCCAATGAATGGGATCTTTGGGATGCATCTTTGCATGCAAGTCGGAACAATGAGTGCTGTGATAAGGCTCCGTTTCATAGCTGCATTCTAGTGTCATTAAAGGAGGATGTTGTGATTAAGTGTAATTGTTTGAGATGTCTAGATAAAAGGCCTTCTTTCCAGGTTATCTAATGGGATGTTTTCCTTTGTTGTCAGCTGAGAAGGTCTGTTGTGGCATCTGGTGAGAATCAAGCCACCGCTGACTACCGTATCAGTAAAAGGTATGGCTGGACTTTATTTTTTGTGTTCACTTTCTCTGACATCTCAATAAGATGTAATAGTATTTTGGAGCATGGCCCATTGCCTGACCATACTTTAGTTCCAGCATGAATTACAATGGCCAGACCAGACACAATTACTGCACAGTTAACCTCTTGCATTTTCTGAGACAATTTGGAATCTGGAATACCTCAAACAAATGGGTTTTATGTATGAAGCACGCACATTATAAGAAAAAGTATAATTAATAGTGTAATTCAGACAATTTTGAACTGACCCAAAGATGCAATAAATGTGAAGGTCCTGAATGTCCTAATGTGGTATTGTGTGTGTGTCTGTATGTGTGTGTGTGTGTGTGTGTGTGTGTGTGTGTGTGCAGTGCATGGATAAAGGACACGGCCCACCCCATAGTTGGAAAACTGGACGAGCGCATTCACACGCTGACCGGGTTGAACGTGCAGCATCCGTACGGGGAGTACCTCCAGGTGGTCAACTATGGCATCGGAGGCCACTATGAGCCCCATTTTGACCATGCCACAGTAAATAAGATACATCATATATTTCTCAACTACAATTCTCATTGTGACTGTTTCAGTGAGTGCCAAAATGTTTATCTTGTAAACCTTGTCAGCAATCATTCAAGCATTTACAGTAAAAGGAGAAATGAATTAGTTTGACACATTTTTGACAAAGTTTTCGATGAATGTGTTGGGTTTCTCTCGATGCCATTATCAATACATGTAGAAAACTGTGACTGTGCTAACTATGCTATCACCCTCTCAACCCCTTTTCTAGTCAAAGTCCAGTCCACTTTACAGACTCAAAACTGGAAACCGAGTAGCTACCTTCATGATATACGTGAGTGAATGACTTTTCTGTTCCCCCTTTTGGCAAGATGGACATGTTTGGCTCCTTTATTTGACAAAAAAAAATGCTCTCAGCTCGCAGTAATGTAAGGAAAGCATTGTTCATATCTGTCAAATAGTACCTCAGTGTATCGCCAATGCCTGAGTGAAAATGATCTAATAATCTCCAGACTGGCCCGTAAGGCCAAAACATTCCAGTAGAGAACAAGAGCATTGGGTCTGTTGGTTTTGGAGGGCTCGCTCGTTCCCTCGCTGCTTCTCCTGGGCTGCGCTGGCTGTAATTTTATGACATGTGCAAACACGGCTCGTGGAGCCAGCTCAGTGCGAACGTTGTCATCACCCCACAGCTCAGCGCGGTGGAGGCAGGTGGATCGACGGCCTTCATCTACGCCAACTTCAGTATTCCGATTGTGCAGGTATGCTCCTCTCTTCTCTGCTCCATATGCAGTATAGGCCAATTTGTCCAGTCATGTCAAATGCACTCTTATCCAAAGTGACTTAAGGCCCGTACACACCGAGTCCGATTTTTCACATGCAAAATTTCACATAAAACGAGACTTGATCGAACGTTTTTTTTTTTTCATCGCAACAAACTTCATCCTCAGTGTGTACACACTAATTAGAATACATGTGCTTTTCTAACTAATTAGAATAAATGTGTTTACTAGCCTGTGTAATTTTGTAAAAATATTTTGTCCGTAAAATCGGATTTGTTGTGTACGGGTCTTTACAATTGAGGAACAGTAACAATCAAGCAATAGCACTGTAGGTCCTAGACCTTTTGAGATGAACCACCTCTACAGTAATGTGAGGAGGTCACAGAGTTCTAATTCTAGTCGGTCGGCATTCTCAGACTCGGTGTTTGTCGGCCTCGGCCCTTTGAGCCGATGCTCTCACACCTCCAAATCACATCAAGACAGGACTTGTTTCCTAAGTCATTCTCCCCTCACAGCTGTCAGAATGCTGTGTGTTTAGTGATATGTGATTTTCAATGCAAAG
>NC_085006.1:22126600-22139100 GCF_963854185.1 Sardina pilchardus
TGGAATTCAGCAGCCAACATCTTGGGACACTTTCAAACTAAACTTCTTTCACATTTAATTGAGTTAATTCTTTCATACTCCGACCATAAATTCCACCTAGACCTTTTAAAGGCAAACGTTCTCTGTTTTCACACTCAGTCCTTATTTGTCAGAAAATACTTCATGATGCCTTGAGAGAGAAAACTATGACATAGCATGTGTTGAATAATAGCTGCATGTCTTGCAAGGAATTGAATCTCGTGCTCTGAAATAGCATTTCTGTTCCAGACAATATAGAGTAGAATTATACATACTAGTTAATCCAAAGCTAACCCTTCAATTAGCCTTTTTTATGGACATCCTCTGACCAGTCAGTAAAGACCTGTAGGCCCCGTTCACGCACAGCAGTGTGGTCTGTTATGTTTCCATGGAGACACAAAGGTTCAGAAAGTCCACGCCGAAGACAGAGGTTGTGGAGAATTGATGACTGAGCCGCAGCTGAGGTCAGTTTTGGGCAAGGGAATAGCCCCATTACCAACCCAGCATAGAATTTCACATATGGGAAACCAGTTGGAGGGACCAATTTGACATGAAAACAACTTGCAAGCGGCAGCCAACTAGGCAGAAGGCCATACAATGTAGTAAAGTGCATGCGTTAGGCTACAGGACAAAAATGAGTCATGAAAGGGTCACATTAAGTTTAAAATGGTCTGAGATGTCTTTCTTTTCATGGACTGTTCTGCTTTCCTGCTCCAAACCATCCAAATGCATCCTATAATAGTCTAATGAACAAGTTTTATATCAATTTTAAGTGGCTATCTCCCCCTTAAATACAATTAAGTTAACACAGACAGATGGGGGGAAAGTTTATCTGATTTCCCATAACAGAATGCTAACAGAATGATGTCACTTCTAGTGTTTTTTTACTCTGCCTGTAAGTAGCCTAAATCACAGGGGTAAATGCTTCCATCTAGTGGTCAAGAAAGAAAGTAAACATTTTGAAAACAATAAACTTTGTAGCAAATGATTCAGCTTACCGCCATCAGTAACATCAGTATCAAAAGTTCAGGTTCAAAAGTTCAGGTTAATTAAGAAATTCAGCAAAAATCTGGATAAAGAACACCCCGATGTGTAGAGAACAGAAATGTTAAAATGCCTTTGACAGGGGAAATCTACATGCTAAACACAGGAGCCTACTTTTACACATTTTGGTATCTATAGCCTTCTTCAAGAAAATAACAAGAGATGGCCCTATGTGGTGAGTCAGGCGATACATGGGTGCAGATCATTTGAATTTTTGTCCATTCTCCCTCCCTGTCCTAACACATCCTTCTAAAGATAAATGTACTGTAAGTCAATAAGACAATCGTGTAAAATGTCAATCAAAAAAGCAATATAAAATAGTCAAATGTATTTTAGCTAGGCGACACAGATCATAAATACAACTTAATATGAATTTTAAAATGTTTGAAATATATGAAACATATGATATGAAGTCACCTTTTCACAGAGTGTTGGGAGAAGTATGCCTTTGACACACACACACACACACACACACACACACACACACACACACACACACAGATCATATTCATATTCAATAATAAAACATATGACCAATGTGGTCACCTGTTTTGGGTGCGCCACACACACGCCAAGTCGCCGACTTCCTTCATTGCTTCTTCAACCCACTAGTCAGCTGGCGCGACTGTTTTGAAAGAGCCTTTCCCACAATTCCTTGAGTGAAAGGCTCGTCTTTTGATTGGAGGGCGAAACCAGAAGAAAAAGTTGTTGCTCAGTAGCGCGCTGTGTTTGTATGAACTGTCATCTCACTCCGCGATAAGTAGGCTAAAAGATAAAGGATTATGGTATTGTTGCACAAGTTAGGTACATTTGCAAGGAATGAAGAATAAAAAATCTAAATCTACAAAGACCGGAGTCAACAGAAAGAAAGGCAAGTTAACATTCGTCACTCTCGACATCCAATATCCTTAGCGGTTAGCTATTGAACAGTTGAGATTGTTTAGCTGTTGCAGGTAAAGTAGCTAAATTGCTAAGCTAAGTGATAGCAAGCTAGCAAACGAACGTGCTAAACATAGAAACAATGGAGAAGCATTTCAATAAGAGTTTAATCTCATTAAACATTATAACAAGACCTCAGACAAAAGTTGCAAGACTTCTTTGAGGGATGGCTAGATTTGTCAGAAGCTAACGGAACGTATACCAACAGTGTTGAATCTGGCTTGGGAGCAGATGACAAATCCTCACTGTAAATTTAACTTCAGATTAAATGGACGAATGCATTTATTTGTCCGCCCGCTGCATTTGCTATTAACATGACCGAACGACACCTTTCCTTGACAGTTCCCAGTGATGTGTCTCCCTCGACAAGTCTCCCACCGCTTGTGGAGGGACAGTTGCGGTGCTTTCTCCGAGTGACCGTGAGCAGGGTCCTGTGGACGATCACCAAGCCGCCACAGAACCCTCAGATAAGGATAAGATGGTGGGGAGAATCGTCCTCTGGAACCCTGTTCCGTCCAAGGGATGGGTCTCTTGTGGCACAGAAGGGTATTCAGTCCACTGCCCGCTTTCCTGTTCGCTGTGGACCAAAGCAGTTTGCATCCTATTTGACCGGTAAACCTGAAAGGGCACTTTCTTTCTGTGCTTGTACATCACTACACTACCCTTATGTCCAAATACATTTCACTGTGCACTGTGCATGTTCTTATCTTATTGTAGTGATGTGAATAATTCATATGTAAAATGCTGGTAACTCAACCTGTTGATTGAACGAATTCTACTGTTTCAATGCAGATATGGGCACCCTTGTTCTGGATGTTGTGACCAAACCTGACCACTTGCCTGTTGCCCGAGCTCAGATCGCTGGGCTGTCACGTCTCTCCCTGTCCAACTCCATCGGTGGATTTTTCACAGTGATTTCGCCTACATCGGAAAAAATGGGAGAACTACAGGTGTGTTATTATGAGGGATTAGACTATTTTATCTCAGAAATGTTAGTGTACTGGTATGTTACCGTGTGCAGGTCTCACTGATTTTTTGTTCACAGCTCATTGAGAATGGTTTTATTCTCACATGTTAATGTTTTAAGCATTGTGTACTCATGCATTCTGTTCCATTCAATAAATGCTGATTTACAGTACATATTACGCTTCAACATCTAACATGCAAATCAAATATACTCTTATTTAACGCCTTATGCAATGTTACGTTCACGATTAATCCTCCGTCAGGTGGCACTTGCGTTGGAGCCTCTAGCGGAGTCCTATGACAGCAGCAGCTCATTCCCCACCCCTGACATGAGCCTGGACGCCGCGCCGAAGACCCTGCCTGATCAGAATGTCCTGCTGCTGCCGTCCAGACCTCGCTCTCTCTCCGGCAAGGAGTCACTGGGCAGCGGCGCTAATACACCACGGTAAGAGTGATATAGATTTGCTTACCATGTGAAGCATGGAGTTTGTGTACTTGTACAGTAATTTCCCCTATTAGCTGTAGGTTATACATTGATTTTGCAAAATTTCTACAGCTATGAGGTTAATACACAGAGACAGTTAATATGGTATTGATACTGTATGTTGTATAAAACACTGTCCTGCGGCTTATATACAATGCGGCTAATACACCGGAAAATAGTGTACTTTTCAGTTATAGGTCAGGTGCAGGATATGTGAAGATATCTTCATTTTGATATGAATGGTCAGCATTGCATCATGCAATAAACCAGTTAGTGTCTCCTGAAGACTGCTGTTGTTTTGATAAGCAGAACCACCAGTAATGTTGTTTATTGGCTTATTGATGATTATTGCGATCTTGACTCTTTTGTTGGCTGTGAATCATTGCAGGGGAGTAGATCACCTGTACTTTCCAGAGAAGTCGAGAGGTCTGCCGGGTGAAGGTCAGTTCGGACCAGAGGGAGGGAGACCTACAGGAGCCCCAGATGGACCCCTCGCCTCTGCCCAAAACCCACAACCCAACGACCTCCTCTCAGGTAACGTATTAGTAACGTATTAGTAATGTAACAGTAACGTAACTGTAACACTGCATGTAAATCATGAAGCATGTGTGTTTACTTGTGATATTTACATGGACATAATATATTATTTTATATTTACATGGATACATTCAGTGCACCTTTAAATATATGTGATATTCAGTAAAACAGCAAAACCTGCTGGCTTAAGCACGAGATACACCAACCCGATGGTTGGACGTCTGGATGAGTTGGATGGGGTTGGGAAGAAATTGGTTCGGTGTGTAACCGATTCGGTGGTTAGATAAGCCCTTGGTAGCAGCAGCGGCACAGAATATGATCCCTCACTGACAAATGATATAGGTGATTTCATACAGTGCAGTTCATTGTACAGTAAAGACATACAATGCCATGTGTAATGTGAACTATCCTGAAATGGAACGTGTTAGAGTATTGTTTTAGCTGCAGTAATGATGGTCATGTCACACTCACTGGTGTGGGCAAACTGTGTTGTGTAGCCACATCTTGAAATTATCTCTCTCTTGTCCAGCTTTGCTTGAGCGCGGCAGCAAACTGCGAGAAGCCATGGTGATGTCGTCGCTGAGGACTGAGCTGGACTGTGAGCCAGTGCTGAAGGACACAGCATTGCCTCTGCCTAAAGACAACGTCAGATCTACCTCTTTACCGTGAGTAGAATCACAAGGTTACAAAAATCAGTTATATTCCGGCGTTTTTCCAAGGCCGCAATGATCATGATGACTTCTGATGTTTTTATTTTATGTTTTCTAGATACTTCATTCTAGATAAAAAATCTAAATGCTAAACAGGAAATTGGAAACATGTTTTGGTTTAGATTTTCAGTCTTATCTTTCTCGATTTGTACAGTTAAATGAGAACAGTACAGTTGGTGTACAGGTAGATGTAATACATACAGTATGTATAAGCATCTGTTGTGTTTCTCCTTCTCAGGCCACTCCTGCCTTCATCTGGGAGGTTATTTCACGAACTCCTGAGCTCTGGCATCAGCCTGCCACAAGGCCCGCAGAGTCCCAGTGCACCGGACATCCCAGAATGCACAGCAGACCATGAGAACAGAGCTGTGGAGCTGTTGCTGGGCAGGTGAGGATGGCACTGCATTATTTAAACAGTTCAAGCAGTACTGAAATTAATTTGTTTGCTTATAGTGCGTTCCTGCAGCTGGGAAGTGGGAAACATCCTGCTTCTAAACTCCCCAAAGTGAGAGCGTTCACTATGTTGAGTGACGTACTGTACTCGCCCCCTAAACTCTAGAATTATCCCACTTCCCAGTTGCTCATGATATACGGAATGAACTCTGTGTTTATGCATTTTCCCTTTTACTAGTCAAGTTGTGAGATTTAGGACCAACTTCCTGCGTCCTGATCCATTTTTTTTTCTTTCTCTACAGTATAAATGGCTCGCTGCTGGATGTTTGGGATGGAGAGGGCTCCCCTCCTCCGTCATTGTCCGCTTACAGTAGCCTGTGTCTGGACAGCGAGCTCAACGACCCGCAGTATGACGAGAGCCTCCTGGAGAACCTGTTCTACAAAGCTCCGGTCAGTAAACCAAAGCCCGGGCAGTTAGCCAAAGTACTAGTCAGTAAGCCAAAGCTCTAGTCAGTTAATTAAGCTCTGGGCAGTATTACCTTATGTCCTGTCAGTAAATGCAGGCCTGATAGAGCATAGTGCCTGAATTCAGGCTTGAGCTCGGCCATGTACGATGTCAAGAAAGGCTATTCTCTAAATTGTCTTTGAATGTATTTGATCATTTCAGGCATAGATAATTTCCTCTCCATCAGCCCTGTAAATGAGACTGGTGTAGGCTCTGTGCGTTTGATATGGTGTCTCCAAACATACTCTGACTTTGAGCATATTACGCCATGCCAGGCCCTTGCACGGTAAACTGTATGCTTTGCTTTGGTCGGTCTTTTCCAGATTTCTGACTCAAGTGACCATGATGGTGACCTGGAGGACGGCGGGAAGTCCCTCCGAGGCAAGAGAGAATGCTCCAAACAGGGCAGGTCAGTCGTCAAAACATTTCTGTTAAAACTTTAAAACTACACTTGTGCTCATACGTTTACATATGAATTTATCTCTCTTGAATTTCCCCTTGGGGATCAATAAAGTATCTATCTATCTATCTATCTATCTATCTACATACCCTGCACATACGCTTGCTAAAGTTGACTTAAAAGAGGAATACAAAATCATCTTTTGGAAATTTATCTTAATGCCTTAAAAAATTAGGAAAAATTCAACATTCAAGGACACCAGTTTCCTTTGTGAATGAGTAATGTATCATGGATAAATAAATGGTCCCAGTAATAGTAAATATACAAAAAAAAAATGTACCGTGCATAGTTAAAAAGCTATTTTGCATATTTCAAATAGAAATACACAATAAAGAGTTTATGAAAATACATGCATATGATGTGATGTTTTTATGTGAACTCCACACAGAGTCCCAGAGGACCAGCGGGTTCCAGAGGGCAGGGACGTGCTGGCCGGGCTCAGCCTGGATCAGATCACCACGCTAGGGGGGATGCGGCTAGCACGGGTCACCGTCCATTCCCTGGCCGTCCCGGCAGAGAGCTCCGTCACGACCCCACAGAAGATGGCGGGCAAAGGGAGGCCACCCAGACCAGTCCCCAGCAAGAGATGGTATTGACTTCTGATTTCAGTCAGTTAATAGAACAGAATATCCCTCCCTGCTGTCATTGCCCAAGTGCAACGAGATTAAGTGTGCAGTATCCATACACTATGCCGTAAAGATTGATAAATAGTAATAAAGAAGAAACATTGTAGCAGTATCCATACACTATACCGTAAAGATTGATCAATAGGATAAATAGCAATAAAGAAAGAAACATAATAGCTTAATTAGTATTCAACATTGGTACATTGTGCAACAGTTCAGATGTACAATGCAGCAACACAATCACAACGGTATGGAAGACCCAAAGAAAGTCACAGCTGAGACTACCTGTCAACTCCGAAGATGAAACCTGTAGCTATCCTAGTGTGTGTTTTGATTAGTCATACATTTTCTAATGGTGTAGATTGAACACAACAGGCCGATCTCCATTGTGACCAAGTTGTGACCCTATTGTTCTACTGTGTGTCTGCCTTCCTGCTCAGCTCCTACTCTGTGGAGTACGTGTTCCCCGAGTCTCCATCCAGTCAGACTCCACCAGCAGAGGTCACTCGAGTCGTCTCCAGCAAAGTTACTGGAGGAGGTGAGTGGGTTCAGGATTTGTATTTTATGGTAGTTGCCACTCTGAAACCACTCAAAGTCGGTTGGTTATCTGCAGTTGCTGTTGTTGTTGCTGTTTTTGTTTGCAATTGGTCGCTGTTCTGTATCAGATTTAAGTCATCAGATAAAGAATGTGTTGTTGAAGTAAAAAGACGGAGCCACCTGCTTGATAAAAGTGTTTTTGTTTGTGTTTGTTTGTTTGTTTGTTTGTGTGTCTGTCTGTCTGTCCGTCCCAGTTGTGAAGTTCCTGCAGCGCACAGTGTTTCCTGTTCACTTCAGCGGGGCTGCCTTAGAGCAGTGGTGGCAGACAGACCTCACCCTCAAAATATACTCCAGGAAGAGCACTCAGAAGAAGGTGTGCCTGGTGAACCCAGCATAACCCAACATAGCCCCTTCATAACCCAGCATGACACCATCATAACCCTAGATAACCCCTTCATAAGGCCATTTTGAACAAACTATTGTAAATAGGACTGGAAACATTGAAAACAGCCTGCTTATTGAGTAATTCTCATGTCTCTTTCCCCCCAGCCTGTTCTCCTAGGTACAGCATCCTTTCCATTGCGGCCTGTATTAGAGAGCGAAGACCTCGGCCATATTATTTCATTGCCTGTTCAAAGTATCGAGGGATCTGCTGCCAAGCAGGGAGTTGGCCCTCTAAAGGTATCAGCCTACTCAGACAGATTACTGTCCCATTATTGGTTTTGTGTGTCTTCAAAATGGCCTCAGTAGGTTATTTATGAACCCTCTTCAGTTTTACACACTCTCTTAGACCAACACTTAGGCCGTTATTTTTTAAGAGCAGTGAAGTGGCATTAGTGTCCCAGGGTTTCTCCGGCGGTGCCAAATAGTCCTGAAATTACTGCGGTCACTGGCAGGCTTTCATGCTCTTGCATTTATTCTGCATGACTTTGACTTTAAGGCCTGATTTCCAGTACATGGATTAAGCCTAGTCCTGGACTGAAAGATCGCTTCAGTGGAGAAGCAAAGCTTTTGGTCTAGGACTAGGCTTAATCCTGGTACTGGGAAAGGCATGTAAATAAGAGCATGCGTGTTTGTTACTTGTGTGCACACTCACTTCAGAAACGCATCAAATATATCAGGTGTTTATTACTTATGGATGCAAAACAAACAAAACAAAACAAAAAATGTCAAGGTGACTTTGGCTGTTGTGCTTTCACAGTGTGCAAGTGAATATCATTACTTGTTCTGTGATTTTATTGATCATATGAAGTCTTTACAGCGGTGCTCAGAATCTAGCAGTGACTCATAAGGTAGTAGGATCTCTGCTTTCCCCAACTGTTAGTCACAACCCCTTTTGTGTCCTGTTTCCCAGGTGTCCATCCAGCTGGCTGTGGACAGTCAGGATTTCGCCACCAAGAAGAAGCCCTCAGCAGTCTCCAAAGCCACTCTCAGCCCACACAAACCCCTCAGTCCTCATCTCCTGGACCCAGACCCGTTCCCCAGGCCCCGGTCCACTGCCCTGGGTTCTGAGCGCGACCCTCCAGCGCTGTCTCAGCAGCAGCAGCATGCCGGCAGGACGTCTCGCAGGGACGCTAGCCCCTCACCAACAGTCACCTTCGCCGAGGCCGTCCAGCCTGTCCACCCCAGGGGCAGCCCACCTCGGCCGGGCCTGCGGGCCTCCTCACGGGGGCCTGCGGAGGTGGAGGAGGAGGGGAACGAGGTACTTTTGCACGCCTTACTCGTGGTGCCTGATGGGAAGGACCTGAGCGGTGGGCCCTCGTATCAGCCGCCCAACGTCTACCTCAACTGTAAGCTGTTCGGGTCGGACGAGACCGCCAGATCGGTAGTCAGCTGGGGTCAAACCCACCCCGCCTTCAGCTTCGTACAGGTGAGCTGTTTACCTAATTACCACTTACGATGAGTGACACATCACTGGATTATCGTGCAATTTGTGTCATTGCTGTATTCGTTGCTGCTGGCTATTGGACTCCTCTGCTCCACTTGGCAGCATATGACGGAGGATCATGATGCATTCATATTCCCCCTGGAGCGTTATCTCTCCTGCCAGGAAAGTTCTGCTCAGGCACTGCGGCGTTGGGCCAAATGGAGCTCCGAAATAATATTCCGTAAACATGGGAATATGTGATGTAATGCAAAATACTCCGGTGGACGGGGGCCAATGGAAATGATCTAAGATGTTTTTCATCACAGATGAATGAATGCATCTGGATGTGTCCCTGCTTGTCTGTTATTTTCTGTGTGTGTGTGTGTGTGTGTGTGTGTGTGTGTGTTTGTACATAAATTTGTAATTCATGAAACTGTATCTGTTTTTTTTATCTGCTAGTTTACTTTTATATGTGCATTAATTCTTGTTTGTGTATTTATTTATTTATTTGTGTGTGTGTGTGTGTGTGTGTTTGTGTCTGGCACAGGTAGCGCCTGTGGCTTTAACCCATCGCCTGCTGGAGCGGATGAAGAACAACATGATGGTGATTGAGGTGTGGCAGAAGGCGGGCAGTCAGAGTGAGGACCGGCTGCTGGGCCTGGTCAAGCTCCCCCTGCACCAGTTCTACATGTCCTTCAGGTCAGGCCCACACACACACACACACACACACACACACACACACACACACACACATGCAGGGATTAAAGTTTTCCGAATTCCGGTTTTCCGAATTCCGGCGTGCGGCCATTGACTGCGTTCATTTTTTAAAATATTATTTATTTGTTAACGCCATTGAAAAACACGCAGCATTCGTTAAGCTGAATTTCCTTTCCCTGCTCTCCCTCTCTGTCACTCACGCGTCACGCACCCTTTAATATACACTCACACACACACTCAGACACAGACACAGAATCCCCTTCGTGCACACCGCGTCTGTCTCCATATCATCCCTGGAAGCGCGGTCGCACTAATGCACCTGACGCTGCGGGTGGAAGCATAAGTTCTTCCGCAAATTTTGTAGACTATGCGTGCAACTTTACCAAACCGTATAGAAGTAAACGAATTCTCCTTGGCCCGCTCTCGTGCGCACTCAATGGACACACCCACCCCTCGACATGCACATTTAATCCAAACAAAACATTCACAATCGTAAACGCAATGACGCACAGAAGACGACTAGCTGAATTATTGTTAAATACGGTTAGCATCATTAGTAGGCTATGCTGCACACATCTGATTAAAACTCTGCATTCAAGTTGACTGACCATCTCAATACCAATGTTTTTCAACTCCAAGATTTAAAGGGCCTGTCCCAAGGAGAAAAAGTATGAGCTTACCTTGAAACTTAAACACCCGTGGGGACACTGAACAGTCCAACCAGCTAGAGTATGATAAACTAGCCAACTATGCTACTTTGTTTACAATATTTTGAGGCTTCAATCAAACAGCTGAATTTAAGAGGTGGAGTTGTAATATGAATAGCAGGCTATAAGCTGCATAAAGTTTGCGGTTATGAATATCAGAAATGTCAGTATACAGAATGTATATAAATAATTACACGTGTGTGTGTGTGTGTGTGTGTGTGTGTGTGTGTGTGTGTGTGTGTGTGTGTGTGTGTGTGTGTGTGTGTGTGTGTGTGTGTGTGTGCGTGCTTTACATCTTGTTAAAAAAATCATTAAATAAATAAATTCACATTATGTGAAAGCAAAGTGTCAGACATGAGGCGACCACCACATATTGCCTTCTAATCTGTGAGAAACACTGTTATTACTCTTTAGAAAGAGAATCATTGTCTTTTTTTGAATACCTTAACTTAAATGGTTGCAACTAAATCTTATTCTTCAAATGCCTGCCTTCCAATTTCACATACCCTGACAACATGACACCTTATGATTGTAGGTCAATTTGTAACCTGTCAAAGACAAAGATTAGCAGCAAAACTTGATATAAAAAGAAATCCTAAATGCTACATGTAGCATATTGTAGTGTGTTGGACTACTATTGCCACCTATTGGCCTTTCTTGGGGTCCAACATCACAAACAGGCCTGTGTCGTGTGCAAACACTCCAAAAAGTAAACCGGTTCCCAATCGATCGACCAACATAGTGTCGTATAGAGTTGCATGCACAAGTCTAAAAAGGTTCAGGCTCAGGATTTTTTTTTGCTTTAATCCCTGCACATGTATAGTATATAACGCATTAAGATATTACTGTAGTTGGCATATCAGTTACAATATGTACAGGGGTTTTTTTTGTTTGTTTGTTTGTTTTATAGTCTAAGGGTTCATTGAAAGGAAAATCTGGTTGAGGGTTGATGATTACATTATAATACTCACACATTAGTTAATGAAATGTAATAAATCTTTGATATTAACAGTCCAAAAAATATTAACAGTTAATAATGATATCTTGTTACAAAGATAAGAAAGAGTTGTTAATGCAATGCAATATTGACCTGTTTACTGTTTTTGATTTGTCTGCAGGGACCACAAGATCACTCACCTTCTCCTTCAGGCCCAGTATCCTGTGGTGGCAGTGGACAGCCACATGCCCATCGTAGATGTTTTTTCAGGCAGTGTACGGGGCAGCCTCAGGGTCCTTCTGGCCATGGGCATGGCACAGCAGATTGTGTCACTGCAGCGCATGAGGGAGGAGGAAATGCACCCGCTCGCCCAAGTTCCACGACCCAGCCATTTACTGGACCAGATACCTCAAAGAGACACAAAGGTCCAACCTCTTTTTGCTGCTGTTGTTGCTCTTGCTGTTGTTGTTGTTGTCGTTGTTGTTTGTTGTTGTCTTTTTCTTCTTTAATATACACACTGATGTACTAACCTAAGGTTTTGTGCAAATGTATTTATTTATGTTAATCCTTAAGATGATTTATGGTTGTCAGCACTAGATGTGAAGGCTAAGAAATTGTGATCAATTCCTGAATCATAATCAGTTGAATAATTGCGAGAATCAAACAGTAACCCAATGATTCATAGGTCTTCATCTTCCTGGGCTAGACCTCTGATCTGTGTGTGTGTGTGTGTGTGTGTGTGTGTGTGTGTGTGTGTGTGTGTGTGTGTGTGTGTGTGTGTGTGTGTGTGTGTGTGTGTGTGTGTGTGTGTGTGTGTGTGTGTGTGTGTGTGTGTGTGTGTGTGTGTGTGTGTGTGTGTGTGTGTGTGTGTGTGTGTGTGTGTGTGTGTGTGTGTGTGTGTGTGTGTGTGTGTGTGTGTGTGTGGGTACAGGTCAGTGTGGGTGTGGCGGAGGCTCTGGTGGAGCACGTGTTTGTGGTGCGGGTGGAAAAGGTGCGGGGTCTTGCCCCTCTGCAGTCCACCGTATGGGGGGAGGCAGACTGCTACATCCAGTA
>NC_085006.1:22144100-22234100 GCF_963854185.1 Sardina pilchardus
GTGTTAACAAGCATACAGAAGGGTGTAATATAACTAATTATAGCTTAAATCACATCTACTCTTTACAGGCATTCCAAAAATATATGATTTAGGCTACCTTAGATGATCTGTCCCCATGTTACACCCTAAAAACTACCAACTCTTAGAAGAATCCGTCAATGCAAACGGTCTAACCATCCTGAAAGATGGTGTTGACAAGCACACAGAAGGGTGGAATAAAACTATTTATAGCTTAAATCACATCTACTCTTTACAGGCATTCCAAAAATATATGATTTAGGCTACCTTAGATGATCTGTCCCCATGTTACACCCTAAAAATTACCAACTCTTAAAAAAGTGTGTCAATGCAAACGGTCTCACCATCCTGAAAGATGGTGTTAACAAGCATACAGAAGGGTGGAATATAACTAATTATAGCTTAAATCACATCTACTCTTTACAGGCATTCCAAAAATATATGATTTAGGCTACTTAAAATGATCTGTCCCCATGTTACACCCTAAAAGCTACCAACTCTTAGAAAAGTCCAAAAATGCAAACGGTCTCAACATCCTGAAAGATGGTGTTAACAAGCATACAGAAGGGTGGAATATAACTAATTATAGCTTAAATCACATCTACTCTTTACAGGCATTCCATGAATATATGATTTAGGCTACCTTAGATGATCTTTCACTATGTTACACCCTAAAAACTACCAACTCTTAGAAGAATCCGTCAATGCAAACGGTCTCACCATCCTGAAAGATGGTGTTAACAAGCATACAGAAGGGTGGAATATAACAAATTATAGCTTAAATCACATCTACTCTTTACAGGCATTCCGAAAATATATGATTTAGGCTACCTTAGATGATCTGTCCCCATGTTACACCCTAAAAACTACCAACTCTTAGAAAAGTCTGTCAATACAAACGGTCACACCATCCTGAAAGATGGTGTTGACAAGCATACAGAAGGGTGGAATATCACTTATTATAGCTTAAATCATATCTACACTCTACAGGCATTCCAAAAATATATGATTTAGGCTACCTTAGATGATCTGTCCCCATGTTACACCCTAAAAACTACCAACTCTTAGAAGAATCCGTCAATGCAAACGGTCTCACCATCCTGAAAGATGGTGTTAACAAGTATACAGAAGGGTGTAATATAACTATTTATAGCTTAAATCACATCTACTCTTCACAGGCATTCCGAAAATATATGATTTAGGCTACTTAAAATGATCTGTCCCCATGTTACACCCTAAAAACTACCAACTCTTAGAAGTATCCGTCAATGCAAACGGTCTCACCATCCTGAAAGATGGTGTTAACAAGTATACAGAAGGGTGAAATTTAACTATTTATAGCTTAAATCACATCTACTCTTTACAGGCATTCCAAAAATATATGATTTAGGCTACCTTAGATGATCTGTCCCCATGTTACACCCTAAAAACTACCAACTCTTAGAAGAATCCGTCAATGCAAACGGTCTCACCATCCTGAAAGATGGTGTTAACAAGCATACAGAAGGGTGTAATATAACTAATTATAGCTTAAATCACATCTACTCTTTACAGGCATTCCAAAAATATATGATTTAGGCTACCTTAGATGATCTGTCCCCATGTTACACCCTAAAAACTACCAACTCTTAGAAGAATCCGTCAATGCAAACGGTCTAACCATCCTGAAAGATGGTGTTGACAAGCACACAGAAGGGTGGAATAAAACTATTTATAGCTTAAATCACATCTACTCTTTACAGGCATTCCAAAAATATATGATTTAGGCTACCTTAGATGATCTGTCCCCATGTTACACCCTAAAAATTACCAACTCTTAGAAGAATCCGTCAATGCAAACGGTCTCACCATCCTGAAAGATGGTGTTAACAAGCACACAGAAGGGTGGAATATAACTAATTATAGCTTAAATCACATCTACTCTTTACAGGCATTCCAAAAATATATGATTTAGGCTACCTTAGATGATCTGTCCCCATGTTACACCCTAAAAACTACCAACTTTTAGAAGAATCCATCAATGCAAACGGTCTCACCATCCTGAAATATGGTGTTAACAAGCATACAGAAGGGTGGAATATAACTAATTATAGCTTAAATCACATCTACTCTTCACAGGCATTCCAAAAATATATGATTTAGGCTACTTACAATGATCTGTCCCCATGTTACACCCTAAAAACTACCAACTCTTAGAAGAGTCCGTCAATGCAAACGGTCACACCATCCTAAAAGATGGTGTTAACAAGCACACAGAAGGGTGGAATATAACTAATTATAGCTTAAATCACATCTACTCTTTACAGGCATTCCAGAAATATATGATTTAGGCTACCTTAGATGATCTGTCCCCATGTTACACCCTAAAAACTACCAACTCTTAGAAGAATCCGTCAATGCAAACGGTCTCACCATCCTGAAAGATGGTGTTAACAAGCACACAGAAGGGTGGAATATAACTAATTATAGCTTAAATCACATCTACTCTTTACAGGCATTCCAAAAATATATGATTTAGGCTACCTTAGATGATCTGTCCCCATGTTACACCCTAAAAACTACCAACTCTTAGAAGAATCCGTCAATGCAAACGGTCTCACCATCCTGAAAGATGGTGTTAACAAGCACACAGAAGGGTGTAATATAACTAATTATAGCTTAAATCACATCTACTCTTTACAGGCATTCCAAAAATATATGATTTAGGCTACCTTAGATGATCTGTCCCCATGTTACACCCTAAAAACTACCAACTCTTAGAAGAATCCGTCAATGCAAACGGTCTCACCATCCTGAAATATGGTGTTAACAAGCATACAGAAGGGGGTAATATAACTAATTATACCTTAAATCACATCTACTCTTCACAGGCATTCCAGAAATATATGATTTAGGCTACTTACAATGATCTGTCCCCATGTTACACCCTAAAAACTACCAACTCTTAGAAGAGTCCGTCAATGCAAACGGTCTCACCATCCTGAAAGATGGTGTTGACAAGCATACAGAAGGGTGGAATATAACTAATTATAGCTTAAATCACATCTACTCTTTACAGGCATTCCAAAAATATATGATTTAGGCTACCTTAGATGATCTGTCCCCATGTTACACCCTAAAAACTACCAACTCTTAGAAGAATCCGTCAATGCAAACGGTCTCACCATCCTGAAAGATGGTGTTAACAAGCATACAGAAGGGTGTAATATAACTAATTATAGCTTAAATCACATCTACTCTTTACAGGCATTCCAAAAATATATGATTTAGGCTACCTTAGATGATCTGTCCCCATGTTACACCCTAAAAACTACCAACTCTTAGAAGAATCCGTCAATGCAAACGGTCTAACCATCCTGAAAGATGGTGTTGACAAGCACAAAGAAGGGTGGAATAAAACTATTTATAGCTTAAATCACATCTACTCTTTACAGGCATTCCAAAAATATATGATTTAGGCTACTTAAAATGATCTGTCCCCATGTTACACCCTAAAAGCTACCAACTCTTAGAAAAGTCCATCAATGCAAACGGTCTCAACATCCTGAAAGATGGTGTTAACAAGCATACAGAAGGGTGGAATATAACTAATTATAGCTTAAATCACATCTACTCTTTACAGGCATTCCAAGAATATATGATTTAGGCTACCTTAGATGATCTGTCACTATGTTACACCCTAAAAACTACCAACTCTTAGAAGAATCTGTCAATACAAACGGTCACACCATCCTGAAAGATGGTGTTGACAAGCATACAGAAGGGTGGAATATCACTTATTATAGCTTAAATCATATCTACACTCTACAGGCATTCCAAAAATATATGATTTAGGCTACCTTAGATGATCTGTCCCCATGTTACACCCTAAAAACTACCAACTCTTAGAAGAATCCGTCAATGCAAACGGTCTCACCATCCTGAAAGATGGTGTTAACAAGTATACAGAAGGGTGTAATATAACTATTTATAGCTTAAATCACATCTACTCTTCACAGGCATTCCAAAAATATATGATTTAGGCTACTTAAAATGATCTGTCCCCATGTTACACCCTAAAAACTACCAACTCTTAGAAGTATCTGTCAATGCAAACGGTCTCACCATCCTGAAAGATGGTGTTAACAAGTATACAGAAGGGTGAAATTTAACTATTTATAGCTTAAATCACATCTACTCTTTACAGGCATTTCAAAAATATATGATTTAGGCTACCTTAGATGATCTGTCCCCATGTTACACCCTAAAAACTACCAACTCTTAGAAGAATCCGTCAATGCAAACGGTCTCACCATCCTGAAAGATGGTGTTAACAAGCATACAGAAGGGTGTAATATAACTAATTATAGCTTAAATCACATCTACTCTTTACAGGCATTCCAAAAATATATGATTTAGGCTACCTTAGATGATCTGTCCCCATGTTACACCCTAAAAACTACCAACTTTTAGAAGAATCCATCAATGCAAACGGTCTCACCATCCTGAAATATGGTGTTAACAAGCATACAGAAGGGTGGAATATAACTAATTATAGCTTAAATCACATCTACTCTTCACAGGCATTCCAAAAATATATGATTTAGGCTACTTAAAATGATCTGTCCCCATGTTACACCCTAAAAACTACCAACTCTTAGAAGTATCCGTCAATGCAAACGGTCTCACCATCCTGAAAGATGGTGTTAACAAGTATACAGAAGGGTGAAATTTAACTATTTATAGCTTAAATCACATCTACTCTTTACAGGCATTCCAAAAATATATGATTTAGGCTACCTTAGATGATCTGTCCCCATGTTATACCCTAAAAACTACCAACTCTTAGAAGAATCCGTCAATGCAAACGGTCTAACCATCCTGAAAGATGGTGTTGACAAGCACACAGAAGGGTGGAATAAAACTATTTATAGCTTAAATCACATCTACTCTTTACAGGCATTCCAAAAATATATGATTTAGGCTACTTAAAATGATCTGTCCCCATGTTACACCCTAAAAGCTACCAACTCTTAGAAAAGTCCATCAATGCAAACGGTCTCAACATCCTGAAAGATGGTGTTAACAAGCATACAGAAGGGTGGAATATAACTAATTATAGCTTAAATCACATCTACTCTTTACAGGCATTCCAAGAATATATGATTTAGGCTACCTTAGATGATCTGTCACTATGTTACACCCTAAAAACTACCAACTCTTAGAAGAATCTGTCAATACAAACGGTCACACCATCCTGAAAGATGGTGTTGACAAGCATACAGAAGGGTGGAATATCACTTATTATAGCTTAAATCATATCTACACTCTACAGGCATTCCAAAAATATATGATTTAGGCTACCTTAGATGATCTGTCCCCATGTTACACCCTAAAAACTACCAACTCTTAGAAGAATCCGTCAATGCAAACGGTCTCACCATCCTGAAAGATGGTGTTAACAAGTATACAGAAGGGTGTAATATAACTATTTATAGCTTAAATCACATCTACTCTTCACAGGCATTCCAAAAATATATGATTTAGGCTACTTAAAATGATCTGTCCCCATGTTACACCCTAAAAACTACCAACTCTTAGAAGTATCCGTCAATGCAAACGGTCTCACCATCCTGAAAGATGGTGTTAACAAGTATACAGAAGGGTGGAATTTAACTATTTATAGCTTAAATCACATCTACTCTTTACAGGCATTTCAAAAATATATGATTTAGGCTACCTTAGATGATCTGTCCCCATGTTACACCCTAAAAACTACCAACTCTTAGAAGAATCCGTCAATGCAAACGGTCTCACCATCCTGAAAGATGGTGTTAACAAGCATACAGAAGGGTGTAATATAACTAATTATAGCTTAAATCACATCTACTCTTTACAGGCATTCCAAAAATATATGATTTAGGCTACCTTAGATGATCTGTCCCCATGTTACACCCTAAAAACTACCAACTCTTAGAAGAATCCGTCAATGCAAACGGTCTAACCATCCTGAAAGATGGTGTTGACAAGCACACAGAAGGGTGGAATAAAACTATTTATAGCTTAAATCACATCTACTCTTTACAGGCATTCCAAAAATATATGATTTAGGCTACCTTAGATGATCTGTCCCCATGTTACACCCTAAAAATTACCAACTCTTAAAAAAGTGTGTCAATGCAAACGGTCTCACCATCCTGAAAGATGGTGTTAACAAGCATACAGAAGGGTGGAATATAACTAATTATAGCTTAAATCACATCTACTCTTTACAGGCATTCCAAAAATATATGATTTAGGCTACTTAAAATGATCTGTCCCCATGTTACACCCTAAAAGCTACCAACTCTTAGAAAAGTCCAAAAATGCAAACGGTCTCAACATCCTGAAAGATGGTGTTAACAAGCATACAGAAGGGTGGAATATAACTAATTATAGCTTAAATCACATCTACTCTTTACAGGCATTCCAAGAATATATGATTTAGGCTACCTTAGATGATCTTTCACTATGTTACACCCTAAAAACTACCAACTCTTAGAAGAATCCGTCAATGCAAACGGTCTCACCATCCTGAAAGATGGTGTTAACAAGCATACAGAAGGGTGGAATATAACAAATTATAGCTTAAATCACATCTACTCTTTACAGGCATTCCAAAAATATATGATTTAGGCTACCTTAGATGATCTGTCCCCATGTTACACCCTAAAAACTACCAACTCTTAGAAAAGTCTGTCAATACAAACGGTCACACCATCCTGAAAGATGGTGTTGACAAGCATACAGAAGGGTGGAATATCACTTATTATAGCTTAAATCATATCTACACTCTACAGGCATTCCTAAAATATATGATTTAGGCTACCTTAGATGATCTGTCCCCATGTTACACCCTAAAAACTACCAACTCTTAGAAGAATCCGTCAATGCAAACGGTCTCACCATCCTGAAAGATGGTGTTAACAAGTATACAGAAGGGTGTAATATAACTATTTATAGCTTAAATCACATCTACTCTTCACAGGCATTCCGAAAATATATGATTTAGGCTACTTAAAATGATCTGTCCCCATGTTACACCCTAAAAACTACCAACTCTTAGAAGTATCCGTCAATGCAAACGGTCTCACCATCCTGAAAGATGGTGTTAACAAGTATACAGAAGGGTGAAATTTAACTATTTATAGCTTAAATCACATCTACTCTTTACAGGCATTCCAAAAATATATGATTTAGGCTACCTTAGATGATCTGTCCCCATGTTATACCCTAAAAACTACCAACTCTTAGAAGAATCCGTCAATGCAAACGGTCTAACCATCCTGAAAGATGGTGTTGACAAGCACACAGAAGGGTGGAATAAAACTATTTATAGCTTAAATCACATCTACTCTTTACAGGCATTCCAAAAATATATGATTTAGGCTACTTAAAATGATCTGTCCCCATGTTACACCCTAAAAGCTACCAACTCTTAGAAAAGTCCATCAATGCAAACGGTCTCAACATCCTGAAAGATGGTGTTAACAAGCATACAGAAGGGTGGAATATAACTAATTATAGCTTAAATCACATCTACTCTTTACAGGCATTCCAAGAATATATGATTTAGGCTACCTTAGATGATCTGTCACTATGTTACACCCTAAAAACTACCAACTCTTAGAAGAATCTGTCAATACAAACGGTCACACCATCCTGAAAGATGGTGTTGACAAGCATACAGAAGGGTGGAATATCACTTATTATAGCTTAAATCATATCTACACTCTACAGGCATTCCAAAAATATATGATTTAGGCTACCTTAGATGATCTGTCCCCATGTTACACCCTAAAAACTACCAACTCTTAGAAGAATCCGTCAATGCAAACGGTCTCACCATCCTGAAAGATGGTGTTAACAAGTATACAGAAGGGTGTAATATAACTATTTATAGCTTAAATCACATCTACTCTTCACAGGCATTCCAAAAATATATGATTTAGGCTACTTAAAATGATCTGTCCCCATGTTACACCCTAAAAACTACCAACTCTTAGAAGTATCCGTCAATGCAAACGGTCTCACCATCCTGAAAGATGGTGTTAACAAGTATACAGAAGGGTGGAATTTAACTATTTATAGCTTAAATCACATCTACTCTTTACAGGCATTTCAAAAATATATGATTTAGGCTACCTTAGATGATCTGTCCCCATGTTACACCCTAAAAACTACCAACTCTTAGAAGAATCCGTCAATGCAAACGGTCTCACCATCCTGAAAGATGGTGTTAACAAGCATACAGAAGGGTGTAATATAACTAATTATAGCTTAAATCACATCTACTCTTTACAGGCATTCCAAAAATATATGATTTAGGCTACCTTAGATGATCTGTCCCCATGTTACACCCTAAAAACTACCAACTCTTAGAAGAATCCGTCAATGCAAACGGTCTAACCATCCTGAAAGATGGTGTTGACAAGCACACAGAAGGGTGGAATAAAACTATTTATAGCTTAAATCACATCTACTCTTTACAGGCATTCCAAAAATATATGATTTAGGCTACCTTAGATGATCTGTCCCCATGTTACACCCTAAAAATTACCAACTCTTAAAAAAGTGTGTCAATGCAAACGGTCTCACCATCCTGAAAGATGGTGTTAACAAGCATACAGAAGGGTGGAATATAACTAATTATAGCTTAAATCACATCTACTCTTTACAGGCATTCCAAAAATATATGATTTAGGCTACTTAAAATGATCTGTCCCCATGTTACACCCTAAAAGCTACCAACTCTTAGAAAAGTCCAAAAATGCAAACGGTCTCAACATCCTGAAAGATGGTGTTAACAAGCATACAGAAGGGTGGAATATAACTAATTATAGCTTAAATCACATCTACTCTTTACAGGCATTCCAAGAATATATGATTTAGGCTACCTTAGATGATCTTTCACTATGTTACACCCTAAAAACTACCAACTCTTAGAAGAATCCGTCAATGCAAACGGTCTCACCATCCTGAAAGATGGTGTTAACAAGCATACAGAAGGGTGGAATATAACAAATTATAGCTTAAATCACATCTACTCTTTACAGGCATTCCAAAAATATATGATTTAGGCTACCTTAGATGATCTGTCCCCATGTTACACCCTAAAAACTACCAACTCTTAGAAAAGTCTGTCAATACAAACGGTCACACCATCCTGAAAGATGGTGTTGACAAGCATACAGAAGGGTGGAATATCACTTATTATAGCTTAAATCATATCTACACTCTACAGGCATTCCTAAAATATATGATTTAGGCTACCTTAGATGATCTGTCCCCATGTTACACCCTAAAAACTACCAACTCTTAGAAGAATCCGTCAATGCAAACGGTCTCACCATCCTGAAAGATGGTGTTAACAAGTATACAGAAGGGTGTAATATAACTATTTATAGCTTAAATCACATCTACTCTTCACAGGCATTCCGAAAATATATGATTTAGGCTACTTAAAATGATCTGTCCCCATGTTACACCCTAAAAACTACCAACTCTTAGAAGTATCCGTCAATGCAAACGGTCTCACCATCCTGAAAGATGGTGTTAACAAGTATACAGAAGGGTGAAATTTAACTATTTATAGCTTAAATCACATCTACTCTTTACAGGCATTCCAAAAATATATGATTTAGGCTACCTTAGATGATCTGTCCCCATGTTATACCCTAAAAACTACCAACTCTTAGAAGAATCCGTCAATGCAAACGGTCTAACCATCCTGAAAGATGGTGTTGACAAGCACACAGAAGGGTGGAATAAAACTATTTATAGCTTAAATCACATCTACTCTTTACAGGCATTCCAAAAATATATGATTTAGGCTACCTTAGATGATCTGTCCCCATGTTACACCCTAAAAATTACCAACTCTTAGAAGAATCCGTCAATGCAAACGGTCTCACCATCCTGAAAGATGGTGTTAACAAGCACACAGAAGGGTGGAATATAACTAATTATAGCTTAAATCACATCTACTCTTTACAGGCATTCCAAAAATATATGATTTAGGCTACCTTAGATGATCTGTCCCCATGTTACACCCTAAAAACTACCAACTTTTAGAAGAATCCATCAATGCAAACGGTCTCACCATCCTGAAAGATGGTGTTAACAAGCATACAGAAGGGTGGAATATAACTAATTATAGCTTAAATCACATCTACTCTTCACAGGCATTCCAAAAATATATGATTTAGGCTACTTACAATGATCTGTCCCCATGTTACACCCTAAAAACTACCAACTCTTAGAAGAGTCCGTCAATGCAAACGGTCACACCATCCTAAAAGATGGTGTTAACAAGCACACAGAAGGGTGGAATATAACTAATTATAGCTTAAATCACATCTACTCTTTACAGGCATTCCAGAAATATATGATTTAGGCTACCTTAGATGATCTGTCCCCATGTTACACCCTAAAAACTACCAACTCTTAGAAGAATCCGTCAATGCAAACGGTCTCACCATCCTGAAAGATGGTGTTAACAAGCACACAGAAGGGTGGAATATAACTAATTATAGCTTAAATCACATCTACTCTTTACAGGCATTCCAAAAATATATGATTTAGGCTACCTTAGATGATCTGTCCCCATGTTACACCCTAAAAACTACCAACTCTTAGAAAAGTCTGTCAATGCAAACGGTCTCACCATCCTGAAAGATGGTGTTAACAAGCACACAGAAGGGTGGAATATAACTAATTATAGCTTAAATCACATCTACTCTTTACAGGCATTCCAAAAATATATGATTTAGGCTACCTTAGATGATCTGTCCCCATGTTACACCCTAAAAATTACCAACTCTTAGAAGAATCCGTCAATGCAAACGGTCTCACCATCCTGAAAGATGGTGTTAACAAGCACACAGAAGGGGGTAATATAACTAATTATACCTTAAATCACATCTACTCTTCACAGGCATTCCAGAAATATATGATTTAGGCTACTTACAATGATCTGTCCCCATGTTACACCCTAAAAACTACCAACTCTTAGAAGAGTCCGTCAATGCAAACGGTCTCACCATCCTGAAAGATGGTGTTGACAAGCATACAGAAGGGTGGAATATAACTAATTATAGCTTAAATCACATCTACTCTTTACAGGCATTCCAAAAATATATGATTTAGGCTACCTTAGATGATCTGTCCCCATGTTACACCCTAAAAACTACCAACTCTTAGAAGAATCCGTCAATGCAAACGGTCTCACCATCCTGAAAGATGGTGTTAACAAGCATACAGAAGGGTGTAATATAACTAATTATAGCTTAAATCACATCTACTCTTTACAGGCATTCCAAAAATATATGATTTAGGCTACCTTAGATGATCTGTCCCCATGTTACACCCTAAAAACTACCAACTCTTAGAAGAATCCGTCAATGCAAACGGTCTAACCATCCTGAAAGATGGTGTTGACAAGCACACAGAAGGGTGGAATAAAACTATTTATAGCTTAAATCACATCTACTCTTTACAGGCATTCCAAAAATATATGATTTAGGCTACCTTAGATGATCTGTCCCCATGTTACACCCTAAAAATTACCAACTCTTAGAAGAATCCGTCAATGCAAACGGTCTCACCATCCTGAAAGATGGTGTTAACAAGCACACAGAAGGGTGGAATATAACTAATTATAGCTTAAATCACATCTACTCTTTACAGGCATTCCAAAAATATATGATTTAGGCTACCTTAGATGATCTGTCCCCATGTTACACCCTAAAAACTACCAACTCTTAGAAGAATCCGTCAATGCAAACGGTCTCACCATCCTGAAAGATGGTGTTAACAAGCACACAGAAGGGTGGAATATAACTAATTATAGCTTAAATCACATCTACTCTTTACAGGCATTCCAAAAATATATGATTTAGGCTACCTTAGATGATCTGTCCCCATGTTACACCCTAAAAACTACCAACTCTTAGAAAAGTCCATCAATGCAAACGGTCTCAACATCCTGAAAGATGGTGTTAACAAGCATACAGAAGGGTGGAATATAACTAATTATAGCTTAAATCACATCTACTCTTTATAGGCATTCCAAAAATATATGATTTAGGCTACCTTAGATGATCTGTCCCCATGTTACACCCTAAAAACTACCAACTCTTAGAAGAATCCATCAATGCAAACGGTCTCACCATCTTGAAAGATAGTGTTAACAAGCATACAGAAGGGTGGAATATAACTAATTATAGCTTAAATCACATCTACTCTTCACAGGCATTCCAAAAATATATGATTTAGGCTATTTAAAATGATCTGTCCCCATGTTACACCCTAAAAACTACCAACTCTTAGAAGAGTCCGTCAATGCAAACGGTCTCACCATCCTGAAAGATGGTGTTAACAAGCATACAGTTATATTCCACCCTTCTGTATGCTTGTTAACACCATCTTTTAGGATGGTGTGACCGTTTGCATTGACGGACTCTTCTAAGAGTTGGTAGTTTTTAGGGTGTAACATGGGGACAGATCATTTTAAGTAGCCTAAATCATATATTTTTGGAATGCCTGTAAAGAGTAGATGTGATTTAAGCTATAATTAGTTACATTCCACCCTTCTGTGTGCTTGTCAACACCATCTTTCAGGATGGTGAGACCGTTTGCATTGACGGACTCTTCTAAGAGTTGGTAGTTTTTAGGGTGTAACATGGGGACAGATCATTTTAAGTAGCCTAAATCATATATTTTTGGAATGCCTGTGAAGAGTAGATGTGATTCAAGCTATAATTAGTTACATTCCACCCTTCTGTGTGCTTGTCAACACCATCTCTCAGGATGGTGAGACCGTTTGCATTGACGGACTCTTCTAAGAGTTGGTAGTTTTTAGGGTGTAACATGGGGACAGATCAATTTAAGTAGCCTAAATCATATATTTATGGAATGCCTGTAAAGAGTAGATGTGATTTAAGCTATAATTAGTTACATTCCACCCTTCTGTGTGCTTGTCAACACCATCTTTCAGGATGGTGAGACCGTTTGCATTGACGGACTCTTCTAAGAGTTGGTAGTTTTTAGGGTGTAACATGGGGACAGATCATTTTAAGTAGCCTAAATCATATATTTTTGGAATGCCTGTGAAGAGTAGATGTGATTCAAGCTATAATTAGTTACATTCCACCCTTCTGTGTGCTTGTCAACACCATCTCTCAGGATGGTGAGACCGTTTGCATTGACGGACTCTTCTAAGAGTTGGTAGTTTTTAGGGTGTAACATGGGGACAGATCATTTTAAGTAGCCTAAATCATATATTTTTGGAATGCCTGTGAAGAGTAGATGTGATTTAAGCTATAATTAGTTACATTCCACCCTTCTGTGTGCTTGTCAACACCATCTCTCAGGATGGTGAGACCGTTTGCATTGACGGACTCTTCTAAGAGTTGGTAGTTTTTAGGGTGTAACATGGGGACAGATCATTTTAAGTAGCCTAAATCATATATTTTTGGAATGCCTGTAAAGAGTAGATGTGATTTAAGCTATAAATAGTTTTATATCACCCTTCTGTGTGCTTGTCAACACCATCTTTCAGGATGGTGAGACCGTTTGCATTGACAGACTCTTCTAAGAGTTGGTAGTTTTTAGGGTGTAACATGGGGACAGATCATCTAAGGTAGCCTAAATCATATATGTTTGGAATGCCTGTAAAGAGTAGATGTGATTGAAGCTATAATTGGTTACATTCCACCCTTCTGTGTGCTTGTCAACACCATCTCTCAGGATGGTGAGACCGTTTGCATTGACGGACTCCTTTAAGAGTTGGTAGTTTTTAGGGTGTAACATGGGGACAGATCATTTTAAGTAGCCTAAATCATATATTTTTGGAATGCCTGTGAAGAGTAGATGTGATTTAAGCTATAATTGGTTACATTCCACCCTTCTGTGTGCTTGTCAACACCATCTCTCAGGATGGTGAGACCGTTTGCATTGACGGACTCTTCTAAGAGTTGGTAGTTTTTAGGGTGTAACATGGGGACAGATCATCTAAGGTAGCCTAAATCATATATGTTTGGAATGCCTGTAAAGAGTAGATGTGATTTAAGCTATAATTGGTTAAATTCCACCCTTCTGTGTGCTTGTCAACACCATCTCTCAGGATGGTGAGACCGTTTGCATTGACGGACTCCTTTAAGAGTTGGTAGTTTTTAGGGTGTAACATGGGGACAGATCATTTTAAGTAGCCTAAATCATATATTTTTGGAATGCCTGTGAAGAGTAGATGTGATTTAAGCTATAATTGGTTACATTCCACCCTTCTGTGTGCTTGTCAACACCATCTCTCAGGATGGTGAGACCGTTTTCATTGACGGACTCTTCTAAGAGTTGGTAGTTTTTAGGGTGTAACATGGGGACAGATCATTTCAAGTAGCCTAAATCATATATTTTTGGAATGCCTGTGAAGAGTAGATGTGATTTAAGCTATAATTAGTTATATTCCACCCTTCTGTGTGCTTGTCAACACCATCTCTCAGGATGGTGAGACCGTTTGCATTGACGGACTCTTCTAAGAGTTGGTAGTTTTTAGGGTGTAACATGGGGACAGATCATTTTAAGTAGCCTAAATCATATATTTTTGGAATGCCTGTGAAGAGTAGGTGTGATTTAAGCTATAATTAGTTACATTCCACCCTTCTGTGTGCTTGTCAACACCATCTCTCAGGATGGTGAGACCGTTTGCATTGACGGACTCTTCTAAGAGTTGGTAGTTTTTAGGGTGTAACATGGGGACAGATCATTTTAAGTAGCCTAAATCATATATTTTTGGAATGCCTGTAAAGAGTAGATGTGATTTAAGCTATAATTAGTTACATTCCACCCTTCTGTGTGCTTGTCAACACCATCTCTCAGGATGGTGAGACCGTTTGCATTGACGGACTCTTCTAAGAGTTGGTAGTTTTTAGGGTGTAACATGGGGACAGATCATTTTAAGTAGCCTAAATCATATATTTTTGGAATGCCTGTAAAGAGTAGATGTGATTTAAGCTATAATTAGTTACATTCCACCCTTCTGTGTGCTTGTCAACACCATCTTTCAGGATGGTGAGACCGTTTGCATTGACGGACTCTTCTAAGAGTTGGTAGTTTTTAGGGTGTAACATGGGGACAGATCATTTTAAGTAGCCTAAATCATATATTTTTGGAATGCCTGTAAAGAGTAGATGTGATTTAAGCTATAATTAGTTACATTCCACCCTTCTGTGTGCTTGTCAACACCATCTTTCAGGATGGTGAGACCGTTTGCATTGACGGACTCTTCTAAGAGTTGGTAGTTTTAAGGGTGTAACATGGGGACAGATCATTTTAAGTAGCCTAAATCATATATTTTTGGAATGCCTGTAAAGAGTAGATGTGATTTAAGCTATAATTAGTTACATTCCACCCTTCTGTGTGCTTGTCAACACCATCTTTCAGGATGGTGAGACCGTTTGCATTGACGGACTCTTCTAAGAGTTGGTAGTTTTTAGGGTGTAACATGGGGACAGATCAATTTAAGTAGCCTAAATCATATATTTATGGAATGCCTGTAAAGAGTAGATGTGATTCAAGCTATAATTAGTTACATTCCACCCTTCTGTGTGCTTGTCAACACCATCTCTCAGGATGGTGAGACCGTTTGCATTGACAGACTCTTCTAAGAGTTGGTAGTTTTTAGGGTGTAACATGGGGACAGATCATCTAAGGTAGCTTAAATCATATATGTTTGGAATGCCTGTAAAGAGTAGATGTGATTTAAGCTATAATTGGTTACATTCCACCCTTCTGTGTGCTTGTCAACATCATCTCTCAGGATGGTGAGACCGTTTGCATTGACGGACTACTTTAAGAGTTGGTAGTTTTTAGGGTGTAACATGGGGACAGATCATTTTAAGTAGCCTAAATCATATATTTTTGGAATGCCTGTGAAGAGTAGATGTGATTTAAGCTATAATTGGTTACATTCCACCCTTCTGTTTACTTGTCAACACCATCTCTCAGGATGGTGAGACCGTTTGCATTGACAGACTCTTCTAAGAGTTGGTAGTTTTTAGGGTGTAACATGGGGACAGATCATTTTAAGTAGCCTAAATCATATATTTTTGGAATGCCTGTGAAGAGTAGATGTGATTTAAGCTATAATTAGTTATATTCCACCCTTCTGTGTGCTTGTCAACACCATCTCTCAGGATGGTGAGACCGTTTGCATTGACGGACTCTTCTAAGAGTTGGTAGTTTTTAGGGTGTAACATGGGGACAGATCATTTTAAGTAGCCTAAATCATATATTTTTAGAATGCCTGTGAAGAGTAGATGTGATTTAAGCTATAATTGGTTACATTCCACCCTTCTGTTTGCTTGTCAACACCATCTCTCAGGATGGTGAGTCCGTTTGCATTGACGGACTCTTCTAAGAGTTGGTAGTTTTTAGGGTGTAACATGGGGACAGATCATTTTAAGTAGCCTAAATCATATATTTTTGGAATGCCTGTGAAGAGTAGATGTGATTTAAGCTATAATTAGTTATATTCCACCCTTCTGTGTGCTTGTCAACACCATCTCTCAGGATGGTGAGACCGTTTGCATTGACGGACTCTTCTAAGAGTTGGTAGTTTTTAGGGTGTAACATGGGGACAGATCATTTTAAGTAGCCTAAATCATATATTTTTGGAATGCCTGTGAAGAGTAGATGTGATTTAAGTTATAATTGGTTACATTCCACCCTTCTGTGTGCTTGTCAACACCATCTCTCAGGATGGTGAGACCGTTTGCATTGACGGACTCTTCTAAGAGTTGGTAGTTTTTAGGGTGTAACATGGGGACAGATCATTTTAAGTAGCCTAAATCATATATTTTTGGAATGCCTGTGAAGAGTAGATGTGATTTAAGCTATAATTAGTTACATTCCACCCTTATGTGTGCTTGTCAACACCATCTCTCAGGATGGTGAGACCGTTTGCATTGACAGACTCTTCTAAGAGTTGGTAGTTTTTAGGGTGTAACATGGGGACAGATCATCTAAGGTAGCCTAAATCATATATTTTTGGAATGCCTGTGAAGAGTAGATGTGATTTAAGCTATAATTGGTTACATTCCACCCTTCTGTGTGCTTGTCAACACCATCTCTCAGGATGGTGAGACCGTTTGCATTGACGGACTCCTTTAAGAGTTGGTAGTTTTTAGGGTGTAACATGGGGACAGATCATCTAAGGTAGCCTAAATCATAAATGTTTGGAATGCCTGTAAAGAGTAGATGTGATTTAAGCTATAATTGGTTACATTCCACCCTTCTGTGTGCTTGTCAACACCATCTCTCAGGATGGTGAGACCGTTTGCATTGACGGACTCCTTTAAGAGTTGGTAGTTTTTAGGGTGTAACATGGGGACAGATCATTTTAAGTAGCCTAAATCATATATTTTTGGAATGCCTGTGAAGAGTAGATGTGATTTAAGTTATAATTGGTTACATTCCACCCTTCTGTGTGCTTGTCAACACTATCTCTCAGGATGGTGAGACCGTTTGCATTGACGGACTCTTCTAAGAGTTGGTAGTTTTTAGGGTGTAACATGGGGACAGATCATTTTAAGTAGCCTAAATCATATATTTTTGGAATGCCTGTGAAGAGTAGATGTGATTTAAGTTATAATTGGTTACATTCCACCCTTCTGTGTGCTTGTCAACACCATCTCTCAGGATGGTGAGACCGTTTGCATTGACGGACTCTTCTAAGAGTTGGTAGTTTTTAGGGTGTAACATGGGGACAGATCATTTTAAGTAGCCTAAATCATATATTTTTGGAATGCCTGTGAAGAGTAGATGTGATTTAAGCTATAATTAGTTACATTCCACCCTTATGTGTGCTTGTCAACACCATCTCTCAGGATGGTGAGACCGTTTGCATTGACAGACTCTTCTAAGAGTTGGTAGTTTTTAGGGTGTAACATGGGGACAGATCATCTAAGGTAGCCTAAATCATATATTTTTGGAATGCCTGTGAAGAGTAGATGTGATTTAAGCTATAATTGGTTACATTCCACCCTTCTGTGTGCTTGTCAACACCATCTCTCAGGATGGTGAGACCGTTTGCATTGACGGACTCCTTTAAGAGTTGGTAGTTTTTAGGGTGTAACATGGGGACAGATCATCTAAGGTAGCCTAAATCATATATTTTTGGAATGCCTGTGAAGAGTAGATGTGATTTAAGCTATAATTGGTTACATTCCACCCTTCTGTGTGCTTGTCAACACCATCTCTCAGGATGGTGAGACCGTTTGCATTGACGGACTCCTTTAAGAGTTGGTAGTTTTTAGGGTGTAACATGGGGACAGATCATTTTAAGTAGCCTAAATCATATATTTTTGGAATGCCTGTGAAGAGTAGATGTGATTTAAGTTATAATTGGTTACATTCCACCCTTCTGTGTGCTTGTCAACACCATCTCTCAGGATGGTGAGACCGTTTGCAATGACGGACTCTTCTAAGAGTTGGTAGTTTTTAGGGTGTAACATGGGGACAGATCATTTTAAGTAGCCTAAATCATATATTTTTGGAATGCCTGTGAAGAGTAGATGTGATTTAAGTTATAATTGGTTACATTCCACCCTTCTGTGTGCTTGTCAACACCATCTCTCAGGATGGTGAGACCGTTTGCATTGACGGACTCTTCTAAGAGTTGGTAGTTTTTAGGGTGTAACATGGGGACAGATCATTTTAAGTAGCCTAAATCATATATTTTTGGAATGCCTGTGAAGAGTAGATGTGATTTAAGCTATAATTAGTTACATTCCACCCTTCTGTGTGCTTGTCAACACCATCTCTCAGGATGGTGAGACCGTTTGGATTGACGGACTCTTCTAAGAGTTGGTAGTTTTTAGGGTGTAACATGGGGACAGATCATTTTAAGTAGCCTAAATCATATATTTTTGGAATGCTTGTGAAGAGTAGATGTGATTTAAGCTATAATTAGTTACATTCCACCCTTCTGTGTGCTTGTCAACACCATCTCTCAGGATGGTGAGACCATTTGCATTGACGGACTCTTCTAAGAGTTGGTAGTTTTTAGGGTGTAACATGGGGACAGATCATTTTAAGTAGCCTAAATCATATATTTTTGGAATGCCTGTGAAGAGTAGAATTGATTTAAGCTATAATTAGTTACATTCCACCCTTCTGTGTGCTTGTCAACACCATCTCTCAGGATGGTGAGACCGTTTGCATTGACGGACTCTTCTAAGAGTTGGTAGTTTTTAGGGTGTAACATGGGGACAGATCATTTTAAGTAGCCTAAATCATATATTTTTGGAATGCCTGTAAAGAGTAGATGTGATTTAAGCTATAATTAGTTACATTCCACCCTTCTGTGTGCTTGTCAACACCATCTTTCAGGATGGTGAGACCGTTTGCATTGACGGACTCTTCTAAGAGTTGGTAGTTTTTAGGGTGTAACATGGGGACAGATCATTTTAAGTAGCCTAAATCATATATTTTTGGAATGCTTGTGAAGAGTAGATGTGATTCAAGCTATAATTGGTTACATTCCACCCTTCTGTGTGCTTGTCAACACCATCTCTCAGGATGGTGAGACCGTTTGCATTGACGGACTCTTCTAAGAGTTGGTAGTTTTTAGGGTGTAACATGGGGACAGATCATTTTAAGTAGCCTAAATCATATATTTTTGGAATGCCTGTGAAGAGTAGATGTGATTTAAGCTATAATTGGTTACATTCCACCCTTCTGTGTGCTTGTCAACACCATCTCTCAGGATGGTGAGACCGTTTGCATTGACGGACTCTTCTAAGAGTTGGTAGTTTTTAGGGTGTAACATGGGGACAGATCATTTTAAGTAGCCTAAATCATATATTTTTGGAATGCCTGTGAAGAGTAGATTTGATTTAAGCTATAATTGGTTACATTCCACCCTTCTGTGTGCTTGTCAACACCATCTCTCAGGATGGTGAGACCGTTTGCATTGACGGACTCTTCTAAGAGTTGGTAGTTTTTAGGGTGTAACATGGGGACAGATCATTTTAAGTAGCCTAAATCATATATTTTTGGAATGCCTGTGAAGAGTAGATGTGATTTAAGCTATAATTGGTTACATTCCACCCTTCTGTGTGCTTGTCAACACCATCTCTCAGGATGGTGAGACCGTTTGCATTGACGGACTCTTCTAAGAGTTGGTAGTTTGTAGGGTGTAACATGGGGACAGATCATTTTAAGTAGCCTAAATCATATATTTTTGGAATGCCTGTGAAGAGTAGATGTGATTTAAGCTATAATTGGTTACATTCCACCCTTCTGTGTGCTTGTCAACACCATCTCTCAGGATGGTGTGACCGTTTGCATTGACGGACTCTTCTAAGAGTTGGTAGTTTGTAAGGTGTAACATGGGGACAGATCATTTTAAGCAGCCTAAATCATATATTTTTGGAATTCCTGTTAAGAGTAGATGTGATTTAAGCTTTAATTGGTTATATTCCACCCTTCTTTGTGCTTGTCAACACCATCTTTCAGGATGGTGAGACCGTTTGCATTGACGGACTCTTCTAAGAGTTGGTAGTTTTTAGGGTGTAACATGGGGACAGATCATTTTAAGTAGCCTAAATCATATATTTTTGGAATGCTTGTGAAGAGTAGATGTGATTTAAGCTTTAATTAGTTATATTCCACCCTTCTGTGTACTTGTCAACACCATCTTTCAGGATGGTGAGACCGTTTGCATTGACGGATTCTTCTAAGAGTTGGTAGTTTTTAGGGTGTAACATGGGGACAGATCATCTTAAGTAGCCTAAATCATATATTTTTGGAATGCCTGTAAAGAGTAGATGTGATTTAAGCTATAATTAGTTATATTCCACCCTTCTGTGTGCTTGCTAACACCATATGCCAGTGGGACTTGACCGATGTATTGACGGATACTTTTAAAAACTAGTCGTTGTCAGGTTGTAACTTGGGGACAGATCATTTTAAGAAGCCTAAATCATGTTTTTAGAATGCCTGTAGAGTATAGATGTCATTTAAGCATTTCATATAAGCTGTAATTTTGATTAAATATTATTAAGTATAGGCTTATCTAATAATTCATATATAGCTTGTCCCCTAACAGGTGGATGTAGAAAATAGGAAATCATATGATAGGCTGCTGATATTAATGCTGATTGAAGGGGATGGAGCTTGAAGGTTGTCTATATTTCAGTTAAAAATGGAATGAAATTACACCTGAGCTTCTCCTCCCAAACTAACATTGTTGGTCATAGCATTCATCTCCCCTCCTAAAGTAAAATATTTAGGCCTCAGCTATTGTATTCTGTGTCGGGATTGTGTAGGAAACATCACTAGTTTTAGTCTTTTTTATTTCTTGTGTCTCATTGTCTATAACATTTTGAAAAGTTCAATTTTCAAAGTGAAGTTCATTAATCACATTGAAAATGTCAAAATTTAGTGGTAAAAACAATTTCCTTCAAGTCCAGACAAAGCTCCATCTTAAATCAGAAAATGTCTGATTGTGCCACACTCTTCAATTTACACCTTCACATTTTGAATAATAGTTTAAAGTATACTCCAGGTTACAGCATCCCTATCAAGTTACAAAACATCCCTATTTAGGTTACGAACATCCCTATGCAGGTTACAAGACATCCCTATTAGGGATGTTTTGTAACCTCAAGTTACAAAACATCCCTATTTCAGGTTACGAAACATCCCTTACAGATACCTCTCTCTCTCTCTCTCTCTCTTTTTCTCTCTCTCTCTCTCTCTGTCTCTCTCTCTCTCTCTCTCTATCTATCTCTGTCTCTCCCCCTGTCTTTCTCCCTCTCTCTGTCTCTTTCTCTCTCTCTCTCTCTCTTGCTTTCTTCACGCCACAGGTGGTTGGCCTCAGAGGACCCCTCGCTGCGCTACTTTGCCGACGCCGGCGTGAACGCCTACGTGAGCCTCCAGCTGTCCTTCCTGTCGGAGAGCGAGCGCGTGTGCACGCGCGTGGTGGCGGGCACCTTCTGCCCCGAGTTCGGCCACCAGGTGGAGGTGCCCTGCAGCCTGCTGGTGCAGAGGGAGGGGGCCGTCACGCGCAGCCTGGCCGAGCTGCTGCAGGACGCCCAGGCCGTCTTCACCGTCCACAACCGAGACCACCGCAAGGGTGAGGGGCGCGGGTGGGGAGGGCAGGGTAGAGCAGGAAAGGGTGGTGTGGTGTGGTGTGGTGTGGTGTGGTGTGGTGTGGTGTGGTGTGGTGTGGTGTGGTGTGGGAAGGGGGGTTGAGGAGGGATTCTGGCTGAATGGAGGTGGTTAAAAATATCTGAAATAACAATTAGGGTTGTAACTAATGACTAATGATCATTTTATAGATTTAGATTGTAGATTGTAGATCGTTTTATATCATAATCTATAAAATGTCAAATGGCAGTAATTCCCAAAGACTTAGAGGATGTCCACAAATGGCTGGTTTGTTCTACACGCCAATATTTTATATATTTAGTTCATATACAGTATACGGGGGAAAAAAAAATATATATATATTTCAATTTAGATAACTACTTAATTGTTGCAGCTCTAAAGCAAACTTGAGCTGTGAGCAAGTGGCATTGAACAAAAAGAGTTATTACTGCGTCAGTGCCCTTACCTGGAGCACAAAGATGAGAGAGGCCTTTGGGATGGTTAGGCTAGGCACTGGAGAAGGGAACTTTTGATTTTGAGTGTGAACTTGTTTTGGAAACCTGTTTTGGTGCAATATCTCATGCGGTGCATTTTTTGTTGCTGTAGGAGTTTGTGCTTCCAGGTCTAAAGAAGCAGTCTTGGGGACCATCAGGATTCCTCTGGCAGATCTCATTCACAAAAGGACAGGTACGGAAGGCTTTAGAAATATGACGTGTTGTCATGGTTCCTACAGCAAGAGATGTAGAACACTGTCTGAAGAAATCTGTGTCCAGTAGCATCAGTCACAATTGTGTAAAAGTAATTACTACTACAGACCTATGTATCAATATGCTTAGCTTTATTCAACAAGTGAAGCCATCATCACTACAGTAGCTGATAGAATGGCGCCCTCTACTGGTGTGCTGTGGAAACATACATTACAGCAGCTTCTATGTACATACATGTGCGAAGATCCTCTTGTGTTTTTCTCCATCCAGGGATCCAGGGCTGGTTTGGTCTCTCTCTGCCCCAAGACATGAGCCCCTCTCAGGCCTCCCACTGTTCCGTAGGGGGCCTGGAGCTCTCCCTCAATTTTGCACACCACTCTGATCGCGACCGCATGGTCAAAGCCGCCCGCGGCATCGGCTGGGAGCCCGACCATGGAGATGAAGATCATGATGATGAAGATGCTGCTGATGAGGACGAGGGTGCCAGAGCGAGGAGCGTGTCCGTGACAGTGGCCGTGCCTCGGGCCTGGCTGCCGCTGCGCAGCCTCGTGCGGCCTGGCGACTCTGACCTCCTACGGTCCACCTACTGCTACTTCAGGTGAGGGCTGCTGGGCAGTATAGGCCTAGTATAGACTTACAATCGTATTTATTGCAATTTTATCATGTCAATATTGTCCCTTTGTCATTGTCATATTATTATTTTGCAATAACAATATAAATGTCATAAAAATTGTACCATTTACCAGTCACATCAAGTCACATGGGCTTAGCATCTTGATAGTAATGCAAACACAATAAAAGCTCAATCCTGACCTGACCTTCATAAAAGTTTATGCGGACCATCGTTGGCGATTAACTGTTCATCCTAGCCTACTGTATAGCGTGAACTCCTCCTGCCCACTTGTTCTACAAAATGACTTATGCATATATTATATATATATTGTATACAGTCATTGGTTCTACATGTGAACGGCCCATTTTGCCGCACATGTGGACGTATGTGAAATGTCATCAACTACATCATTAGTTTCTCGATAAGCCAACTGTTTTATCAGGGGAAGTAATTATAGTGTTGTGTCATGGCCAATGCCATCCATATGTTGCACCCCTACCTCAGGTACAAGCTATACGACCGCGACACCTGCTGCTCTGACCTCCGCCATCCAGCCCTGGACAAGCCAGCAGGGCTCCGGGAGGAAGATGACGACGATGACGACGTCAACGAGGACGACGAGGGGCAGGACGAAGGGGCAGCCATGACGACGGTCTCGTTCGAGCGCAGCTCCGCGGTGGGCCTGCGCTGGAGGCGGCCGCTGCGCTGGTACCTGCGGGAGGAGCGGCTGGAGGTGCAGGTGTGGGCGGCGTACGGGAAGGGCCGGGGGGCGCGGCCCTGCAACACCGACACCCTGCTGGGCTCCGCCTTCGTGGACCTCTCCGCACTGGCCAAGCCGTCCACTCAGAAGCAGACCATCAGCGGTGAGTCCTCTGCTCTCTGCTCTCTGCTCTCTGCTCTGTTCCCTCCTGCTTGCTAAAAGTATTACCAAAGATCCTTCTTTACTGACAAGATAGAGCAACATAATGCATCTCTGAAGCAAAATTCAAACAGTTCCTGTCTGCTTAAAGAGGCGTGTTGCAAAGTCGTCATAGTGGGATATCGATCTCTGTCAGATTGGCAAGCAGTTCAGTTCGAATGAAACGTCACTTTCTAGGTCTGCTTAAAGGGGGATTTCGCCCCCCTCCCCTTTGCGAAAACAGAACGCGGAAATGTTCTAACGCTTGCGCCTCTCGTTCCGTTTTAACCCTCTCTGGTATTACTGTTCAAAACTGTCCTACCCGAACACAGAAAGTTGCTAGGGAGGTAGAGGGCCGCTCAGACAATGGCAGAAGTGCCGTTTGTCATGTTAAGAGGTTATGTGCCATCAAAATGATTCTTTGTTTATTTTTGATGATGGATTTATTTGTCCTATGCGGAAAATTGTTCTGTGCTATACAGTACATCTGATACATTTATACAAAGACAGTAAGACAGACGAGACAAAATACAAGACAGAATATGCAACAGAATTCTGTTATGTTATGGTAAAAAACAATCTTAAGGGTGCTTTTAATTGCATTTTTTAACCTTCTAGTAAGCTGAGCTGTTGTACATGTATATGGCCACTTGATGATGCTTGTGTCTCTCTCCGTGCTGTGCCCCCTCAGGAGTCTACCCCCTCTTCAGACGCTCCGCAGCCGACCTCAGCGGCGCCGCCCTCAGGGTCCACGTCACCATGACGCCCGGCCCTGCACTGGCCGGCTACGAGAGCGACCCTCAAGCGGATGAGGAGGACGAGCAGCATCAGCAGCAGGCGGAGGAAGAGTGGGAGGACCTGGCGACGATGACGGGCACCCCCTCACGGCAGTCGCACACGCATAGCCGCGCCCGTGTGAAGACCGCCTCGAGCAGAGAACCTCCAGGGTCTCCCAGTCCAGAGTTCAGGGAGGAGGACACCTTCAGGGTCACCATGACTGTGGACAGAGCCATGCACCTCAGCCTTAAGGGTACGTCACAGGGGCCAATGAGGGGTGTTGATGGGTTTGTCACAGGGCCTCTGGCTCTGACCAACTGAAGGGTGTAGATGGGTTTGCCACAGGGCCTCTTGCTCTGACCAACTGAAGGGTGTAGATGGGTTTGCCACAGGGCCTCTTGCTCTGACCAACTGAAGGGTGTAGATGGGTTTGCCACAGGGCCTCTTGCTCTGACCAACTGAAGGGTGTAGATGGGTTTGCCACAGGGCCTCTGGCTCTGACCAACTGAAGGGTGTAGATGGGTTTGCCACAGGGGCCTCTTGCTCTGACCAATGAGGGGTGTAGATGGGTTTGCCACAGGGCCTCTGGCTCTGACCAACTGAGGGGTGTAGATGGGTTTGCCACAGGGCCTCTGGCCAACCGAATGTGCTCCTCAGGCTACCAGAGGGCTTTCATGGGTATGTGTGATGATTGGACAATTATCGGGTCTGTAAACAATGTTGTCCGCTCACAGTGAGAATGTGGTTGACTTTTTCACTCTATTGACAATTTTCTCATAGTTCCCCCCCCCCCCCCCCTACTTTTATTGGTAAAAATCCAACACTGTTACTTCTTACGCCTGTCTTCCCTCCATTCTGAGCCCGAATAAGTTTGACATGTGTTTTTATTTTATTCATTAGAAGCAGTTTACTTTTTTTCAAGGTAATAGCTGATGATGCATTAGATATGCATTTCCCACTTCCTCTGTCTCACCCGGTGCGCTGGGGTGGCGTCTCTCCTCAGGGTGCCCGCTGTCTGAGCAGCGCGGGGGGGTGCCAGGCTACTGTGTGTCCTACGCCACGGCCGGCCCCGCTGGCACGGTCACCACTGACGTCGTGCAGAACAGCAGCTGCCCAGTGTGGGACCATCATCTGGAGTGTCGGTGAGTCACACTGCTCGGCTGACACACTCACTCTGAACAGGGCTTAGCGCAGATCATAACATGGGTGTCTGATGTCCCTCATACCTTTTCAGAGAAAGGGCAGAGGAACTGGTAATTAGCCGGTGTGGTGGCGAGCTGCTCAACTATCGTAGAGACACTGCAGAGCTTGCACCGGTATATCTTATAGCCCAAAATCGCAGAAAGTGGATTAGTGGATTAACTAGTAATATTGTTCAAAATAGCACCAAACCTCGTCAGTAGCTTGCTGAGGGTCCCTACACATAAAACGAAGCACCAACAACATAATCCAGAGTTTATTGCAGAAGACTGTTAAGAAGACTTACCAACTGTCCCCCTACAAGCTCCTCGCAGGAAAATCTGTATGTCACATGAGATCTCGACTTTCTTTCGAGTCAATCTGTGTTTAGGATAATGTAATGCTTAATGTATGCAGACCTGTAAAAATGTCTCTCCTGTGCTGTCATAGGCTATCAACACAGCTGCTGTTGGATCCTCAGCAATCTCTGGTCTTCAAAGTCTGGCATAAAGGAGGTAATGAACACATTTTCCAACCAATTTGGTTTATGTGCAGGAGGCTCTTTAGCCAACCAGGATACAGTTATCCCTCTGTGTTGGGGCTCCAGCATATATATATATACAGTATATATATATATATATATATATATATATATATATATATATATATATATATATATATATATATGAGTTGGCTAAATAGCCTCTCTGTGCATAAACCAAGCTGCCATTCACACTTCCAGCTGTAATTGGATTGGTTGTTGAACTCCGACATCAACCAAGTTTCATCAGAGTCCAGGCCTGCGCCTCACAGCAGTCACTAATATGCTCTCGTGTGCCTCCCTGGGTCTGGGCGTCCCCTCTCCTCTATCCCCTGCTAGACGTGGAGCGCGTGATCGGCTTCGCCACGGTGGACCTGTCTCCGCTGCTGTCTGGGTTCCAGGCGGTGTGCGGCTGGTACAACATCACGGACTTCAGCGGGCAGTGCCAGGGCCAGCTCAAGGTGGCCGTCGCGCCGCTGAGGGGCGTGCACGAGCTGCGCCGGCACAGACAGGCGTCTGCAGAGGAGACCGCCAAAGACTCCAGCGTAAGAGAGGGGTGATCTTGTCTAGTTAGACAGTGTCACAGTGATGTTGTAGTCATGGTTCGTGTTTCATTTGAGAAACATGAATGTAAACATTTTAAAACAAAATACTTGTTTGATGCTTGATGTGATTTAAAAAAGTAAAACGACTTGGGGACGGATGTTATGCCAGTCGTACGTTTGGTCTCATGTGTAACTTGGGTCTAAATAAGGTCTTAACTGCATCAGAAGAGAATTAGCCCCACAATACGTCACTGTCTTTATCTGTTTGAAAAATATAAGTCATTTTAACATTCATTTCAATGATCATTTTAACATTTTAACATATTTACTTTGTAAATGCCTTAATGTCAGCCCTAGTGTTGGGCCAGCTGTGTAGTGTCGTGTGAGTTGTAACGTAACGTGTGCTGGGGGCTTGTGTTGTGTGGCAGGCTGTGTTTAGCGGTCTCCCGCTGTGCTACCAGACGACAGGCCTCTACAGCGCCTTCCCCAGCCACATCAGCCGATACACGGAGCAGCGCATCAACGCCTCCCCTGAGCACCTAGAGCGCCTCCTGTCTGAGAGGTGAGGCATTACACACACACACACACACACACACAGGGGCCAAGGTGATGGAACAGCTGGGCGTTTGGGTTTGTCTCTTTGCCAATCGAAGCCTCAGACCCTGCTGTTTTCTCCTTTTGGCATCACAGCAGATCCAGTGACCGGCATGAGGAGCACGTGGACAGCGTGCGTCAGTTCCACCAGAGCCTGCAGGAAGGGGAGCAGCGGGGCTCCGCCCCTCAGCCGGGCACCGCCAGCACCGCCGCCGCCGGAGACTCTGACCCCAGCCGCTCCGTCCTCTTCTCCGCACTCAGGTGTTAACCCCACCCAGGGGCCTCTGGGAGACTAGCATACACAGTGCTGCATAATGTAGTACTGCTACTTACTTATCTACCTCAGCAGACGAGTAATGTTCAATGTACCAAGTGTGAAAAGGTGAACTAGTACAGCAACTAAGGAGAATGAGGGTGCTAGGATGGAAGACATATGGTCTTGGATTTCGAGTAGCAGATCTAGATACTGTAGATAGATAGATAGATACATAGGGTTGGGTATCGTTTGAATTTGAACGATTCCGGTTCCGATTCTGATTTGTTGTTTCGACTCCGGTTCCTACCGATTCTCGATTCCGATTCTTTTAAGAGGCAGGGTCAAAAAGTTTAGGACACCAGTATTTTAATAAGCTAGCTAACGGTCTTTCTGAATGAAATAGTCTGACCTTCTCCATCAATTTTAAGTTTACTATGAATTTCTCACAGGACTGTTTTGAACTACAATATAAATATTAAATCTATGAACTTGAATATAAATATTATAATGCAATGAAACCTCATGAAAACACATTTAGGCTACACATGTGTGTATGATGCCGCAGATACTTAAACATGTTGTCTTGCTCCCACTCGGCTAACCTGGTGCAGAATAGCAAATAAACAACGAAAAGCAACTTATGAGGGTAAGGCCTGTTGTCACAAGTTTTGGGCAAGGTCCATTGGCTATATAGTTACAATTGTGCGAACACTTCCGGTGGATGCTTCTTTGTTGGTGTTCAGCGGTTTCTTCTTCCGGTCAGCATACTGAGAATCGATACTAGGTATTGAAATTTAAACTTTCGAACGATTCCGGGTATATCGGAAAGCCGGTTCCGGTTCCAATCGATTCTCGATTCTCGATACCCAACCCTATAGATACATAGATTGATACTTCATTCATCCCGAGGGAAATTGTAGGCTTAGTCAACCATAACACAACACACGTACAGTATACACATATATCTCACATACATACTGTACAAATCACTCACAGAAATGAGCATGTGAAGTGATTACAAAGTTCTGGTATAGATCTGCTTAGCAATGTGACTCTAGTAGTGCTGCCACTAACGACTAATTTTCTAACGATTAATCTTTCGACTAATTTTTCGATTAGTCGACTAATCTAAACGACTATTTAAAACAAAATTATTTTGTTGTGTCCATTTCATTCTTAACTCAACTGAAGGACCAAAACATGACATATAGCCATAGATATAGATATGCTCATATCAATATCAGCCTACTTTTGTAGAGTTAATAACAGAATTAATAACATTACAGACGTTAGAGACGGGAGACCAAAAATAAATAGGGGGTCAATAGGAAAACGATTAGTCGACTAAAAAATTCGACATTTTCATAATCGATTAGTTCGATTATGTCGATTAATCGCGGCAGCACTAGACTCTAGAAGAATTCAGTACCTTGTTGGCCAGAGGTCTCAGTTATTTCCTGTGTATTGACCACACCTGTGCATAAACCATAGTGCCCAGTGGCCCAATAAATCAGATCAAGCGCATTACAAGGAGATCAAGACTTTAGTAAAAACACAAGCTTCACTGTTCTTCCTGTTTAACGCTGGTGTATTCCACAACGTTTGTGTAGGAGGAACCTGAGCGAACTGGACGACATCCAGCGGTACTTCAGCCGTAAGCTCACCACTCCGACCTTCCCCTCCGTGAGCCGACGGGAGGAGGAGGAGGAGGAGGAGGAGGGGGGCAGCGGCGCCCCTCAGCAGCCCCAGGAGGAGCACAGGGACTCGGACACAGATGCCCAGCAGCTCCTGCTCAAAACCAGCCGCCTGGTGGGGGAGGTCAACAGCCTCTTCAGTGGTGAGTAATAATAATGATAATAATAAATAATTATTACAATAATAGTAATAATCTTTATTTGATAGAGCACTTTTAAAAAATCACGTTACAAAGTGCTCTTCAGTGGCCCTTGCCTTGCAGCATAAACAAACTTCTGCTGTCAGTGCCAGTGTTGGGAATTCACACTGCCTTTGTACTGTAGGCTTTGCTTATTTTGGGTCCACTGATTTTTATATTTTATAGTCGACTTATTACACTCAATTGTGATTTCCTTATGTTCACTTCCTACAGCTAGATATTTATCCAAGGGTGCAGTTCTGTATGTGATTGTGTACATACTGTATGTATGTTCATGCGGCAGCTTGGAGATATTTTGACAAAGCACCATGCCCTGTACGCCTCTTTCAGATGTTGATTGTTTTTCTCTCTCCCTTAAATCCCTCCATTTTCAGACTTGCCAACCAGTACAGATTTTGTGTAGTGGCTACTTATTTTCATATCAATCAAAGTATGCCGGTACGATTTGTTACTTAAAAGTACGCAAAAAAACAAGCAGACAACTTTCTCGGAAATCTCCCTGGAGCGTGTGAATTTAGAATCTCCTACAAAGTGATTGAGTGAAAGAAAAAGTGGTGAGACCTGGTGAGATAGAATGATGGGCAAAGCCTAGCGATTGGCCTCTCTTTGCTAGTTTTGCCGAACTGCCTGTCAGTTGTTTCTGAGGGCGGGTTTCATCTCTTTCGCTCTTTCATTACATGTAGCCTGCTGCAGCAATTCCAAAAAATCATTTGTAGGCTAACAAGCACACGCCCCATGCTACACTTCAGTGTATGTCTGCCTATAGACTTGAGGTAGCACTTTATAGTATTGCTTGCGGTTTCATTTTAACTCGGCACTCCCACAGAGTTAAATGAAATGCTTTCTGAATCGAGCTTAACAAGTGTTAGTCGAAAATTCGCGTCGTTCCCCCAGCTGGCCAATTTGAAATCCTTTGCGAAATTTAAAAAATCTGCATTGAGTGCGATTGTGAATTCACTTGTAACAGTGGGTTGGCAGGTCTGCATTTTCCCCTTCCGTCAACCTTTCCCTTTGTGCTTCCTTCCATCGCTTCAGGTACGAGTGAATCACACGTGCACTTGTCAAACCTTTCTGGCCTGCCGCCACGGCCCGAGAGAGAAGCAGGTCCATCAGCAGACCAACAGCAGGCTGGGTCCACGGTGGTGCCTCCACCTTCTGAGTCCCTAGACTCTCCTCCATTCTCCCCCAGAGACTGTAGAACACCTGAGGGTGACGACCCCACAATGACCTCGTACGACCCTCCAATGACCTTGTACAACCCCACAATGACCTTGTACGACCCCACAGTGGCAAGAAAACTTCCTGCAGAAGCCTTGGAGCCTCACAAGGACAACAGACACCCCACTTCTCTGGAGGAGGAAGAGGAGGAGCTCAAAAGGGGCTTCTCTGAGGAAGAAGAGTTGGAGGAGCAGGATGAGCGTGAGGAAGAAAAGGGAGAGGAAGACGAAGACGAGGAGGATGATGATGATGATGACGACGAGGAGTTTGAGGAGACCCTGTTAGAGCCCCGCACCCTGAATGAGGTCACTTCCTTGACGGACAGAACGAGCCCCTGGACCAGCATGGTGTCTGACCCTGACCTGTGCTCGGTAGAGGAACTGGAGGAGCGGCCGTCAAGGGACCTCCCCGTGATGAGGTCCGGCCTGGAGGAGGAGGCTGAGGAAGAGGAGGAGGAGGAGGAGGAGGATGATGACTATGAGGACAGGAGGGACATAAGGGAGTCCACACAGATTGAGAACGCCCTGGCTTACTCATCCATTAAACTACACCGGCTTCAGGACTCGGACTCTGAAGGCTCAGATGCAGGGAGTTCTGATGCAAACGACACTTTGATCGAGACTAGAGGAACGCCACAGAGACTAGAGGAGGACCAGGACCGCATGTCTCTATCACAGCAGCAGGGAGATTTGTCCTCGGGCACTGAAGAGAACACCACTCCCAGGGGCCCTGGCTACCGACACACAGAGGGGGAGACTTCTGTGATGTCGGCAAGCGGTGAAAGCAGCACAAGCCCGAAACGAGGTCCTGCCGATCACATAGAGGAGCAACAGAAAGAACTGTATCCTTTTTTTCATCACATCTTAACTCATTGGCTGCCAGCGATTTTCAGTGCAGAGCGCTCCATACTGCCAGACGTTTTACAACATTACAACTGTTTTTCCAAGATCCACCGAACGGTGAGCTTTATGACTATGTAAACACCGAAGGTACCAAATGAAAGAGTAGACTCTCTTCTTTCACCAGGAAAAAACGGCTTGTTTCTATCGTTTTCCGTTCTTTAGTAATCGTCAGTAGAACATGGGTTAGTTTTGCTAAAAACACCTGTTTTTGACCAAAACATGGAGAAAACGATCTTTTTGTGAAAATCAACTTTTTAACGTTAGCGTTTCAGTAGTATGTCAACCACGATTGCACTGTTATCTCGTCAGTCTCGTCAAGGTTGCTAGGGACTCTGATGGTCGCTAAAGACTCTGAACAGGATGCTAGACTTAGCAAGCTAGCACTAGCAAGGTTGTTGTTAGTCTAAATCGCAATATCCAATGTAAATGGATCATACCGTTCACGTGTTTTCCATCCTTGATGTAAGAAGTAAGCATATTTATTCCCTGCATCGCGTGCAAACTAGATCCACTGTGGTCGATCTTCAGTGTGTTTGCTAGTGTGTCTCTGCATGACTTGTGCACTCTAGGCAGATACTAATGATCCAAATGGCACTGTTGCCATCTAGAGGTTCGGATCGCTAGTGCAGTCTGTTTACAAGCCTGAAACTCTGCCAGATCGTTCCCAAGCCCACCCAGGAGCCCTCCCCATTGAAAACGGCAATTGACGTCTATAGACGTCAATGGCAGTCAACGTATGTGTCTAAATTGACGTTTAAAGACGTCAATGGCAGTTAATGAGTTAATAGCAACTTTCTGGGGTTGATATTATTGGTGTTAACACATGTTTTTAACAATTTAAACATTTATCACAAAGTGAAGAAGACATGTGTGAATTTGATGTCAGTGTCAGTAATTGTTAACTAGTAACTTCAGGTTCAGAGCTGGGTGGGGGATTGGGGTGCGGATTGATATGATTATCTGAGTAAAAGGTCCCCAATAGTTGAACAACCCTTTTAGTACTTGCTACCCGTGCCTTCATATCACATGACAACCTCTTTGTACTAAACACATAGTTTTTTTTTTCCCAAAGACCATGTTGCTTCGAACATCACTGTGTGCATCTTCCTTTACCCACCCTGTAGCTGTGATGTGATGGACTTTCCAAACTTCTTCCTTCCCACTCAACATCTAGAGGCCTCCATGAGAGCCCTCCGCCTGGCCCCCGTCTTCCCTCTGGCAACCTCCGACCCAGTAAGAGTAAAATGACTACAGTACACCTTTAATCTTTGTTTTCTGTTCTTATGTTGTCAGTACCTTGTATGTCAGACGCGATAGCAGAATCTAAACATCTAAACAACTTCTCTAGCAGCAGTGTGCTCAGCGGTCATGGATGACTGCCTCACTGTTGCTCACCTTCTCATCATTATATAAAGCCGGCCCCAAACTGTTTCATTGGTCTGAACACATCTTCACTGGGCAATGGAGCAACCCCAGGCTGAATTTCCCTCTATCAAATTTTGTGCGCGTGGTAAATTTACGCTAGTTTCTAGGCTACTATTTCAACCTCGGTTTTGTCTCTAAAACAACCTTGGTTTTGTCAGAATTCCCCAAAATGTGTAAGAATCTTTCGTTGATCTGCAATTTCTACGATTAGAAAATTCAATAAATTCTACAATTAATTACAGTTACCTATACAATTTGATGTAAATGATTGCAAGTAAAAAAATTGGCACATTAGACATACAGTATATTATATATATCTATATGTGGTGCTGTCTAAAAGACAGTTTATAGCTCAGTGTCAGACAACAAGTGTCCCTTGACAAAAACACTTGACCTTTACTTTAAACTGTTATTCTTTATGTTCTGTGAAATAGACTCTTAACATGGGGCCTCATATTGACAGATGACGCATTTTCCTTTTTTGTTCTACACTTAATATCACTTTGTTGGCTGTTTACTGGACTCGTAAACCCCATACGTCACAGTGTGGTGGCTTTCCACAAGACCTGCAGTAGTGTGACAGACCTGCTGACTCAGCGTACACCTGTGATGTTATTTCTGTCAGGCTCACAGGAGAACATACTTTCATTGTTGGTCACTCTGTTCTGGTATCCCTGCCAAGACCTTAAGCACATCGGGGGTGCCAGCCAACCCTGCGACAGACACAAACGCACGCACACACACACACACACACACTCTCACGCACGCACACACAACCTCTTACACACTTATACACTCACGCACGCACACACAACCTCTCACACACACACACACACACACACACACACACACACACACACGACACGCACAAACACTCCTGCTCAGCCACACACGTCAGGGTAGAGCGTGACTTGTGTAATCCGAGTTGTGAAAATATCTCTGTGGTTATTGCTGGCCATTGTGCATTGCTCCATGCCCATGTAAGCCTTCCCCTGGAGTGTGTCCATGAATAAACATCATTAGGAGCGTTCAGTCTCCCACAGAACATGGGGTTCCCTGCTCACGCTCATAGCCTTGAAGTCAAGTTATGTGCACTGCCTCGAACTAGCCGTCAACTGTGCCACTTTTGGGTTATGTAAGGAACAAAACAACATGTGCCTCCAGGCCTTTAGAATTCCTTCCAATGGCCCGAGCATGCAGCACAAGCTGTTGTCACTCACACACGTCACAACGTGACCTTTTAGAACCAGGAAGTGTTTTGACCACTACCAGCCAGACCATAATATATCGCAAAACAAACCAATAATGCTTAAAGAAAAGTTTTTTTTGCCACTGCTAGAAGATTTCCTGCATTTTACCGAAGAGCTGTGTTTCAAAGGTTTTGATCGTATGGATGTGGTGCCAGTGTTGGGTTGGTATGAGGTCCCTAAATAATCCAAGCATCTCTGCTTTCCGTGCTTTTGTTTTGACCCCAGCGCCACAGAGTCTTATTAAGGAGGTGACAGGTTATTTATGGCATTGGCCACAGAGTAAAAGAACATGGACTGCCCACGCTTAGTCAAAGGTAAAGCCACTGGAAGGAATTTTAAGAGGAGATGTAATCAAGATACGGTATATTGGTGAGACCTGTCAGATTTTCTATTCCTTGCTGCGCATGCTCGGGCTTTATAAAACATCTGATGCTTACTTACTCCACCAGAAGTAAGTGCCTGGCACTGTGTTGGTCATGTTTCTTTACTGTCGTTGCCAATGCCAGTTATGTCTTCAGTAGATACCAAGGTATGAGTCAGACTGGCATGCGTGACCTCAGGTCGAGGGCGGACATGATGTGGGGGTTGCTTGCTAGGCTGTTACTCAAGATAGTTATTCAGAAATGTTTGAATGAACTTTACTGGCACCTGTTCTTTATGTTCTTTCATATTGTTTATTTGGCCGTTCGGAATGTATCACACTTCTATAAGAACAAACTGTTATTTGTGTTTCCTCAGAGTTATGGCTGTTTATCAGCACTTTTAGAAATTAAGAATTTTTTGTAATAATTTAAACACTGATTGCGTGGCTTTCTTCTTTTATGAAAGGAGACATCTCAGGCTACCGGAATTCCACATCGGACTCGTCTGAAACCAAAGTTCACACCCTCCGCAGCCAACAGAGAGGAGACCAAGAGGATAGCAAAAATATTTGCCTCTCATTTTAAGGATGAACACTAGCACTTTTTAGTTTATTTTATTTGTGTGTCTGTGTTTGTCTTTGTGTTTTTATGTGTCCACATGTGTTTAGTAAGAGTTTTAAAGCATTTCATGACATAACTTGACTTTGTTTGTTACTCTGTGTGTGTGTGTGTGTGTGTGTGTGTGTGTGTGTGTGTGTGTGTGTGTGTGTGTGTGTGTGTGTGTGTGTGTGTTTGCATAATTTATTACTGTTTGTGACTTTTTTATACAATCTAAAGTATGAATGATGTTAAGTGTGGAATGTGTACAGTGATTTTTGTAATGGGTAAAGCAAGTAATGGGTAAAGCAAGTGTGTACTCTTTATTAAAAAAAAATAAAGCTTTTTAAAGATATGATTTTTGACTGCAACTTATTTCAAAACTGGTTGTGTTTTTGATTTTGTTGATCTTGAGTACTGAAATTGGGCCAAATCAGCAGGACACCCCTAAAAAGAATCAACAAAACGCATCCAATTAATTGCCCCATCAGTAAGTCACCCGTCTATTATTATTGTTGTGCGGATGTAAATCATTTTACTGCAAAAGTAGTTAACTGTCAGTGATTTATCTGTTCATGTCATTTTGCCTCATCAGTGACTAGGACCCGTGCCCTCGTTACAAAATGACAAAAGCAGCATGTACGTTTGGCAGGCGCGCCAGTGAACTTGTTGGGTAGGCTACGCACTTGAGAACGCATGAGCGTAGGGGTATTTTAAGACCCCCAGTTTGTGCAACCTGTGTCAGAGAGAAACCTTTGATGCACACAGTTGAAACTGCCTTGAAGATCACATGGATATATTCCTTTTAACGGATTACAATTTGGATAGACTTCTGAACTCTGGTAACAACTTGGATGGCCTTTTACGTAATAAAGCTGTGGAATTTTCGTAAAGCTTTTTAAAACTCGTGACTGTTTTAAGCTGTTGAGAGTTTTTGCCGACCTGATGATCTCATCGTTATCATTGGTGCATTCACACCTCAATGGACCAAGAGGACGTGGAAAGGGACTCTCCAGTCAAAGTGAAGACATTAAAACGTTAATTGCTAGAAACTTGAGAACTTAAAACTCTTCTTGTGTTAGCTGTCACGTTAGGCTACTCTCTCAGGGTCGGTGATTTGAAGAAGTAGAGCTCGAGTAGAACTCGTTTTAGTCCTTTGGGGTAAACGTCAAAATCATTAGTTGCTACAAAAGTTATTGAGACACTCGAACTCCGTCATGGTTGGAAGAATGCAAACAGAGGGTCCTACCCCTACATTTACAGTGAAGTTTTTGGGGGCTGGAGCAGCGGGCTGTATCGCTGACCTGTTCACCTACCCTCTGGACACAGCCAAAGTGCGATTACAGGTGAGATAGGCAGGCTACACCACTGCGTGCCTCAAATCATTCAGAACGCATAGCAAATGAATTAATAATTTCCCATCTAAAAACAAACGCCTCTGCTTGATTTTCAATCGGACGTCGTAGGTTGTAGGTTAATAACCTACCATAGAGTGTGGGAATAATTATAAGGAGACCTTTTGTGTTATTTGTACCTTACTCTACACTGTTTGCGTTGTAGATCCAAGGAGAGAACGTATCCAACGATGCGAAAAAGGGCAAGTACAGGGGTGTGTTTGGCACACTCGCAACCATGGCGAGGACAGAGGGACCAAGGAGCATGTACAATGGCCTGGTGGCCGGCTTGCAGAGACAAATGAGCTTCGCCTCGGTCAGCATCGGACTCTACGACTGGATGAAGGAGTTCTACACCGGCGGCTCTGACCGTAAGTAGGCCTAGCCTACAGTTGTTAGCCTACTTATCCAGGCATCAATGACACACGGATTTGGTCTCACATAGGCCTACTTTGTAAATTGATTTAAGACGTCCAACTGCAATGGAGAACTTTACAGAAGTGTGCAAGTGATATTTGGTTTAGCTTTAGCATCTTTAAAATAAATTCCATTATATAGGCTATGTATTTTTTTTACATTTATAATATAGCCTAGTAGGCTATGTTAATATTATGCCAACTGCATTACCTGCAGATAACTGCAGGCAATATTTGGTCTGGTGTTCATAATTGAAATAAGGGGAATTCATTCAAGTTTCATGACTTTTCCTCATTTGAAGGGTACAACAGAGTAAACATGAAATTTGTACAAAAATATATTTTTATCCTAAATTTTTGTCCTGTAAAAAAAAAAAAGTTACGTTGGTGTTCTTAGGGTCAATTTGACCCCATGTTTATGAAACATGATGTAAATGAATATTTGACATATGAATATTATTATTGTAATAGTATGAGCACATGTAGTTATTATCATTATTACATATGCAAGTACATACATATAAGTTATTTTGGCAGGTCTGAAAAAGTCCAAAAAGTCAGCCTTTGGGCTGTTGACACTGGATTGGCCATATTGCCAGCCAGGGTTCCAGGGTTCATAAAGGGGTGTGTGTGTGTGGGGGGGGGGGGTTGTTTTATAGGGCTTTTGATGGTGTCTACCACAAAAAAAACTGGGTAAAAAAAAATTATTTCAATCATTTTTTGTGAGTTTTTTTTAGCTGAGGTCAAATTGACCCCAAGGATAACGAACGTCGGTAAGATTTGAGGACAACATGAGGGTTAATATTATGCCAACTGCATTACCTGCAGATAACTCAGGCAATATTTGGTCTGGTGTTCGTAATTTAAATAAGGGCAATTAATTCATTTTAAATGAAGCATGAATGAAACTAAAACTCCAGTTCAGGAAGCATGGCATCAATTGAAACCTTTTTAAAAACTTTCCAACTAAATTTTGATTTCCAAACAGGTGGTGGCTCAACTTACCCCACTGTCCCCTATTGTTCATAATATGAACTTCCCTGTGTTGCCTCATGGCTTATCTCCTATCGTGCTTATCTCATTGCACCAGATGTCACCTTCACTACCAGGGTTCTGGCTGGATGCACCACTGGAGCCCTGGCCGTGGCCTTTGCCCAGCCCACAGATGTGGTCAAAGTCCGATTTCAGGCTCAAGTCGGACGTGCCGACGGCTCCAAGAGGTACAATGGCACCATGGATGCCTATAGGACCATTGCAAGAGATGAGGGAGTCAAGGGACTCTGGAAAGGTAACAAGCATTTCCGTTTCCCCCATATTATCTGTCTTAAGTATTGTACTCCAGACAAATCAGAAGTCATATAAATGTCCTATTCCAACTTTAAAGTCGGAGTTGATGGATTGCCAATAAATTGCATGTAGTAGCTCCATTATCTATTCCACTGTAGCATACTTTTAAGTAGAAGGCTGTAAAAATCTAAATATATATAGCAATTAGAATATTTTACTGTGTAGCCTAGTCTTTGGTTCCACCATTATGTAAATGATGCAATGCTTTACTGCATGTTAGTTCACAACTATTTGTTCATGTTATTTTCTTTCTAGGTTGCCTTCCAAATATTGCACGCAACTGTATAGTGAACTGTGCCGAGTTGGTGACCTATGACATCATCAAGGAACTCATTCTGAAGTATGACATAATGTCTGGTAAGTATTCATATTGCTAGGCGTGCTGGTACTGTAGATTGTGGTCCTTGATGTAAGTATAAGAGAAGACATAATGGTATTTTATAGTGCAAAAGAGCTTCTTTACACTGGCCGTGTTACCTGATCATTTGACTGAAGATAAAAGGCTGTGATGTTTTGATTGGGATTGTGTGATTTTTACCAAACATGGTAGATGCCTTAGGTTTGTAAAATGTGTAATACTTAAAACTGTTTTTAAATGATTGAAGCCATGAGTAATGATTGCTGTGTCAAACAGAGACGATTTCTAGCTTCATCATATCTATTACCCTTTCTAATAATCCTCATTGCCTAGTGTGGTCAGTGGTAGAAAAAATAAAATGGTCTGTCTGTGTCTTGCAGATAACTTGCCGTGCCACTTCACGGCTGGCTTTGCCGCTGGTTTCTGCACCACCGTGATGGCCTCCCCAGTGGACGTAGTGAAGACCAGGTTCATGAACTCTGCTGATGGGCAGTATAAAGGAACTCTGAACTGTGCTTTCATCATGCTGAAAAAGGAAGGACCCACAGCCTTCTATAAGGGGTGAGAACTGGGCCCGGGGGTCACTGATGTCTCATGTTGCTTTCCAGACAACACAGAAGTTGGATGTTTCCTACGGTATATTCGCTGATTTTCTCCTGCCAAAAATGTGCAGGCCCAAATCAGCGAACTGAGGGAGTAGCTGAGAACGATGATGACGTTGAGCTTGAGTGCTAGTTTGAGCATGACATACAGTATGTCAAGACCAAACGTTAGCGATTGGTTATGGCAAATCCAGAGTGGCTCTGGGCAGATCCAATAGTTTTAAACTTTAAACAGACTACCCCGCATTCAAGGAAGATAACGCTTGGCCATGGAAAGTGGCCAGACTCTCTGTACATTATGAAATATGTACAAGAGTTTGGTAGGACCAGGCTAATTTCAGACAACATAGAAGTCGGATATTTCCTACTTGCCCAATAGTGTTTAAGACAAACTCGAAAGTTGATATTCCTCCTACTAGAAAAAAGTACATTGGAAAATCTGAGTTCCTAATTGAAAACACAGGATAAGTCCACGTGCCCTGACCTTTAAAGTCAGAGCCGAAGTATGACCTTTTACTTTGCGGTTGTCTGAAGCACAGCATCAGAGGCTACATACTGTATTCCTCTGGGCATGATATATATTTTATGTGATGTCCTCATTAAATATACATATCATCAAGTTTACTGCAGTGTTCTCCAAAAATGCAGTTTAACCCAGGGGTCTCCAATCTTTTTTTCCTCCAAGAAATACTTTGACAAAATGAACTTGACAAAGAGCTAATGTTTTATAGGCTGTTAGTAGTAGCATGTACTCACATACAGTAGTTGATATAATTTTTTATAAGTTTTAATGCTCCTTCCAGTTCCTTTACCCTCTGTCTTGATTTGATAGGAATTGTATTAGGTTTACCAAGTGACTTTGTTATCAAATTCACAAAAACATTCCTTGAACCTTATTTTGAGAGCTATACATTAACAGGTGGGGAGCTACTGGTGTATAATGTAATGTAAACGTGCTATAAGAAATGAGAGACACCTATTTGATTCTACAGCTATTTCACATATATGTTTTTTTTTGCTGTTTGCTGTCTCCTCCATCCCCCTTCAGGTTCATACCAGCTTTCCTGCGTCTGGGCTCATGGAACATTGTGATGTTTGTCTCCTATGAACAAATCAAGAGGATTGTGACAAGAAACCAGCAGTCCTGGGAGTCCCCTTTCTGACCTCTCATAAACCAGGGGATGTGTTCTGTCCCTTCCTAACCGCATGTGCCTCTGTGTGAGGTCATGACACTGGTCAAGTCACTGACTGACTTCTGGCATTGGGGGCCAAGCACAGGGCCATTGAGTCTGTGGACGTGGAGTGTAATATGGATCCGAACTATACTAGAATTATACCTCCATTTGTCAAGTCTTAAAGATGTGGTCTCTTTTGAAGAAATGCTAAATGACCACATTCCCTGTAATTGCACTGTTGTTATGCAATTAATTTAATTTTACTTCATTTTAATTCATATTTATTTATTTATTTATTTATTAGTTATAGCACAAAGATGATGAATATGGTGTCAAGAGGTTTTACTGAGCTCACAGTCTGCAACCCCCTAGAACAAGCTCTGGTGATGGGGGTCACAGGTCAACTACTTTTGAACAGGAAGAAAAACTGAGAAGAATTCTGGAGTAGAAATAAGTAGAATAATAGAGGGTGGAAGAAGAAAAAAGGGAGGAGTTCATACACATATCAGGACAAGCATAATTGCATACATGCAACATTATGCAAACCAAACATACAAACAATGAAGAAGGGTCTAATGGTTGAGGAATAGCTCAGTGGGTATTAGGTAAGATGATATGGTCAAAGCAATGATTGCAGAATAACTTGGTAAATTAGTTGGAAATTAGGTTAAGATCATTAGGTTACCATAACAAGAATTAGTAAAGCAACAAAATTGATATTTATGTCAACAAAGGCATTTTGTTTATAGTATTGGTAAATAGTTTGGATTCTAGTCTGGATTCTGTGATTCTAGATGTGAACATATCTGCTTCTCAGATATGGGCAGGAAGATTATTCTACTGGAGTGTGGGGCTCGATAGCAGAATGTTCTACCTTAAACGGAAACTGTGCTTTTTCATACTCTTGGAATCACAAGACAACCTGCATCTTTGAAATTATTTTATTTATTTGTAAATAGTTGTAGTTGTGTTGATTTAATAGTGCCTTGAAAATTCTGTGTAAAAAAAACATGGTAATGGATGCAACAATGTTCATTATGGGGTATAGACCCATACTGTACATGGCATTAAAGATGACTGTACTGTACCTCCTCGCTCATTCATTGGTAATGTCTAAATCACATTACAGAGGTCTTTGTGGACTATGAAAAACATGATTTATTGCAAAAAGGATGAGACTGGATGACATTATTTATTTGTTGAAATATATTTATTGGGCTTTTTTTGCCTTTATTTTTGATAGGATAGTGGGAGACTGACAGGAAGTGGGCGGGAAAGAGAGAGGGGCTGTCTCAAACCGCACGCTTCTGTCAGTACACTGCTAGTGTGCACTGGGTGCTTTCTTGCGTGGTGCCCACTTTTCAATGGTTAGTATATTGTCCCAATTTCTGCACTTTATGCTAAAACTAAGTATTTGATTTGTGTCAGTATAGGCTGTTTAAGACAGTGCCAGAGAGATGGGTGGAGATTGGGGAATGAACCGGGTCAGACTCTCACACACTCAGAGCTGCATATGGCGCGTTGACACTGTTGCCAGTTGCACCGCTGCGCCCCTGGATGATGTTATTGTTGCCATGTCAACAGATCCCCGTGATATTGAAGCCCATAATTGTACCCATTTAAGTGACATCCTATACATCTGTTGCCCTTTTGGGTGGTGACAGAGACACTCTTAAATACCCTGTAGGTAATATCAACACATTATTGCCATTGATCTACTGATATGTATCGATAAAAATGTAAGCCCCATCACATCTTCAGAAATGGACCCAATATGTTGTCATCAGTCAAAAGATGTTCCTTCACCACATTCTCCATTTCTGTTCTTAACCTTTCTTCCCACCATCAGGAGCAACACAGGCTATCAGTGTCATGTATCAGCTGAGTTTCAAGAACCCTTTGGAAGATGTCTAAGAATTTCTAAACGCAAATTCCAAGATTTTAGCTGTCATTCCAGGACTTTGGCTGCCTGTCACTGTAATTCCTTGTCATTTTAGTGAAATGTCCTCAGGGTTCGTAAATGCCCAACAGCCCTGGCTGTTTGCTGAGCTTTACCCAGCGCTGGTGCTTTACCCCCCTCTTCCGTACGGCACCACACTGTTTAGCACACTAATGAGAGCACTGCGGCTCTAAGCCGTCGGCTGACAGATGGGAAAATTGCCCAATCTGAGATGCTCGAGAACAAAGCCTCGTGCTGACACAGGTGTAATAGAAGTCTTGAAGGCAGCGGACAAACAACCCCATGACCACACAAAGGGCGTCGCATTCACCCCGCTAACTGCATGGGCCGTGGCCTCCTCCCTGGAGCCTAATTTGGAGGACGAGCTTGACTGAGTTGCACAAACCTTTGGCTGACCCTAAAGGTAACCTACCGCAGGAGCCGAGGGGAATCCTGTCTAAGTATGACCTGGCTGACACTAACTTACCCCCGCCATGAAACACTATCAAATGGACAACCAAGAGACTATAAAGCTTTCAACTGATCTGTCAAACAAGTTGTTTTTCTATCATGATTGAAATATATATAGAATTTAATGTGGCAAGGACTTGTGTTTCATTCGTTTGGAATGATTTTATCTTAAAGGGAATTTAATGAGGTCCCTGGCTGCCCTACATTTGTCTGGGGAGGTTAATCCCCTTTAAGTGGTAATAAAACGTCCCACTTGTGACCTTGCTGCCAAACTGGGGTGAGATCAACATCATGTCTAACCAAATGAATCAAACAGATTTAAACACCCTTTGATTATTCAGATGACAAGATATATTTAAGAGTGACATATGAAAAGGGGAATGCAAACCAAACATACAAACAAAAATTCAAATAGGTTACAGTAAACAAATATTAATAGGCCTAACATTAAAGCCCCAGCCTCTAGAATAATTCGGAGCATAACACTGTATACATCACTGGAATGTGCAGCAGACAAAATAGAATGGACGATTCCCTTCTTTCAGCATTTCGGCTCTCTCTGTTTATTTTTATGCGGTAATTGATGCAGTCTCTCTAGCGGCGCTGGTCTCGCTGGCCACCTAGAGGGCTTCCCACAAATCCCCTCTTCCTCTGGATGTCTTGGGTCCAGAGAAGTAGCGGCAGGCTTCCACTGGTTGTTATGGCAAAGGTGATAGTCAAGTGGAGGAAGGTGCGATGTCTTGACGAGGTATGTGGTGAGGGGATAGCGGCAATTTGGTGAGGTCAGGGTTGAGCCAATGCAGCTGCAAAGGCGGTGTACCTCAGATTGGTGAGACCAGGCACAGCAGCAAAGCGAAGAGGGGGGCCTCTTTTCTGTGTTCCGCATAGGTTTAAATAAGTCTTTCATTTTTTCTAGCTTCACGAGTCGGATGTGGTAGAGCTTACGGAGGGTTTCATAGGAGTCCACAAACCGCTCTGCTGATAACCTCTGATCCATGAATCTCTTCAGAAGTTTCTACAAGATCAGGGGGATATGTGCGTTACAGTATATTCATAATTAGCACTGTATCTGAAAGATGAGGGTGCACTGTCTGCGCTATGTTACAGCATGTTATGTGCTGTGGCATCCTACCTCTGATTGGTCCATGGTTTGGCCAACTCTTTTTCGGAGCAACGTCTGCATTATGTAAGGCTTCAAGTTAATCTGATGTGCCACTGTAAGAGATCAGAGAGAAGTATAGCCTATGATCAGAGGTGTAAAAGTCAGGCTTCAGAAAGTAAAACTCCTACCACATATTTGTTCCAACCATTCACCAAACCAGCTAATGTTGCAGCTCATCGGTAAAGTGGATCAGTTTATTAGTGAAATACCGTGTTGAGGCACAGGCAGAACCAATACTATTCTTTGAAACTGTTACTGTACTTTTACAACTCTGACTATGGTGAGCTCAACGTTCATCTTCATCCAACTCTACTCATCCATAATTATTACATATGGACTCACCTAGTTTGTTTTGCTTCCGTCCAATATCACCACTGACTCTGCCCAGCTCCAGATACATCTCGACCAATCGTAGTTTCCCGCGGTTTAGATAAGGCCGTATTGATAAATTGACCTCTGCAAGTCTGTGGTTGGACGCCAGCATCATCTGTTTGTGCTGCTCAAGTGCCTGGAACTGATAGTTTACAGTCACAAATAAAGAATAGTTAATTTACAGTAAGAGGAATAGCATAATACTTGGGCCTATAGTGCATGGTGACTCATGAAGTAATTATTTACGTGCCCTTGTTCTCATCATATTTACTCTGGGTTTTTTGTCAAATCATGAAAGATTGGCAGCAAATAGCTGGGTTTCTGTTCAACTTTTTATTGCGCCTTCCGACCGTTTCGGTGAGAAATCCTGACTTGGGACACCTGAAATGCCAATACCATTTTCTAATGCGCATACATTTTTTTCTCGATTGACGATGCAAACAATGTATTCTCATTTGTTAATTTTTGTGTTAATGTTGTTCTGAAAACCTAATGTTTTGATCCCATAGCTGTTCAGAATTAACACAGTGGCTGTAGACGCACACAGATGCGTATTTTAGCCAAATGTTCATAATTGCGCACAAAATATGCGAATAAGCTGAATATAAATCCTAACGTGAGACCCACCTTATAACTGGCAATAATGATTCCGTGAATCTTCTCTTCATCTTGAAGCAGATCTTGTAGCTCTGCAATACTGAGAAGCTTGAGCCGATCCAAGTTCGAGTATAAGTCCCAAGTGCGCGTCATTTTCTCAGCCTTACAGTCGTTTCCTCCTATCAGTAGTGCTGACACTTACATTCAGGGTTATAGACATGGATAATAAATGCACTAACAAAACTTCAAAAAGTTACTGGACATACGCAATCAGTTTGGGACATAAACATGTTCTATAAATCCCTCTGCCTCCGTTCGCCATCTATGTCTGTGTGAAGATTAGCCCACCTTTAGGAGGAGCTTGAACGAATCATTACGATAGGCTACAGATCTGTCATCAGGTAATAATAGCCTACCTACCACAGTCAATTAGCCTGGCATGGGAATTTAACCTTCTATAGGCCTACACGAAACAAGACACTTCATTTATTCTCTTCATACTCAATTAGGCCTATAATTCCGTACTCTTTGTTGTTATTTATTGTTTGCAGAGAAACTATGATACAGACAGTTTAGCAGAATGGTGATATCAATGTGATGATATCCAGGAAATGTCTGACCTGGAAAGTATGGAGTAACAGTAAGATTTTATTGGACATTATAGCCTAATCCTATAAACAGAAGACAATATTTTTTGTTGTTGTTGTTTTCATTAGCTCACTTGACATGACATGGGCCTTACAAATAAATAGCACACTCAGTAAGATTTGTTTATCTCTTCAGGACTTGATGCTCAAAATAGAACCTTTTGGCCTGGGATGGTAGGCCTAGTAGGCTACCAAACATCCTAGATTATCGACTCCGCTTCAACCCTTTCTGGCAGTACTGTGATCAGACAGCCAGAGGAGGGCAGTGAAAGCCTCTATTTTGGCAGATGTGTTCAGACAGTGAAGAAATGATTTTATAGCCTGGCAAGCCAAACTATACAGAAACTATAGGGTGCGTCTAGATTTCTAGGCTAATGATTTTATCTTTATAAATATGTCCATATATCAAATTTTGCAATATAGGCCTATTAATTACCTATCACAATTAACTCAATTAGCCTATCTATCACAATGTTATAGATTCTATATATGGGCTCTATGTTAACAAATCATTCTACATTTATCTTAAGATTGAAGGTATAGATTTAACCTTTAACGCTGCCTTGACACGGCTGATTAGTAATTCAATCATTGGGCCTGTTACCGTCTATTGAGTTAGAGATTTGAGTTCCCATATTGAACTTGATGTGTTGTACACTACATGGGTTTGTACTGCTTTCTCTCTGTAGCAATTATACAAAAGGGAAGATGCCATTCACTTGTCAGTCACCATGAAAGCAAAAGAGGCCAGGGAACCCTATGAGGTAGAAGATTGTGTGGGAGTTGTTGCCTGGTCTGTAGTCCATCATCATGTGCTGAAATACTTCCACTCATTTTTCACGACATTTCTGGCGACTGTATGCTAGGCCAGCTACTTAGACACTATGCTACCACAGCCTACAAAATCAATGTTGTTGAACTCGCAGCTAGCGAGCTAGGTTAAGAGAATGAGTGTTGATATGTTGAAATATTAAGCTGCAAATCAGACAAAAAAAAAAAAAAAAACATTTCTCATATCTCAAATGCTTCAGGCCTAATTGTCTTCTCAGAGATATAGGCTTACTGTATATCCTATCCACAGACAGGTACTAATTAAATAATCTGTGTTATTCTCTTACACAGTGGTCATAACATTATGGCTGTTCGGTGTCTTATGTCAACATTTTCATTGCACCTGCTCCACTTATTACATTGTAATTACCACTGTATAACAGAAACATAAAACAAGACAAATGCACAAATGTGACAAACAGAGCTAATGTTGTGGCACCTCTGACACCACAGTGATCTGTTCAGCCAATTTGATGTTGCAAGGTGCTAAAATATTTTCCATTCATGGGGTCCTTGAACATGGAAAATCATTTTCATGAGAGAACATTTAAAACATGTTTTTTTCTTGTTTGTCTCAATATAATTTTTTTTAATTTTAGTTGATGTGCTTCCATATATCACATTCCTGCCATTCATGTGATTAACTCCTCAGTATTATGGCCATAAAAATAATTGATAACACTTTATAGAGTTTATACAAAAAAAAAGAAAAAAGTCAAAAGACACAATGTCCATGAATGTGAAAAAGTTCACGCAACTGTTTCCATTACGACTACTGCTACATTCAAAACAATTTAAGTGGCATACCAATTGCGTCTCCTCTCTGGTTTGTACAATAACATCACAAATCTAATTGCGACTCTTTATGCTGATAACTGGCTACACCAATGCAGACGTCCCCCAAAGCTAATTAAGTGGGTTGGTAATTGGTCCCTTTGCAGTCATAGCCATGCCTCAGTAGTACACTCTGATCCGGCTCGTTCCCCAGGAGTTTGATCTAACATGTTAGCCACAGCCCGCAGACTCCATGATGATAAAATAGTCGTTGACTGATGTGGCGAACGGAACCCTTGGGCAGGGTGGCAAAGGACTTGATTGTGTTAGAGAAAGTACAGATAGAGATAGAAGGCAAAGACATCTGTTCTTGCAGCCATGGGTTTTTTGCTATAGTTTTTTGTTTTAATCATGATTCACAGTTATACCCCAATTCAGCTTGCATAATGCTTTCTTGGACAGATTCAGTCAAAAAGTCAAACACTATCAAAGGGACATTGAATGCAGTCCATTTACCATTGCCATCCCATCTAGTACAAATCCATAGCATTTGAATGTTGTTTTGTGTTGTTTCTGTTAACACAGCTAATTGCTGGTCAGTGAGGCCTGGGTGATTGGGGAATGGAAAAGTTTTGAGAGTTTGCTGTAATGGCTTTTCCACACCATTTCCTACTGGAGGGAGTTTGACCCTTAATTGGCCCCATGGCATATTATATTAGTCTTAGTTTTATTTGTTAACAGGCTGTTTACATTAGCTGCTGTTGAAACATGAACAACTCACTAATGTATTTGAGTTTCAAAGGCATTGATTTGCAAAAAAAGGAAAAACTTTTGTAATGCTACAATATGTGTAATGCATATTTCAACAGATTTCGCACTTAACAGGAAGTTTTAAGCTAATTCATAATTGTGAACTGGGCCCCTGGAGATTCAGTGACATCAATGGAACATAAAGGGAGAAAACACAGAAAAGTAGCTATAAGTGGTCCACAGAGATCAACTCCCAACTCTTTATATGCTGCATATCTGGAGAGACCGAATATTCCACACTGGCCCGTGGTCACTTGACAAATGACCACACTAGCAGAGAGGTGGAAGAAACAGAGGATCGCAGCCAGGTAATGTATAACAACTTCAGTTCTGTAATGTCTGACTTTTAATATCAAATAGGTGGTCCACACAGATGTTCATTGGTTTGCTTGCTTGTAATTCATGCTTTGTTTGCTGTGACTCATGATCATGTGTGATCATGTATTTCCTTTACTGGAAATAAGAAGTTCACTGACGCACATGTTATTGTGAAACCTTCAGGAAGAGCCGTCAGGTCAGTTCCTGTGCCATGGTCGTGGAAGCTGAAGGAGCCAATGTTTCACACACGGTGTTCGTTTTCGTTGGCTTCCCAGAGACCTACAAGCATAGGCAGTGGTACGCGGCACCCTTCCTCCTGAGTTACCTGCTCCTCCTAGCGGGTAACTCCCTCTTGCTCTACGTCATCCGCAACACCGAGAGCCTCCACAGCCCTATGTACATCCTGGTCTCGGCACTGGCCGTCGTCAACATCTTGGTCCCAACGGCAATCATTCCCAAGATGCTGCTGGGCATTCTCTTTGACCTGAACGAGATCACGCTGGCCGGGTGCGTGACGCAAATGTTCATCACGCACTTCCTGTCGTCCGTGGAGTCCACCATTCTTCTGGCCATGGCGCTGGACCGATACGTGGCCATTTGTCTGCCTCTGCGTTACGTGGAGATCGTCAACGGCGCGCTGTTTGCCAAGCTGCTCGTCTTCACGCTCGTCCGCAGCGGGGCGGTCATGCTGACGCTCATCGGTCTGGTGCTGCCCTTGTCGTTTTGCAACTCGAACGTCATCAGCCACTGTTACTGCGACCACATGGCCCTCGTTAGCCTAGCATGTAGCAACACCGACAAGAACAATGCCATGGGGCTGGCCGTCATCGTGTGCTTCGTAGGCGTCGACATATCGCTCATCTTCTTCTCCTACGTCAACATCTTGTACGTCGTTCTGAGGGCGGCGGCTGGGGAGGACAGGTGGAAAGCCTTTCACACCTGCGGTACTCACCTGATGGTGATGATGAGCTTCTACCTGGTGGGCAGCGTGACGTTCCTGTCACACAACCTGCACATCCCCATACCTGTGGACGTCAACACCTTTCTGGGGTTGCTCTACATCATCTTCCCTGCCAGTGTTAACCCCGTCATCTACGGGGTGAGGACTAAAGAAATAAGGCAGGCGATACTGAGAATGTTCAAGGTCCAGCAGCTCAACAAAGTGTTTGTGTTACAAGTTTCATCTGTGAAAAAATGACAATATGTTGTACTGTATGTTGCTACACACAGAGATGACCAGGCTGAGATCTTTTGAGTCTGATATGTTAAATTGTTTAAACTATTTTGAAATGTGTGTATATAACATGACATCTCCTGAGTTTGATATTTTGAGATTGTAAAAACTGTTTTAAATGTATGTCTATATGTATAAAACATGATGTCACCTCACTCTGTTCCTGCATTGCACTTTGAGTTCTTTACAACTTGAATGTGGATATCTAAGTCTGGATACTGATTTAACTGATGTTGTTCTTGCATATGTTCATACTGTATGTAGATATGCAGCATTATTTATATTCTGTTTGTATTCCGATCAGATCTACTGTCAAAGAAAAGGGAATATGTGGACAATATTTTTTATCTGATCACAGAATGAATTATAATTACAGTGCCTTTAGATCAATGATGCATGTGTTCAGCCTTGAACATGAACATGCATTTTACCAATCTAGGTTGAAGTTTCACATTGCGCCTCCACTGACTGAATGTATCATCTTGTAAAACTCTTAATTTGATCCATACTGCATGGACCAAAACCTGTTAACGTTCGTCTTTCACTTATTTGATTCCTAGAAAATGAATTACAAAAGATGTCAGTTATTGAACCATATAAAAATACTTTAAAGTTTTAACTTTATAAAATGATTTCAGTCAAAGGCTCTGACCAGAGACACTAGATCAGATTAGATCAGATGTGTTTCATTCCGTTTTGTTCATACAGTATGAGATGTGTGTGATGTGACATGCACCAGGGATCATATATTTACCTCTAATAAAATTCTGCAGTTTTTTAAAAGTCTAATGAATCGTTGTGTTCCAACATCTGTTCATCGCACATGCTTAAAGTCTGTCCACTTAAACCTTTAAATGTCAATGCTGAATTGAATGTCAGCATGGACTAATTGTACAGTAACTCTTGTCTATGAATAGAAAAACAGGTACCTTGTGGAGATGCTCTTATAGGGCAGTGAATACAATGTATAATATAATCAAACACAATAATGTTCACGGTTCACATACAGTACAGTGTTGAATGTTGTTCACTCGACAACTACTGTAGCCCACAACATTTCCTTGTCAATACCATCTACCACTGATTTCCAGTACAGTTCACAAGCTGTCACTAACATGTCACTCACTCCCCAGGAGAGCTGTTGGGGTTAAGTGAACTGGCTCTCCTTCAAACAGTCGTGTGATGTCTGTGTTCCTTCCCTCTATTGAATTCAATAAGGTTTCTAGTTTGAAAACAAGGAGAGAGCCATCTCTTCTGACAAGTGCCTATGGCTTAACGAACCAAATGTTCAGCTGCAGCATACATGATATAAAAACTGGAGGAAATACTGTAGGTTACTTTTGATAGAATAACCAGTTAACCCCCTTGAAAGTCACATCTTTTCAGTAAATTATAAGGGAATATCTTCATTTTGAACATGTCGACACATCACCAATGTCTTCTCATTTACAACTAAGAGGGTTAACTCACTCCATCTAAGGAGCCAAGCAGAAGGAAATGACCGGGATCTCTTGTGGTCTATTGATGCACCTTGCAGGTCCATTCTAAGCAGGATTGTCTTTTTGACTTTTTTTTGTTTGTTTTTTAGAGAATAATTTGGACTTGCAGCTGTGCTCATCTGTCCATCTTGAGGGGTGTCATGGTTACAACATCAATGTTTAGAGCAAAAGAAATACTCATATAGATAGACACAAATGAAAAGATATGCAAGGGAGATACAGTAGGTTACTAATGATATCTTAAACAAAGCCGCTTGCCCGCTTCAGAGCCACAGTCCCTTTTATCCAACTGTACAGTCAAAGACGGACATCCAGAAAGTAAAAGTGGAAGTAAGTCACTCTGCTAAATGGCAAATAATCGAGGGCCATTATGAGTCGGAGGACATGGAAGCCCAAGTAGTTTCTGTCACTCTGTGCTTGTGTATTTCATTGGCACCATACTTGTATGACAATAATGTTGAATTTAATCTAATCTTGATGCATCAAACTCTACCCAACTCACTCTACTCAACACACACATAATGTGGCTGCGTGTGTTTTCTGTGTGTACTCTAACCATACCCATGTGATTGTTGTATCGAGGAGATCCTCCAGTTAACAAGCTCACCGCTGCGCTTGTAATTCAAAGCTATTGTTTATCAGTATTTTGTCAACACCAAGAATTAATGTGGACTGCAGAGAGGCCTCCCCACTGAACACGGGCATCCAGTGGGACGACGACCTCTAACGGGTCAGTGGCCAATTAAATTACAACCGTATAAAAAAAAGACAAATAAGTACAAAGGAAAGATTTAATTGGTCACCAAGGAGTCTAGTGGTAGTCACGGCAACCTGATGCAGTCAGTGTCAGCACTGTAAAGTGGGAAGCAATTAAAAATGAAATGATTCGTTGTGCCCTCTCTGTCTGAGTTTGTGCCAAGAGAATAACTTCCACTGTGCAGTCTGAATGATTAGCGCCGGGGCTAATGTGTGTTAAGTCCAAGAGGAATTTTGCTCTGAGAAAAAAAAAACATGTTAAACCACGACAAAGTACAGGATAGACACATTTTTTATTAATAAAGATACAGCTGAACATAATATCTTTTACACCCTCGCCTGAAACTTGTATGTATAATAATGATGATGACAATAATAATAATAATAATAATAATAATAATAATAATAATGTCAGTGTAATGGTCAATAATATTCATTTGTCAATAAATACTCGATAGCCCCTCATAATGTTTTACGTATCTATGATTTCAATTCATTTTGAATGGTTGGAATGACTCACAGTCAATATGACTTTAACACAGTGAAGAAAAGGGAGCAGGACAGTCATTGGACCAGAGCAGCATGTCCAAATAACCTTGTGATAGGTCAGAATATCTAATCATGGAAACAGTAAGACCATATACTATGGTAGTAAAACTTTTACAAAAAAAAAATTGAAAAGGCGATATTGGGAAAAGCATGAATCCCATTCACAAAAAACATACAAAGTATTGACGTCTCATGCAAGATAACAAGGCCACTCCTTTCTTTATAGGTATAATATATAGTTTCATTTCAGTGTTTAGTAAGGCTCTTTCCTCTCTCTACGATGCACGGTTAGCCTGGAGAATGTTGAACAAAACCACCACGCTGGAGACAGGATTTCTCATTTTTAGAAAAGCTGTATAGAGGTAAAACTACTTCTGTCTGATTACATATTGGGCCATTTTATGTCCATATGAATCAGGTGTTTCAGAAATGGATGGCGTTCATATGTATATTAAACTTTTCTTTTTGTATTTTTAAATAAAGTGACACTGGATGGTATAGTTTGGCAAAGGAGACATGACATTCTGATTGTATTGTATGTGTTTGTGATGTGAATATGGGATTTATGTCATTTCTGCATATCAGTGCTACTACTAGGAAGGTTTTTCCACAAAGCAGGGATTAGAACAGTCTCAAAACGACATCTCTCGCTGGATTATCAAACAGTTACTACCAACATGTCTTGTCTTATGTAAGGCGAAATGAAATATATGTATATTTATATATATATATATATCTTTATGTTTACAAGTAAATAATTATCCAAATTCTCCCCTAACCCCCCCCTACATTTGTACACATAGGAGTTTTCCCTGATGGAAGGTGCATTCGGCAGCTCATACTGAATTTGGCAGTAGTCATGATAACAATCCCAGATACATACGGAAAGAGTACATATATGATACATTAAATATATTACCAATACCGAGTTGTGTCTTTGCTCATTCCTACTAATACAAAATATGCAACAAAAACAAACCAAAACAAACCTAACAAAACATTAAAAAAAAACATGTATTACAAAGTGATGTTTATTTCAAGGCATGCTTCCACTCAAGTTAGATTTAGCCACGGTGACAAATGCTCAACCTCAGTTTGAGTGAACTTTATAGGAAATCCCAGGTGCCTAGAAAGTGGCCCTAAAGTAGCCTATGCACAGAAATCTTTCTCTATCCCTCTCTCTCTCTCCTTCTCTCTCTCTGTCTTTCTCTCTCTCTATCTCCCTTGCTCCTGCCAACACTGATGACTAGGTCACACAAGCACCTAACATGTAGAGGTTTAGTTTTCTAACACTTGTCCAGGCTGTATGGAAAGACGAATGTGAACAAGAAACACGGCGGCGGCACCACTGAGTGTGTGTGTGTTTGTTTGTTTGTTTGTTTGTTTGTTTTTCTCTCCCTCTCTCCCTCTCTCTCCGTTTCATCGAAAAAAGGGTCTTCCTCGCTCCAGGTTCACACATAGCCGAATGGGCTGGAGATAAAGCCTGGGGAAAAGCAACACCACCGCCTCAGGAGAAGAGCCACGACACGCCGCCACGTTCGGCGCTTATCTGTCGTTCAGCCGGGGCGAGTCTGTTCCCTCGTCTTCCTCCTCCTTGTCGTCCTTCACCCCGATGAGCCGCTGCCGCGCAAAGTCCTCAAAGATGATGTCATCGTCACTGTGGAGACAGAGAGAGGGTCATTTAGTCTCATCCAACCTTTAAAATCCTTGTTCTGGAGTCTGGACGGTAAACTCACATTTATTGTAACTTACCCCCTAATCACTGATCTGGAGGGGTATTCCAAGTACGTGGTTTAGTGGCAAACCTGGGTAAGTTAACTCAGAGTAAGTAAACCTCCTACAACTAGAGCACTATGGCATCATTTTGTTAGGAGAGTGAAGCTATACAGCTCTTCTATTAAGAGGTTTACCACTTACTCTGAGTTAGCTTACCCAGGTTTGTCCCTAAACCATATACTCCAGGGCATTAGAGGCCGGGTAGGCTATTTAAAACATTTAACACTTTGTGTCACATTCAGCAACATTTGTCTTCCACAGTGCTGGCTCTGTGAACTGGAAACAAACAAAGTGGGGGAAGTCTGTCCCCCAAATGATAACAGAAAACACTGTGTGGAGTGTATCAGGCAGCACTGAGAGGAGGAGTGAGCTACCTCTCCGGTATGTTTTGTTTTGTATTTGGTTCAAATATAATGTAAATTGCTTTGGACAAAAGGTCTGCTAAATAAAATATAGCGAATGAGATATCTTCCAGCATCACTTACCCTACCTATAACCCACATACAGTATACTTAACCTGCAGTAGAAGAATCAGCATTCTTCTTGGCAGAGCCCACAAATCAATATGAAACCACCTGCAGTAGTTATTTTAAACGACTACAAATTCTTCAAAATATGAAAATATATGAGCCTTTGGCTTGCTCAGCACTCTTATCTCTGGCTATGACCTACTCCTGAGTTTACCTGAACTTATACTCACCTGAGACGACACTGTCAATACAAAGTGCCACTATATGACAATACACTGCAGGATATTAATGTGGAGCGGTTGTACTTTGCCCAGGACACACTTTACAGAAACATGCTGACAACAACTGGAATCAAATTACTCTCGGATGCAGGCTCGACAAAAACAAAAAATGTGTTTTTCATGAGGTACTCATCAAAATCAATCAAAACTGCCATCAAACTGAAGTAAAATTGCACACCCATGGAACTTTTCTGTAACTGTAATACACTATGCCTCCTCATTTGCATGAATAGACATTTTAATCGAGGTCTAAATCAATGTCCACAAACAGCTGGAATCATTCAATGTCAAAGGTTTCTATGTGCATGCTTGATGGTGTTTTAAGTCCCCAATATCGTCTTCCGTCGACTTAAAGGCACCTAATCCTAACCCTAACCCCAACCCTATACTAACCTTAACTCATGTCTAACTCTAGCACCTTCCAGGCAGCATTGGGGGCTTAAAACACCGAGAAACAATGTGCATAGATTAGCTAGGCTGCCTAGTTCGTATGGAGGGTTTATGTACTGTAGGTCTATTGTAACTGTGTAAACAGGGTTCATAGGTGCAGTGCCACTTGTCATCGTGTGCCCTGAAGTGTCTCTGTAGCTTACAGGGTAGTGAGAGCAGACACCCAGTCACCCTCTATCCTTCTCATTTGGCCTTACTAATGCATGCAGGGCACGGGCTGGGAGACAGAGACCAGGGGGCCCAAGTCGGATGGAGACCATAAAATGTGAGCAGGAAGTAGCGAAGGCTGAATAATTCATAATTGGGCTTATGTGGCTGGTTAATGTGTGTGTGTGTGTGTGTGTGTGTGTGTGTGTGTGTGTGTGTGTGTGTGTGTGTGTGTGTGTGTGTGTGTGTGTGTGTGTGTGTGTGTGAGAGAGAGAGAGAGAGAGAGTGAGAGAGACAGAGAGAGAAATAACGAGAGAGGTTGTGTGTGTGTGTGTGTGTGTGTGTGTGTGTGTGTGTGTGAGAGAGAGAGAGAGAGTGTGTGAGTGTATGAGTGAGTGATATAGATACAGAGGGAGAACGAGAAAGATTTTGTGTGTGTGTGTGCGCGCACATCTGAGAGTGTGTGCATCTATGTGTGAGGGAGCGAGAGAGAGAGAGAGAGATTATGTGTGTGTGTGTGTGTGTGTGTGTGTGTGTGTGTTTGAGAGCATGCGAGAGAGAGAAAGAGAGAGAGAGAGAGATTGCTCGTGTTTGTGTTTGCTGTGTGTGTGTGTGTGTGTGTGTGTGTGTGTGTGTGTGTGTGTGTGTGTGTGTGTGTGTGTGTGTGTGTGTGTGCTGCTGCTGTGCTTGGTGTAGAGGTGTGTGTGTGTGTGTGCTGTGCTTGGAGTAGATATGTGTGTGTGTGTGCTGCTGCTGCTGCTGCTGCTGCTGTGCTTGGTGTAGAGGTGTGTGTGTGTGTGTGTGTGTGTGTGCTTGGAGTAGAGGTGTGGTAGCCAGGGGAGCCTGAGCATGGGGAAGTAGCCCGATGCATTATTAATGGGGTGCTCAGTGCAGCCACAGCTTCTGTGCAAATTCCACAAAGACTAAAAGGAGGGGAGGCAAAACAACAGCAGTGGCAGTGGCAGTGGCGCAGGCTCTTACTTTGTGTCGAATTCAATCAGGTTGGTGTCGATGGGTGCGTCGCTCTCAGGAGCTGTGGTGGACACAAAACACATGCTCGGGGAATTACAAGGGAAGAACAAAAAGGTTAGGAAGTTTGCTGTACGAATCTATAGTGTTGACAGATAGATAGATAGATAGATAGATATAGATAGATAAATAGATAGATAGATAGATAGATAGATAGATAGATAGATAGATAGATAGGTAGGTACAGTAGGTAGGTGGTTTTGGAGTAGTGGGTTGGTATCAGAGACACAGGGAAAAGAGGATTGGGAGACATGATCAGGGGACGTACCATCTCTGTACGAAGATTCCTCTATCGGTTTCGGATGCATTAACGTGAAAGGCAGCTCCACAGCAACATCACTGTAAAGTAAAGCTTTGAAATTAGGCTCATTCTGGTCTCATTACCCAATTGATGAATGTACAGTAATTAAAACAAGCACTTATCATTCACTTCCCTTTCTTCCCTCTTTTATCTCTCTTCTTCTTCTACCACTTTCTCCTTCAACTACTCTTTGATTACTACTTAAAAAGTTCTGCACTCTCCTCCTCTGGTAAGAGTATTGATTTATTTAGTACTAATTGCTACCCAAGGTCTCCTATGCATTGTAGCCTGAATGTTATTCCTTATATATCCATAAGTTGCTCTGGGTGGAAACGTCTGCTAAATGAATAAACACAAGTTATAATAAGCAATGGTTATACCTTGAGGCAAGATCTCCCAGAAGACTGGAAATAGAAAACAAATAAGTTTAAGCTCTCGTAGGATTGTTTTGCAACACCAGTTCAGTGATAATACACCTCATCATAACAAATAAAACATTAATAAACAACACATATTACTGTAGGCAGTGGGAGGAAAAAGCGTCTTTGTCAGAAGAGCTGAAGAAGCTTAGTTCTCATAACCACTGTGATTTAACACCAAAATATTCTGACTCAGGGGGATAATCCTGTGTGCAAAGACTATCCAAGACAGAGCTGAAAATATCTGAAGGGTAAACAAAAACATACCAACAACAAACAACACAAAGAAACGCTATAAGATGCGCTTACCCGCCTCTCGACACCACCAGCTTCACTTTGACTTTGTAGGAAACAATGATTCCCAGGATCTCCTTGTTGGCCCCTTCTCTCAACCTGACCAGAGGGATAATAGCATACAGTACACTTATAAATGCAATTTCAACGTTTTGCACCTGGGAGCATGAAAGCAGGCAAAACGTATATGCAACAGATTTAAATAACATGATAGAAATGGATGGGGTGAAACTCCATCTCATCTACAGCACAAATCTCATTTACAAGTTTAATGCCCTGCATAAGCATGCATTTCTCATCAAAGCAAAGACAACACGTTCATTATGTCCAGACCAGTGCCATGATGTTGGTGAGGACTGCATATATATCTGAGTGTACTAGTACAAGGCCTTAAAGGAACACGCCAACGTTTTGGGACAGATAGCCTATATAGTCAAGTCAAGTTTATTTATATGCCGTATTTCATACATAGAGGTCAATCAGGATTCAGGTTCAGAAAGAAAAAGTCCTGCCAAGTTTTTGATCCAAACATTTAGTAAACCATCTCATCCTAATCAGCAGCCAGGTAGGTCAGATAATTAGTGATATCACGTGTCAAGTGCACAGGTAGAAAATAATTGATGGCAGGACTTTTACTTTCTGGAATTGGGATGTCCTCCTCTGAAGGACTGAGTGTGCCTAGTACTCTCAGGGCCTCTCTCAACATCCGTCCTCTATCCTCGATGCTCGGTCCTCCCGACTCGTTCCCACTGATCTATAACTAGCACTGGATAGACTATGCCATTATTGCCGCCCCATCATTCTTTATCTAGATCAGTGAGAATGAGGACCGAGGAAGGAAGGGAGGATATATAAAAGATGAATGAGAGGCACCCACAGCGTGCTGGAGGCCAGGTTCGTGTCCTCGTGCTTGAGCTTTCCGTCCAGTGCCAGGCCTCTCTTCTCGCGGTTATTGGCCAGGAAGGGCGTGAGGGTGTAGACCTTACAGAACGTGGCACTTGGGGCAACTATGTCACTGAGAGACAAGAAGAAAAAAGGACACTGTACGTTAAAGTGATCATAAATTTAAAATAAAAAAAATAAATAAATTGAAGAGATCATACCATGTTCAACAGTATCAAGTCTTACAGTACATTCATATTTTCATTTGAGGCATTAGTGAGTATGTGCAGTATATCATTATAATAATAATAATAATAATAATAATACATTTTATTTATATTGTGCTTTATATCAAATAAATTATCTAGAAGTGCCAATTTGATACTGTAGACGTGTTCTCTAAAATAGAATTGCAAATATTTTTGTTTAATCAATTGAGCTGAATCCTGCTCTATATGTACTGTACCTTCACCAAATATGGTTAAGTGCCTGTCTGTCTGTGGCTTATGCTGTTGTACTTACTCTGACTCCTCTGTTGCGACTGGGCACTTGTACTGAGCCGTGTTGAACAGGCATATATCTGCATACTGACGTACTGAGGGGAGAACAAGCTTAGTCAGACGACATTGCCATTTTCAAACAAGAATATAGGCTACAGTATTCATGATGAGTAACATACCTGAAATCTTCATTTTCTTTACTGTCTTGTTTGTGTTGTTGGTGACATGAACATTGACACTTATGGGCTCGCCGTGGTAATAAATCTATGGGAAATCATATGGAGTGAATAAGGCCTTTGGTCATATCCCATATGACTGCTTTGATATAAATAATCCATAGGATTATGGTTCTTTCAGACATGAAACATTTACATGAATACCATTTTAGTCCGTGAGCCAGAGGGGTTGGTCGTTACCGAAAAGGTGGCAAAGGCTACCATACCTTTCCTGAAAGCTTGGAATCTCAGCTTTCCAGTGATGTATGATGGCCATCTGACAAATGTAGCTGTTTTGAGTTATGACACATAATGTAAACTATAGGTTGAAGAAATAATGCGTATAAATCAAGCAGAACACTGACCAATCTGATCATGATATTGGACATATAGGAATATTTTATTTTGTTATGTTTGGTATCATTTTAAAGGGGAGACTCTGGGCTTTCATTTAAATCCTTTTGTGAACATTTTGGATTAGTACAGCCAACCCTAGAGCTCTTCAAACCTTTAATCACACACATTTTCCTGCCATTTCCGCCTAAGTAATCTTTTGTCTTTTAATCCTGTGGCACCAGGGAGCATCAGAGAAACACAATCCAAACACTGAAATACTGGCATGACCCTAAGGATTCAGGAAATGTATCATTTACCCATATTTTCTGATTTGGAGGGGGTGTTTTTCAGTCTTATATCAGACATGCCGTTTTTTCAAAGACAGAAACAGTAGTGTACTATTATCCCTAGGCTAATTTGTTGATATGTCGAGTTGAAAGTCTGAGTAAATATTTTTTTTAAAAAGTTGTTATTCTGCATTTTTAGATAGTTCAAAAGGTCCTTAATACATATTTTATACAATTTGGAGGGGTGATTTTCAGTCTTATATCAGACATGGCGTTTGAGTCAATAATATTATAAATTAAGCAGAAAACACAACAATTAACAAATGAGACATGGATTCCTATATTTTGAGATGTGGTAAACACAATTATGACATTGCCATTACTGTAAAAGGTCAAGGTCATGACCTTTAGGCATGGTCAATGACATTTTATGACATTTTCGCACAGATTGCATCATTCAAGGCCACAACACTAATCAAACTCCTCGTCGGAATCCTCATCAGAGGAATACGATTGTTCAGCAAAGTCATCCTTCGGGTTTTTGCACGCCATAGGTCAGTGCAGGGAAAGTTGTTGGCAACACACTGACATGATGGAGTGACACAGTCCCTCTTGCATGAGCAGGACAGCAACTCAAGTACTGCTTGTGGACCAATGGAGACATTGAACCAGTCTATGGAGAGCTGCAAGTCACCATCTTGGTCCACTTTAGACCACCCATGCTCAACTGGGGAAGGAACTTCAGGGTTGTTCTCGATGCATCTTCTCCAGATAGCACCTTGATGGTTAGCTCTGAGACCGTGCTTCCTGAGAGAATCTGAGCATGGAGGTAAATGCCTGATTCTGGACTTGGAGCTGTACATTTGACATGTGAACTCCTGTAAGGCTGCATACAACTCAGGTGTCATTGCCAGTCTGCCCCAACCTTCTGAAAGGTCTCACAGAAGTTTTCATTCTTCTGAAGAAGTTTTAGGGCTGACACTTTACCACAGCCAGCAAATGCACTTACAGTGTCGCAGCCTGTGTATACGTGTAAACCAGGCAAAGCCTGACACACCTGTGAACCCAGACCATAAGTGAGTTGTGAGATGTTTATGTAGCTGGTGCGATTCTTTGTCCCTGTCCTCAGGGACAGGCCACATGTGAGTGTGTCACTGGTAGCCATGCTTATCACCAAGACATCAGTGTCACAAGGATGACAGGTTTGTGATCAGTCCTTGAAGCATGGCAAGCATGGAGTAGCATACAGGTTTCAGCCTCTTTATGAGTGGACGACAGGTCTGCTACCTTGTGCACCTCCTGTTGGGTCACCTTGTAATCTTTGGTTGTAGTGTACAGAACCTTTTCACCGAAAAATCTTGTTCTAGACTGTTCTTTGCCCCAATCCTTGAGCAAGAAGGTAGCAAGGTTTGTTTTGTTGCTTTGTAGGAATTTCTTACATTGTTGAACTGTGCCATGCAGTGATCTGTTTGACCTCTGTGCCGGAGTCTGCACCTCTGGCCACTCTCTCCAAGTGTTTGATAGAAGCCTCATTATATACACTATATTGCCCAAAGTATTTGCTCACCTACCTTGACTTACATATAAACTTCAGTCACATCCCATCCTTAATCCATAGGGTTTATTATGACATCGGTCGACTCTGCAGCTATAACAGCTTCAACTCTTCTGGGAAGGTTTAGGAGTGTGTTTATGGGATTTTTTGACCATTCTTTCAGAAGTGCATTTGTGAGGTCACACACTGTGGTTGGACGGGGCGTCTGGCTCTCAGGATCCGCTCTAATTCATCCCAAAGGTGTTCTATTGGGTTGAGTTCAGGACTCTGTCCAGGCAAGTCATGTTGGAACAGGAAGTGGCCATCCCCAAACATCCCACAAAGTTGGGAGCATGGAATTGTCCAAAATCTCTTAGTTAATTCTGAAGCATTCAGAGTTCCTTTCACTGGAACTAAGGGACCAAGCCCTGCTCGGGGGTGGCCCCTTCCTGTTCCAACATGACTGTGCACCAGTGCACAAAGCAAGGTCCATAAAAGTATGGATGGCAGAGTTTGGTGTGGATGAACTTGACTGGCCTGCACAGAGTCCTGACCTCAACTCGTATGTGAGTCAAGGCAGGTGAGCGAATACTTTTGGCAATATAGTGTACATAAAAAACAATGTCAACACGGGTGCTGTGACTTGCTTCAGCTTGCACAGCGGACAAGGCATAGTCTGCAATATCAGCAAATGTCTTGCCATCACCGTTCAACTTCTGAACAAGTGCCATGCCTTCTATTACACAGGTGAGCTGTCTACTCTGTGCAGTCAGTAGGCTACCGTCTGAGCAAATATTCGATTATCAGCTTTGAGGATATCTTCTTTATTCCCAGTTGTGCATGTCTTTGCCTTTCCCTGCATTTAGGAGAACGTTTTCAGTTTCATCTTGGAGAGTGGTGCATGGAAATGCTTTGCAGGAGGATTATTCTCAACACGCACAGCAGAGAAGGTTCTGTAGGCATTATTGCCAATGGTGTGTGCATTCAGGAGGTCTTCAGCAACATCTGCTGGTGCCTTACTTCCAGTAGACAGAGAAATGAGGGACTCACCACCTGCAAATGGACTTATCCAACTAGAATCCATCAGATCCACAGTGCTTGTTATGTGTTCATCTTTGGCAATTCTGCTTTGTCCAAGGTCCTTGTGAGAATAGTCACTTTGTTGGAGTCCCAGGGAGCTTTTCAATATAGACAGGTAAGTGCTTTTGTACTCAGCAGAAATGTAATATCTTGAGACAGCTGCTGGGCCTTCAAGCGGAACCCTTTTGTGCCTCAAGCTGTCTGAGTGTCCCTCTAGGGCAGTGGTCCCCAATTAGTTTTCCCCGAGGGCCAAATTCTGTACAGCAAGTGAGGCTGAGGGCCAACAAATCCCCCCCCCCCCCCCCGAAATCTGTGTGATACGGCAGGTTAAAAACTATTTATTATTACTAATTGCAAACAAACAATTGTACACATTTGCTAAATGAAACTTAAAGCATTATCAGCTGCCACACATTTATCTAGGCCTAAGTGCCTGATGTGAACAGAGGCAAACTGTGGACAATTACCCATGTGGACATCCACCCATGGGTGTTGGAGGCTTTTTGAAAGTGGGTGGTACAGATCAGCAGAAAAAAATGAGCTCTGCTAGATGCAACTTCCTCTATTCTGGTATATTTGAACATGTTGTTAGATTAGACTTTTATCTTGCAAAGTAAAGCTTTTGATTCAATGACTAATTCTGAACCAGCTTTAATAACCTCATGATAGGTCTAGTTAACCTTGCATGCAGTTGCCATGATCTGTTAAATTAATTTCTTTAATGTTTTGAATGCAGGCCCTGAGTGGCTAATCGGGAGCTTCGGGAGAATTCCGTTAACGTTTTGGGGTAGTCTGAATGTCGTGATTGTTTCTGAAGCTCATTGTGCTGCGCTGTCGTGGCACTTCAGCAGAGCAGTCGCAGTCCCTTATCACTTTCCCAAATATTAATAAAGTAGCTCTCGCAAAAACTGTGCATTAATATTAGCAGTGGTTTATTGACACGGATTTAACGTAATCAAAACGAGAAGGATTTTTGCGAGTGTATTGTAGCCACTTCCAGCGGTTACTTCAGCTAGAAATTGACTGCTCATTTGTCTGTGCGTGTGTGCGCTCATGCGTGCTGTGAGGACAGGCAATGAAAACCTGAGAATGAGATGGAGTTTCATTGTAGCATTTGTAATCAATTGGAATAAATTTGACATGGAGGTCGGATACGAACAGTATGAAAAGTGAATGACTCAGATGTTTTAACCCACTGAAGTAGAGAGATCGCTAATCACGCGTGGCCAACATGACTGTTTACCTTTGTTCAGACTTGACGTGGCGGGCCAAAAAAATACTGTGCGCGGGCCGGATCTGGCCCGCGGGCCGCCATTTGGGGACCACTGCTCTAGGGCCTGGTCAATCAGAACCCTGCCAAATGTGTTTGTTGCACTCAGCTAGGCCGAAAAGCCTAGAGAAGATGTAAAGATCTGATTTCTCATGTTTAATGTGTCTCATCTCTGAGTAGTAAGCAGTGAGTCACCTTGCATAATTCAGATTATCATAGGCAAAGGTCCAGGGGATGATTGATCGAATGCTAGCCATGTGCAATGCCCAGTTTCCTTCACATGATGCCCTCACAAGGTTTAGTACAACCTCCACCATGTCAATATATGACATCCAAAAGCTGGCCAGTAGACCTTGCTGGGACCTGAGATGCTGCAGGAATTCACAGAAGTACTGATGGACCTTTCTGAAGACTGTACAGTCAAGTGATTCTTCTACAGTGGTTGATGATATAACCTCAGAAAAGACACTCAAGTCTAGGGGCAGGATATCTAGGAGACCGTGGGCATCAGGATGGTTATTTGTGAGCCACTGGTGAAACTGATTCCAGACTAGCTTAGGGAGGGATTCATACATGATTTTATGGAATCTCAGAGATCTATTGTACTAACACCACTTGCAGATCCCTCGGCCACAGCTCCAGATTCAATGCATATTCCTTAGGCCTGCAGCCTGGAAGCACTTCTCAATCACTCCCAAGAACATACAGATGGTGTGGAAGACTCCAAGTCTTGGCACAATGTTGGGAAACCTGTCTCTATGTGCCCACAGAATTTCTGTACTGAACTTTACAGTAGAGAGCCTGATAAAAGGCAACTGACATGCTAATGCGTAAGGAAGTTTTTTTTTTACTTTGAAGGAGAAGCTCATGAACAGTTGCCATCAGTCTGGCCGGGGCATTGATGGTTGGCAGATAGCTGAAAACACTGGGAATAACATCCACAGAGTTTGATGCTAAGATGTTGTCACTTGTCCAGCTAGGGACGCTATGATTTGTGACAGAGTGCAGTCTGCAACCATAAGGAGTTCTTCAAAGCATCAGCACAGATATCTGTCTTGACCTCAACATAGGATCTAGTTGGAGGACCACACCTAGGACTTAACATCCGAGGCTGCACTGCTATACCATTGACCCTATGGGATGTTCCAAGGCCTGTGAGTGGCTCTTCCAGCCTGTCAATATTGTGCCAGGCTAGAGCTGTGGGCACATATGGCTTCACTTGGTCTGGAGTAACCCCACCATCCTGTCCTAGCTTGTGCACGCATAATGAGATGTCAATTTCCTCTAGCATAGGGTACACAATTACTAAATCTATTAGTATTAGTAATATTCTGATGAGATTGACATTACCAGTAAGCGACTTCACAGCATAAGTCAAAAGGATATGCTTGGAAGTCTTCACTTTGCCATGAGATATGGCATACACTACAGTAGATCCATGCCAAATGAGTCTCTTAGTCGTTATCAGTGCTTGGTAAAAGACAAGATAGCAATGACTTCACAGAAGAAGGCACAGAGGAATCGGAGTCCAACTCTGTTGGTAGAGGTCACCATGGCTGGTCGTAATTGAGATGCTTCACATCTCGATGGATTTGTTTTGCAACAACCTGTCATGAAGCTCCAACGCCAATCTTTTTCAAGATTGATTATCCTCTTCCTAAGGGCCATATTCTCTCTCAATATATACATGTCAAGTTTGAACATTTCTCCAAATTAGCGCCTATTTTTAGCCTGGCTAGCACCTACCACTTCTCAAATGAGACTTGGTCTGGCAACCAGACGTTCATTTTTTTGTATTTGAAAAAATGCCCAGATCCGTTCATTGGGCACCACGGATGTCTATCAAATGCGTCTGTGCATAGCTCATCATCGTCTTGCTCTCCCCCCTGTTCTGTGATTGGTCCCCTATCTCAGACAAAAATTAGGGCGGTAGTTTCCAGACTGCCTTAGCAGCATGAATGAAATCACAGCGCAAGGCAGGACGGGAATACCCAGGCTAGCCTATTTCAGAAATTAATCCTCATTTGCATATTTAGTCATTACTTTTAAGAAAACCTGCAATACAAGCAATACTTGTCTTAATCTTTGTGATAAACTGGGAAAGTTTTGTGGTGATATATTAAAAAAAAAAAAAAAAAATGTACCCTATTTACCAGTATTTTCTTGCCTGAGAACAAGGCATTCATTTTTTAATGTAAATATGTATTAACATTGTATAAAATATGTATTAAGGACCTTTTGAACTATCTAAAAATGCAGAATAACAACTTTTAAAAAAAAAATATTTACTCAGACTTTCAACTCGACATATCAACAAATTAGCCTAGGGATAATAGTACACTACTGTTTCTGTCTTTGAAAAAACGGCATGTCTGATATAAGACTGAAAATCACCCCCTCCAAATCAGAAAATATGGGTAAATGATACATTTTCTGAACCCTTAGGGTCATGCCAGTATTTCAGTGTTTGGATTTTGTTTCTCTGATGCTCCCTGGTGCCACAGGATTAAAAGACAAAAGATGACCTAGGCGGAAATGGCAGGAAAATGTGTGTGATTAAAGGTTTGAAGAGCTCCAGGGTTGGCTGTACTTATCCAAAATGTTCACAAAAGGATTTAAATGAAAGCCCAGAGTCTCCCCTTTAAAATGATACCAAACATAACAAAATAAAATATTCCTATATGTCCAATATCATGATCAGATAAGTCAGTGTTCTGCTTGATTTATATGCATTATTTCTTCAACCTATAGTTTACATTATGTGTCATAACTCAAAACAGCTACTCTTGTCAGATGGCCATCATACATCACTGGAAAGCTGAGATTCCAAGCTTTCAGGAAAGGTATGGTAGCCTTTGCCACCTTTTCGGTAACGGTTTCCATAATTTGAGGCCCTGGCTCACGGTCTATTTGCAAATGTGTAGTGTATGAAGTGTCACAGCCGTAGAGTACATGAGAAAATGTATCCCTTTATCATTCCCACAAAATTAGTCTACAAATAGTTTAACTCGAAAGAAAATGCACTTGCATAATGCACTTGCGAATGATGTAAACTGTCGAAATGCATACGCATAATGAAATGTGAGATGCTATTCCCTCAATCACCCAGCAGGGGGCTTCCTACCTCTTTATCCAGAGAGGCCTCCAGGTGCAGAGGCTTGTCGGACATGAGGAACTGCCGCGTTGTCTCGGCCATGGGCTGTGGACCTGGCTTCTCCGGGGCATACTGGACCTTCCTGATAACGAGGCGCACAGAGTTCCTGCGGCACACACACACAAGTGCTGTCAAAACTCCAGGTGCTTTAAGATTACAGCACTATCAGCCGCGTTCAGATGGTGAGTTACAATTCTGTTATGTTCCAGCTTTAAACTACAAATATAGTTAGTACTTTGGTGCTGGCTTATGGCTTATGATGTATGCTGCTTGGCATTTTGTCTGTTATAGTGTGTGCTACTAGCGTTATTATAAGGATGTATGGCTGGACAGAACAGTATCTGTTATGGATCAAGAACCCCCCCGAAATGTCATATTCATAAACATGACGGTGTACTAGTCTAGCGCTAATGCAAATGGGACAACATGCAATCACTCATGAAGCATTTCATACCCACATTTAAAATTCATGGCATCCTGCCCACTCCTATCACATGCAATCAGGCCTGAGCGAGAGTGGCTAACATGCTAATTAAAATCAAATATTCTCAAGGCTGTAGCCTACACACTCAGAGAACCTACTGGGTAATTCTCCTGACACATACATTCAAGCTCAGCCCATCTGTGGGTAGTGAACTCTCTCTCTCTCTCTCCCTCTCTCTCTCTCTCTTTCTCTCTCAGTGTTAGAAAACTAACCCATGCACCTATAATATTTATGCTCTTAATAGTGTGACAGATGTCGAGGGAATTCATCATGTAACAATCCCTTTGCTAAATGTGGCGTAGCGTACTGCGATATTTTCCACATGGATGACAGAACGGTAGGATGACTGTACCTTTTGTGGATTTTTTCCTCAACGTTCTCCGCGCAGAAGGCTTTGACTTCAAAGTCCACCCCACAGGCCTTAGCAGGAGAGAACCGAATATCAGAGAGAAAGAGAGAGAGAGAGAGAGAGAGAGAGAGGGGCACTTCAGTAAAGAGCATCCAATGAGCCGTTGCAGTGTTTCACAGCTACTGAGACCCAGCATGCTAACCATGCCGAGCAAAGCACATGCTCCTCTCATGTGCCATCCCATTTGTGTGTGTGTGTGTGTGTGTGTGTGTGTGTGTCTGTGTGTGTGTGTGTGTGTGTGTGTGTGTGTGTGTGTGTGTGTGTGTGTGTGTGTGTGTGTGTGTGTGTGTGTGTGTGTGCGCGTGTGTGTGTGTGTATGTGTGTGTGTGTGTGTGTATGTGTTGGTGTATGTGTGTAATGTGTGTGTGTGTGTGTGTGTGTGTGTGTGTGTGTGCGTGTGTGTGTGTGCGTGTGTGTGTGTGTGTGTGTGTGTGTGTGTGTGTGTGTGTGTGTGTGTGTGTGTGTGTGTGTGTGTGTGTGTGTGTGTGTGTGTGTGTGTGTGAGTGTGTATATGTGTTGATGCACATGTGTGTGTATGTGTTGGTGTATGTGTGTGTAATGTGTGTGTGTGTGTGTGTGTGTGTGTGTGTGTGTGTGTGTGTGTGTGTGTGTGTGTCTGTGCAGGGCAGATCTGAGGGTACCTTCCCCGTGTCCTCCGGGCCGGGCTGCAGGGTGACTGAGCAGGGCAGGTTGGGAGGAATCTGTGGGTGGAGCACAGACATGAAATGAAATCAGCGCTGCGTTCAGATGAAAGACTACCTCACACGAGAGGTCCTTCATTCTGAAAAGGACGTCTGTTTTGTGGAATTCTGGAAATGGAAACCTTTTCATGTCTGTCTCTCACTTCCACCCAGAGAGGGATTTACGATCAGAGTATAGCGCACGTGTTCAATTCTGGAAAGGGTAGCCTACAGCTACGTAAGCTAAACTCTAGGCCACATCTCTTAACACACATTTCTCACTGATGTTGGGTATCTCATGATGGGATTATCGAAGAGTTCAGTTAAATGGAGCCATGGCGCTTTTGGCAAAGCAACTTGTAGGCCTATTGGGAGTCACCTTGGAATGAAAACCTCAGGATAAAGGAATCAAACAAATAAAATAATCAGTCTTCAATGACCTGAATGAAATACTGTTCCAACAGTTTAAGAGACAGGATTGAGGAGGACCTTGAAGGCAACAACGTTTAGGAATGCTACCCTAGTTTGTTTACCAGTTCCACTCACTACACTTATTTTTATCTCCAATTTATGAATAAGTAAACATACACCAAAAGGGGAGAGCAGAGTACCTCGAAGGTGAAAGGGTACGCATGCTCCCCGAGCTTCTTGATGAGGCGCTCCTGCAGGCGCGTGAGACTTTTCTTCTCCTCGGCCACCGGCGGGAACGCCTGGATGTTGGCCACGAAGAGGTCCTTACGGAACGTCAGGCCCAGAACGTCCAGATCCTCGCGGCCGTAGCGGAAGGCACACGTCAACGTGACGAACACTGGAGAGAGATATGGAGAGAGAATAAGAATAAGAGACGCCGGTGCTTTAAAGTCAGTATTCTTTTACATAATGGGAGATGATATGAATGAGTACATCCCAGCTTTAAATTAATATGGAAATCGGTTGGCACGGCGCAGCGCTCTGTCACGCCGCTGTGACACTGCAGGAAGCATGACAGGAATGGATTGAGGGGCCAACTGGCAGAGCTCTGAATAAGAGCTCAATCAGATGTCACATAAAGGGTTTTATTGTGTTATATAAAGGTTATTCATCAGATGTCATATAAAGGTTTTTCATATAAAGGTTATTCATCTGTTTTTTTCTCGTACCTTTCCTCTCCTTTAAATACTCTGGATCAATTAGAACAACACCATCTGGAAGAGAAGAAGGTAACAAACACAAAATCACATTTACAGTTTTTGCCAATTGATTACACACTAAAAACGAATGCTCATAGGCTCAATACTTAGACTTCTTGTAGCATACCTTACACACTGTGTAACCATAGCTTAACACATTTTATGCTTTTCACTAGGGTTGCAAAATCCTAAGAATTTTCATAGTTGGACATTTTCAATGGGACACACGCACACACACACACACACACACACACACACACACACACACACATGCTAGAAAAAAAATACTGCACAGTATGTTTTCTTTCAACAGCAATTCCTCCGGTAATTGTTTTTTTCTTTTCTGTGTTATTGTTTAGACTTTAGATTGCATTCTCTTGTATTGCATTGATAAGTGTGATTCCATTTTTCTTTATTTCTGTAAGACTGGTTTTTTTTGTTTTGTTTTTTTGTTTTTTAACTTTTGTTGCCAAAAATATCAGCTAATTACTGCAGAAATTCGGTGTGTTGCTGCTTAGCAAGGATTGTTGAGTTTTGATGGCAGTGTTTCATTTTGGCACAGATGTGAGTTGTTTATGTCCTTAAGTGCTACAGTATGTCTTATTTGGCTGTGTGTAAGGTGTTGACATAATGAGCATCAGGCAAAAACTGTAATGCTTTAAGTGTAGCATGTTTTTTTTAAAAAAAAAAAGAGAGAGAGAGAGAAAAGGGATTGAAATGATCAGACGGCGATGATGATCAGACACCTCCACACAGATTTGATAAAAAATGTGTTTAATGAAAACACCATGCTTGTACACATACCGACAGGCTCCACAAGGTCCACATGGTCAACAAAGTCCCTCTTCCCAAGGTAGACTGTGAGCTAAAAGAAGAAAAAAAAGACAACATAAATGTCAAATATTAATGAATAGCACTGATTAGCCCCTCACACACCCTCTCTACCCTTTTCCTAAATGTTCTGCGTACGGAAATAGCCGAAATAGACAAATGATGAGACGGAGCGTGTTAGCTATTCAGCCTTAACCCTCTTAATTTCAGCTCCGGCTGCTCAGTTGGCTGAGTGCGTAATGTGTCTGGCTGATTCGATGTTCTTCAATATTCATTCAGGGCTGGGAGGCTCACCCAAAGACCGGCCTTCTCATCTGTATCTCGTTAAAGACGGCATGAATATCTCGGGAGGACCTTGGTGTGACTCCAGAGAGGGCTGTAACCTCACAGAGGGGTGAGGCTGACACTTTCTCTCTCTCTCTCTCTCTCTCTCTCTCTCTCTCTCTCTCTCTCTCTCTCTCTTTCTCTTGCGAATCACAGAAACTCACCATAATGAACCCAAAAGCAGACACAGTCTGTCACGTAAACTAATTCTCATGGAGACAGAAACACGCTGGCACAAAAACTTGCCACAGAAACCCCAAAATACACGCACGCAGACACACATCTTAGTCGTGCACAATAATACAAACATGACACAATGGACCCATACAAAAACACATTTCTGTCTTTGGCTCATTCCTTGTCACGCACACACCCTTGCACAAATGCATGCACACACAAACACAGACACACACACATACACAAACACACACACACACACACACACACACACACACACACACACACAGACACAACACACACACACACACACACACACACACACACACACACACGTGTGCGCATGCACATACACACGTCAAACACACACACACATACACACACACACACACGGCTCTTTCATATTCTCCTCACGACCACTTCCTCTACAGCGACCCCAGTGCACCCTGTCTCAGCCCCCCACTGCCAGGCCTCTAAAGCAGCGGATCTGACCATCACAGAGCGCCCAGCGGATCTGACCACCACAGAGCGCCCAGCGGATCTGACCACCACAGAGGGCCCCGACACAACGCTGCGATGCTACACAACCTCCGGCCTGTCTCTGCGCTCGACTCCCTGTCCTGGATTCCCACAGTGAATCCCAGAGACAGTTCATCGCCGTGCCAACTTGCTGACCGCCGTCCAAACAATCATGGCTTCGATCTGTCAGCAGGTTGTCTCCGGGAGATGCAAGGACGTCTGTGTGAGAAGGCAGCCTCTTCCGCTCCCTGCTCATCATCATGTGAGTGGACATGCAGTCCTCTGCCTCCTCTTCTCCCCTACTCCTCCTCTCCTCTCCTCTCATCCATTTCCCCATCTCCCCTTCTCCTCTCTTCTCCTTTCCCCTCCTCTCCTCTCATCCATCCCATCTCCCCTTGTCCTGTCCTCTCTTCTCCTCTCCTCCCTTCTCCTCTCCTCTCCGCTCCCCTCCTCTGATCTGCTCTCCTCTTCAAGAGCTCTGACTTTGGGAAAGGCAACTGCTACTGGGCCGGTGTTGGATCTCAGGTATTGATCCAGATTGTTGTGGGCTTAATTAGAAAGGGTAGTTTTGATGGTCAAGTGGAATGTGCCTGACACAGGCTTGTTTCATTTCCATCACTTGACACTTCAAGTATTTGCTGTGCGTTCTGCATGGTTGATTAAGTTCACCTTGCTATCAGAGTAGGGTTGTTGACCTTTAGAGATCAACACAAAGGAGAATAATAGAATAGAATATTACCTTGCCATTGGGACTTGCTTTCTTGAACACCCTGAAAAACAAGGGAAGGAGAGAATAAATAAAAAGGAACCACAGGCCATATTACTTTAGACAAAAGCATCTGCCAAATACCATAAACATAAACATCAACATAAACACAAACATATGCATAAATGTAAACAAACTTTTCAGACAGTAAACTGGTCTAACACAACACAGGTCTCATTCATGTCAGACTACACCTTTACACCTACACCTTAATATTACAAGCATAAGCCCGTCTCCTGGCATGGATCCAAAGGACCTGTTCCAGGTCAAGGCCAAGTTTGTTTCACATTCAGCTACACATACATTTGCGTGCATTAATTTAGCTGATGTTCTCATCCAAAGCAATTTGCAAATAAGGAATAAAATTGTACTGTAGCTAAAGTGCACAAGGACACATTAGAGAGTTACGATAAATACTACGAGCCATATATCAGGTGAATACGTCAGCTATCTCAAACTACAGTGTCCTAAAGCAACATCCAAGGGCACAGTACATTAATCACTCTGCTTGTACCAGGAAAGCCAAAAATGAAACCAAACTAAATAATACAACAGTCCAGACATCATCATTTCTGCATTAGCCTGGCCACGGGGCCCCTTGTCAGGGCAGGGTAGTGGGCATGGTCTGCCCGCAGTCTCCCCAAGGAGCAGAGCGAAATTTACTGCTTCAGTGGCACCGTAACAATCCCAAATCTGAGAGCGGCTCGTTACAAATCAGGGCCATCAGTTACGGTGACAAGAGTCCGCACCAAACAGGGCCCGGGGCTGAAACGAAGCCATAAAGCACTCGCCGTGTCAGAGCCTGAGAACGGGAGTGCTTTAGGAGACATAAAAGCTTACTTTGGAAAGCAAAGTAAGCGCCCCGTGTAAGTTAGAGAGTGCATGTTTTTTATTTTTAATGATGGCTCGACCACTTGTGAAAGGAGATCTCTCTCTCTCTCTCTCTCTCTCTCTCTCGAAGGCTGAAACCATTACAAATTGAATGTCAATGTAATGAGGATGTATTGCTAAGGCAGAGAGAACAACAATGGTTGCCAAGCACATTTTCACAATACAATATTATAATAACAATATTAGATCAATTGTTTTCATCTCTCCTCTGAATATCAAGCCAGGGAAATTATAATTTTTGATTCTCTGTAAGGCTTCTTTCCAAGAAAAATCAGAGGGTAATAATGACATCCCTGCAGCGGCACAAGCGAAATAGATTTTATTAGTATGGTGGTGTGTAATAGCTTGTAATGACCAGGAAACCAAGCCCTCTCACAAACTTTAAAAATCCACACAGTAACTGCAAAACAAAGCCATTAGCTCTCTCTCTCTTGTAATCTTAATATCTCTCTTTCTCTCTCTTGTGATCTCAATAACTCTTGTTCTCTCTCTCTCTCTCATAATCTCAGAACACCCCCCCACCCCACCCCACCCACAAACACACCTCTATCACTTTCACTCACTCACACACACATGCACACACTAAACTGCTCCATCCTTCCACATGAAGAGCCTAAAGAGCCCGCGTCTGCTGGAGTGATAAGCACCAACACCCCTCTTCCTGCAGCAGCAGCATGAGAGCCTGGCCTCTCCCCCGAGTGGCCATTATTAAATAGAGAATCACAGGGAGGGGCCAGTGTGCCATTTTAATTGACCTCCTCTCGGTAACATAATAACAGCTTGCCTGGAATCAGCAGGCTTTTGGAGGGCGACAAGCGCACATAATCTAACAGAGCTTAGAGACGGACAACTCCCTCCAGGAAAAGGATGATGGAAAAATACCCATAGTGTTAGGAGAAAGAACCGCTCCATATGCATGGCGGCAAAACATGTTGTTGCTTGCCAGCATTTATAAATTAAATGTGTTGTGACTACAATTATGTATAAACATTTGTTGAATGCCTTTTATAACTTTGATTGATTTTTAATGAAACCTGTTGCAAGCTCCTAATGCTAATGAACTGCACACAATCAATACATCTAATGCAAACTAATGGAGAGGCACTGTGAGATGAAACTCACATAACTCTTGAAGTAGCTCATGCATTTTCAATTATCAATAATAACTTAACCCCCCCCCCACCACCACTCATCCTCTGAGAGAGACAGAATAGAGAGAAACAGTCTGAGAGATACTGAGAGGAAGACAAAGTGTCTAAGTGGTGTGTGTGTGTGTGTGTGTGTGTGTGTGTGTGTGTGTGTGTGTGTGTGTGTGTGTGTGCGTGCGTGTGTGTGTGCGCACGCGTGCGTGCGTGTGTGTGTGCGCGCGTGCGTGTGTGTGTGCGTGTTTGATTGTGTTAATATGTTGCCATAGTTGCCAAAAAGCATCAGACGATTTGCACACAGTGTGTAGAATGGAGAAAGAGTGATAAGAGAGAGTGATGGGCAGGAGCACCGAGGATGACAAGAGGGAAGACAAAGTGTCAACAGAGAGCTACTGAGCCAAACATGGACAGGAGATGGAGTACAGGTGGAGAGAGGAAGAGGAGGCAAGCAAGAATGGAGTGGTGAAAGAGTGAGAGCCAGAGAGAGGAGAGTAGGATGGAAGGGCAGGCTAGGGTAGAGTAAGAAAGACAGAAGAAGGAGAGTAAGAAAGAGTAGATTAGCCTACACTCATACTGAGAAAAGTTGGAGAACCAGACACAGGAGAGTGTAAGGATGGAGAAAGATGGAGTTGGAGAACCAGACACAGGAGAGTGTAAGGATGGAGAAAGATGGAGTTGGGAACCAGAGATGGTGGAGAAAGATGGCGTTGGGAACCAGACTCATGAGGGTGTAAGGATGGAGAAAGGTGGAGTTAGGAGGCAGACTCAGGAGGGTGTAAGAATGGAGAGTGGTTCTAGGCAGGGACCAGGGTGGGCTAAGGCCACCCAAGCATTAAAGTCAAAGGGTTTTTTTCAGCTGTGCACCTGGGCAGTGTGCAGTTTTCCATTTCTATTTAATCTATTCCTTCATCTGTACACTGACTCTGTTGATGTTGATTAAGTGGACATTTTTTCTGTGCCTACGAGACATACCATAACCTGTAAACTGTCAACAAATCAATATGCTGACGTGCCTGTTATATCTCTAGCCTAAATACTGTATCAGACATGCACTCAAACAGTCACAACTGAACTTCTCAAGCGGTACAAAGCGGTACAAGTCTCTGACATTGTGAATGCATGCCCAGATTGAGCAATGTTGCTAGGCAACCACATAACCGGTTCTGTGTGCTTCGACTGGATGATTAAAGTTCTTAAGAACTGGTGATTAATGTTATGAAGGAATTTGAGGTTGGTATGAGGGAGTGTATTGTGTGTGAGCAACCTACGGTACAAGTTACACTGTATCATCTTCCTGAATCTCAATATTATGATAACAACAAGTCTGGGCAAGTTTCATCGTGTTACTTTAGGCGATACATGGGGGAGGGCAACCAAATAACTGGTTTCATGACCCACAGCCTGCCAAAGGTTAACTTGACAAAACTCAATTCCCTGCCTGATAAACTCAAATATATTTACATCTTTCTAAATCTGCTTTTCCATGTCTCACATGCATAAAATATAGTATAAACACATTTTGCCATTTACTTGCCGGGTCACGATTCAAACAGCTTGTTTCATTTGTCTCCAGAACACATTTACCAATATAGCCTGTTCTGCATCCCTTGTAAACAAGGATGCAATATGAACGTTTGTGGTCTACCGAATAAGCATGAAGTCGAACCTTTAAATGAAAAACACTCAAAAGAATATAAACGCTGTTTACTTTTGACCATCAGAAATGGTCGCCTGTAACCCCGTGATAAAAAGGACATAGCTGAATACAGTATATCTGGCTGATAAATGGAGGTTAACATGCTCTATGTTCACTTGGAGATAACTGGAATATTTCATCAGTCCCCCATTTCAATCCTTTCAAACAAAATCAACCGTAGCGTTCTCAGGTGACGTAATAGACATAGCATTGCTGCTCATCTGCCCATCATCAAAGCCCGCCCAGACAATTTGATTGGTTCGAACAGCTCTTATTCGGGCATAGTTGATCAGACTAAAATGAAGTAGGGGAACCAGAGAGAAGAGTGTGAACATGTGGGGAGACCGCATAGAACAGTCAGATGAGATTTTGACTTTCCACTCCCCTCTTTACCGAAACGTTGTGTGGTTCAGGAACACCACGCACCCAAAAACCTCAACGTACACCATCTCTATAGGGATAAAAACACAGCAAACCTGACAGAAAAAAGAGGGTGATAAACACCCGCCCTTCTCCAGCGACTCTCAGGCCCCAGCTTAATGGCGTCAGGCACCGTTAAACTGCCTCCCTATCCATCAGACCCCCCCTCAGCCCTGCCATACATCAGACTGGGCTTTCTCAAGCTCCTCAGTGGCCCGGGGCGTCTCCTCCTCCTCCTTAAACACTCTGGTTAATGACAGCAGCAGCAGCAGCAGCATCAGGCCCGATCCCTACACTGATAAACTACAAAGTACTTCCTAACATGAGGTCATTTCCTTGGATTGCTGTATGTGCGTCTGTGTGAGACGTTTCAGGACGATACATACTGTACATCGTAAAGTCGTAGGATTTGTGAGTACTCAAGAGCTACTGTAGGTCTCTCAGACATAATAAAGATTTTTCCAGATTTTGCCTGCTGTGCTACTGAGTTTTCAGACAGGACCTGTTGTGTTGCTGTGTTGTTCATGGCACTGGACAACAAATATTGGAAAAAATATTTACTACCGGAAAAAAATAAAACCTTGTGATCATGATTGTCAGTCTCAATCTGAACTCAAAGATAAATTCAGATTTACAGATATATCACCTTGGAATTTGGAGAAACTCTGGAATAGATGTTATTGAATTATGCCAAGCCAATAGGTTACTGATATTACAATGTTTTGCAGAAGATTTGTTTTCATTATCAGGTTGTCAGTAAGGTACATGTTGCACAACAAATTTGAGGAGCTCAGGGTTGGTGACAAATATTAGACATAAAGTAGATCTACTGTAAAAGGCTGGGTTTGTGGGTGAATTCATACAGTATGCTTACTGAATGGTGCTGTCTTGGTGCTTCTCTTGCAGCTGTTGTGAAATTTACATATTTTTGAGGTGATTTGCATGATCAGCAACTTGAAATACAACCAATACGCTTACAAGTCATGCCCAAGCTTTCTCAGATAGACCAACACAGCATTATTTGTGAGCAATATAGTAGGCCTATGCTTAAAATCCAACATAAAATCTATTTAAATAGAATTCTCCACAATAGCATTCGATGCAAAAATCCCAATGCCATTTTCATGACCAGCAGCTTAAAATCCATAAGATACACCCAATATAATGGGGAATTACAAACATATGCTATAATTAAATGAACATGGCATGCACTGTAATACACTGCAAAAACTGCTTGTCTAATATAATCTAACCAACTGTTTTAATCTTATATCAAGATAAAAACAAAATAGTTGGTATTGTTTTCAGCACAAATTTGTCTTGATAAGACTCCTTAAGATAAGTCAAAGTCTTCTTAAATCAAGTCTCAAAATTAAGTCTCAAAATTATCTTTTGAGAGAGCGCAAGGTAGCCTAAGTATTTTCATACTTAAAACAACACTTGGCTAGATTTCATTTTTTGCAGTGTACTAAAATGTAAAAGTGATTCTTGTGATAAGCTGCCCAAAAAACTGAAAAAGAAAATGCAATCAAAAGTTTTCAGAAAGCAAACCCTTTGTTGTAGCCTACAGTGTTATCATACTCTAGTATGGCTATCACCATACAGTACTAAGCTCAATCTTTTGATTGACCCAGCAAACGTGAACAGGAAGCAGGAGAGATAGATGCGTAGGTTTGCAGCCTGAGCTGCAGGGCGAAATCCAAATTGTACCCAGCCTAATCATACTCTTCATTGCAGTGGTGTGTTGACGTAAAGGCCACACTTGTAACTGTCACAGTCAAATGCCTTTTTGGCAATGGTCACTTTATTGGACATAAACTTTGAGTCAACACATCCAGCAGCCTTAACTGACGTGGCGCCAGACCTCCTTCGCCTCATTCATAATAAAACTCACAGCACCAAGACTCGTAAAAGAGGGAGGGGGTCGGATCATGACATCACTATAGAGTGTTAGCGGCATGCTGTGCATGCAAAGAATTGTCTCGGTTTACTAGCGTGACACGCTCACTTGGCCTCTAGCATACAGACCCGTTAGCATCTGCACACCACATCCCTCCATTCTAACATCTCCCATCAAAGTAACCATGAAGACCCTGACAGTGCAGGCAGAAATTAACTCAAAGGAAAAGGACTATCTGCATGCCACCGGGAGCGCCCTTCCTATCTAAATTATGGTTGACATGGCAACACCAGATGTCTTTTGTCTTAACACCCAGTTATATTTTTTCCCCTCCGCCTCCTAATTAGGAATAATCTCCAGGCCGTGTTAACTACCACATTACACACTTTACTGTCGGCCGTGTCAGGTTTAATATCTTAGCTGGTTTTATTTGCCCTGTTGCTATGCTCGTGCCTGGGCACGGCGCTGCTGAGCTGGGACTCCGTGGGCCTGTCTGTCTGGATGTTAAAACACTATTGTGTTGCTAGCCTAGCTGCCTTCCAAGAATTATGATGTGACGACCGGGGCTGGCCAAGCGTGCTGTAAATGCAGTTGCCGAACAAAACAGAGCTAGCGTGTTTCCAAAATAAAGGCAGCCGTGATGACAGGGTCTTCTGTTCCTTTTTCAGCCCTAACAACAACACATCTGGCACGTGCCTGTCTGTGTTTTTTTATTTTAAAACAAAAAGTAATGTGCACAACAAAACAAATTATAAAAAAGAATTTTCCCTTCTTAATATGTGTGTGCGTGTGTGTGTCTGTGTGTGTGTCTGTGTGTGTGTGTGTGTGTGTGTGTGTGGTGCATCTGTAAAAGTTTTATGCTGCTTTAGGGAACAGCTGTGCCAGGGTGTCGTTTGAACAGTTTAATTTCTCTTTCATTGTTGTTATTGTTGTTGTTGTTGTTGTTGTTAGTCCAGTTGTGCTCTTCCATCTGCTTTTGCGGGGTGTAAATCCACAGGCTGATGTCGGCCGGGGTGAGTCACTCACATCTCTCTCATGTCTGTGTGTTTCCAAGAGGGGGACATCTGCTCAGCCCAGGGCCCACCGCCAACACCTGTGACATGGCATGCATTCAACTGTCCCTGTCTGGAAGCCTTCTCTCTCCCATGCCAGGCTTACTGGTTCAATTATGCCCCCCCCCCCCCACACACACACACACACACCCGTCCCATCTTCCACACTACCCCCCACACCACCATAATGGCCGTCAATTGGGCACGGCTTGCCCCGACAGATGGACGGTTTAGAAATGGACGGTGGTCTCCTTTCGTGAACCCCAAGACCACGGCGTCATTTTGGCACTCAGAGGAGACAAACCACCATATCATTTCAAATTCAACCAGCTGCCCACAGCTGAGGAAACGCACTGTGAAATGAGATGAGGTTTTTCGAAATGTCTTGGTTTCATGGATATCAGTATTGATTTTTTTGGGAGGGGGGGCTGGTATTTATTCCATGCAGAGGGCTTGATTAGGAAACAAAGGCATTAGGCACTTTTGAGCAAATCAATATGATTACTGTGCAGTGATCAGATATGTTACACAATTAACTTAAAACCCTCTGCCACAGAGGTGGTGTTTTTTCCTTCGAGTGAGCTTGACATTTCATCTGTATGGCTTCGGCGCTGAAGCCGCTACGAGGATTTGTCTGCGAGGCTGCGTTATCTCTGATTCTAATCAGAAGGTTTCTTCTTCCACAACAAATGTATTGCTGGGTGTATTTCCCGGCTCCTGGCTGTCAAAAGGCTTTACCGCGATTCGCAGAAAAAAAAGAAAAAAAAAACATTTGCACGGCATTTGCACTGTGACTAAAGCCCCGATGCGCAGCATCTGTTGAGCAATTCCTCTTCTTTGACTGAACGCTGCCGTCTCAACTCATTCAGCTGCTGGGTTTGTGTTGTGTGTGAATGAATTATACATCATTCCATTAGTCGAATCCACAAGCCTCTCCCAGCGCTATGCTCTCGCGGCTCTCGAACTTTCAATCTGGAAATGGTTAGGGGTGGAAGGAAATCGAGTTGTTGTTTGATGGATGCTTGTCAGTCAGGGGTGTCTCGCAGCTCTTTCCCAAGGAGGAGGAAGAGAGGGATGAGGAGGAGAAGCTGAACAGATGTCATGATGTGGGATGATTACAAATAATGAAGGCTTCAAGGTTGTTGCTGGTTTCTAAATAAATCACACTAAACTGAGTGTGTTGCGAATGCACAGGGCACCATAGTGTCATATCAAGTAGAAAATGTACTGTAGATTCTGGTAAGCGATGTTTATCTTTTTGAATCATCTAATTAAGTTCTAGCACAGTGGTTCTCAAACTGGTGGTACACAGACTCTCTGTTGAGGTACTCTGGGAGTCTCCAAGATATTTTATTTTATGACAAAATAATCACTTCAAATGAAATATATATATATATATATATATATATATATGTATACACACTTTAAACTACTTTGTATCTTTCTTGTTTTTAAAAAAACAAAACAAAGCAAAACAGTACAATGTAAAATATATTGAAATTGGCTTAAGCTACTGTATTTCAATGCTGGTCATACTGGTTCTAGCATATCCACTAGGTGGTCTTTCCTATTGTAAGAAAACCATGCACAACACCTGCCATTAAACCACTGAAACCATGCCACTAATTCCCAACCTCCAAACACACCTCTCACACATCTGTGAACAACACTGAAACCTTATCAATAAAAAGCAAACCAAACAAGGCATGAATAAGACACCTCATAGCAGAGCCTCAACACACAGCGGTTGTCTCAAAATGCTCTGTGATTTCTCTGTGAAAAAAAAAACAGCAGCAGGAGCGAAAGCTGCCAACACACAATGCATGCATGGCTAAAATCCTTGAGAAAAAATGTGTGAGGGAGCGGGGGGGTCACGGGGGCATTGGAGCAGCAGGGGAGGACTTAGAGTCATGTTGCCCACGCCAGAGGCCTGGCCTGTACTGATAGCCCTCTAAAAAAACAAATCCCATACAAGGACAGTCCAAAGCATGATGATGGTCCAAACAGACTGGCGCTGTGAAAGTATCATTGCTTTACCCAGGGTTGCGGTGCATTACATTCACCATACAAGACCTATTGATCAATTTGATCCAGAACAATCTTAACCTGATTTAGGTCACTAACAAGAACCGTTGTTTGTGTTTCAAATAAGCACACCCCCCCACCCCCAGGCCTCTGTAGTTTGCATTATGAGGAAAGGAATACAAAAAAAGGTTTGGCGTCATTGTTCTATTAATTTCATTCTCTCTCATTCTCTCTCTCTCTCTCTCTCTCTCTCTGACCCACATTCCGCCTCATTTAAAGAAACCACTGCAGAGTTTTGGTTTCGCTCGGAGAAGGTGCGGGGGCTGAGCATCTTCAAAGGGCCAGACAGAAGCGCATGTGTAGCATTTGATCCTTTCCTCCTGTGGGGGTGGAGAGGAGAGCAGAGGATAAAGAGAGAGGAGGGGAGGAGAGGAGGAAAGGAGAGGAGAAGAAAGGAGCAGGGAGGGGTGGGTTGGCTTCACATTTCTGAAATAATTTATCAGAGGGCTAAGTGGATTCATGCTAAATCCCGAGACTCATTTAAAGAGACATGAATGTTTAATGAGGGGCTATAACATTTTGGACCAAAATCACTGACTGTAACTCAGTGATGGGCCTACGCTTGATCGGATGAGTCAGAAAATAGAATGACTGATACCACTTATTATGCTCTGTTCCCTAATATTGGGTTCTGTTCAGTTGTTTGGTTATTTCTTGTTGCCACAGACTCATTTAATTGCATTTGACTGTTTATTGTTCAGCCTCATGTGAGGTTCAAGGACAAATAGATAGATAGATACTTTATTGATCCCCAAGGGGAAATTCAAGATATTACTGTATATTAAAGCCCTGCAAAAGAAATCCCCCCTCAAATTTGAACTGAAATAATATTTACTTGTCAGATAATGTTTCAGAGATTTGGTATTGTTCTGAGGTGCGTTCAAATTCCTTGAACAGAGGCGAATGTTCACAACGATCATGCTTATATGAACAGATAAATGTGAACGATTTTGTGCAAACATTCCATCTCAATGGCAACTCTGAACTCAAAACTACCTCCTCAAACTGTTTGCGAGTGTATGCGGAAAACTGAGGGCAAACAGAAAATTTGGCTGTTTGCAAATTTGAATGCACCCCTGGGTATGTTGTGGTATGTATCACAGAGTCTGGTTGAGATCTGACATGGATGTGTGCATTCACAAATGTTAAAGGAACACTTTACCGTTTTTCATATTAAACTACGTTATTCCCTTAACTAAGACGAGTTGATACATACCTCTCACGTTTCAATGCGTGCACTCACTGGCTCTGGCGCGTTAGAAGGGACCAAACACCGCCATATTTTCCCTATTAAAATACAGTTACACGAGTAGTCACACGACCAAGTAGGTAAGAAAAAGGGATAACTATATTGTGTGGCGGAATAACACTTGGGAGCACTTAGACTCGGCGCAGTAATATCCTCACTCCAAAGTGAAACTGAAAGTACTAGAGTGATGATATTACTTCGCCGAGTTGAAGTGCTCCCAAGTTCGCTATTTGTTTATCCAGCAAATAACGATGTCCACAGACAAGGTATGTTGCATGATTTAATGAAAGTATGATGTATTGCGACATGGAAGCAAGTCAGATTTGTAGTTTCTGAATTGATGTCTCATTCCATCGTACTACAGAACTGTTACCTAATCTGGTAAACTTACATACTGTAGTGCGGTTATAGCCGATAGAGGGCCGCGAAGCGAATGCAGAGGTGCTGTTCACCCTGTTACGAGTTGATGAGCCGCTGAAATGATTTTGGGTACATTATTTTAAGGTACAAAAAAACTCTTTAGTGTTGCTTTAAGCTATTCTGACTGCACCTCAGGTCCACCTTTGGCCCAGATGTGGGCCACGTCCTCTGCAGGCTCTTGTGCGGTGTGTTTTGGCTCGGGAGGATGATTAATGGCCCTCCTCACCCCTCACTTCATCACACGGCCGAGGCAAAGTGTGAGGGCTCTCCGCCCGCTGATTTATCTCAGCATTAGAATAGCTTCATAACCACGCGCTGATAACCCACATTGACATTTATTATGTCTCCGTGGCAACTTCGCCTGCTCCACTACGCCACTACGCCGCTACCCAGTCGACCACCGCCACTCCAGTGGAAGACAGAACCGATTCATCAGCTGTGGAGGTGTTGAATCCGAGAGACGTTTCAAAGTCATCTTGGATTTCTGCTTCATAAAACACACTGATGTGGACAACCATAACTTAAATTATAGAACGCCAACTGTCTTTTGCCGTATTGTAAACAACAACGACAACAAAAACAGACAAGGCGAGATCTTTCCTGCTATCTTGCGTGAGATCACAGTTGACTCACAAGTTCCAGGAAGCTTTCTCAACCTGAATGTGTTTTGTTCCCCCCCCCGCCCTCACTCTCTTTTCCCTGTCATAATAGGCAGGCAAACATGCAGTCAGGCCTTTCAGAGTGTGCATATGAATTTTTAAATAAGTGGCACCACAGCGTAATGCACAGAGAAGCCCTCCCTGCACAATTTCCTATGCTGAGTCGACGCATCTTCCGTGCTGAATCGCTCTCTGTGTTATCGTCAGGGGGGTTGGGGTGCTGGGGGGAGAAGGGGGGTGGGGGGGGGGGGTGAAAGTGTGGGGAGCAGTGTGAGTGTGTGTGTGTGTGTGTTCGAAACACTGTTTTGTCATTTTCACTTAGCATCTGAGTGTTGCTCTTTAGCAGAATGGAAACAAAGACAGTTCAGAAATGCTGCATGAAATTTGAGAGGACCTTGAGACAGTTAGGTCCTGAGAAGACAGATTATTCCTGGCATAATTTTATGCCTCACTTGATAGATTAAGGAGATGATACCACTTTGAGCCAAGCTAACAAAACGCATGTAACATTGTCGTCTTCCCTGGAGCAGTACAAGAAGACAGTCGAGCAGTAGGTGTAATCGAGAGATAAGGCAAACCCTATTGAGTAATTACAAACTGTCAATAGATTTGATCTGAGACTAACAAGGCACCTTTAGAAAAATACAAAGGTTCATTAACTGACTTGTCTGGATTGACCCCCCTGTGAGACTTTGCACCGATCGGGGGGAATTGATTTCATTTCGGGTGAGTGTCTCACCCTCCTCGTCTCCACTCCCTCCCACCACCACCACCCCCGTCATCCCCACCACCACCGCCCACCGCACCAGCTCCACCACCACCACCACCCCCGTCATCCCCACCACCACCGCCCACCGCACCCGCTACACCACCACCGCCGCCTTGGCTGCCGCCTCTGGTCGTTTCTGCAGACCCCAGCATTGGATTTAGATCTGATGTTACCATGATCACCATCCTCATCATCTCTGGTGTCATGTCTCATAGTGGGTATCAGTGTAGCAGAGAACCCCCCCCCACACCCCACCCCACACACACACACACACACACACACATACTCGGATACTGTACCACCACCACCACCACTGCCATCCCTGTGAGAAGTAGTGGTCATATAAACCAGGCCACACAACTATGGAGAGAGAGAGCGAGCTTGTGTAATTATGTTTGTGTGTGTGTGTCTATCTGTGTGTGTGTGTGTGTGTGTGTGTGTGTGTAAGAGAGAGAGAGAGAATAAGAGAGAGTCCATCCCCTCTGAACTCAAACAAGAGCTATAGGGAGGGCAGAGTGGAGAGGAGGTGAGAGAGGGGAGGAAGTGGAGGAGGAGTACCGGGAGCCCAAAGGATGACTGGGTCTGTCTGTTTAATAAGCAGGGCACGACCGGGCACATCTCTGCGCATGCCATCAGTGCCCTGTGAGTGTGTGTGTGTGTGTGTGTGTGTGTGTGTGTGTGTGTGAGAGAGAGAGAGAAGCAGAGAGAGAATGTGTGTGTGTGTGTGTGTGTGTGTTTGAGTGTGTGTGTGTGTGTGTGTGTGAGAGAGAGAGAGAGAGGATGTGTGTGAGAGAGGGAATGTGTGTGTGTGTGTGTGTGTGTGAGAGAGAGAGAGGGGGAATTTGTGTGTGTGTGTAGGCCTTTACGCTCCTATCCACTGAATTTCAATGGGTGGCCATGACAGGGAACAGAGGAGCACCACACGGAGAAAAGAACAGAGGATGAAAGAGAGGAAGAGCGAAGGATTGAGAGAGGACAGGAAAGGAGAGAAAAGAGAGGAAGAGGCTGGGGGGGATGGGAGGGTGCTAGAGAGGAGAGGAGATGTCTGAATTAAAGAGGATGGAGGGAAAGAGAACAGACAGAGGAAGAGTGGGAGAGGCGCAAAGGATTCCAGAAGATACATGGAGAGGAGGATTAACCAATCAGAGGAGAGGAGAGTTGGAGACACTATGGAGGACCACAGACTAGATAACACGGAAGAATGGAGAAGAGAGGAGAGAAGGAGTAAAGGAGAGAGAGAGAGGAGAGGGAACAAATAAGGGAAGAGAGAGAAGAAATAAGGAAATAAGAGAGGCAACAAATAAGGAAAGAGAGAAGAGAAGGAAGAAGTGAAAGAGAGAGAGAAGAGAACAAATAAGGAAAGAGAGTGAAGGGGAGAGGAAGAGTGAGAGAGAAGACACTAGTGGGAATAAATGACAACAGAGAGAGAGGAGAGAGGGAAGGATGCTAGGAGGGGAACGAGAGAAGAAACCAAAGAGAAAAGAGGAGAGGGAACTAATTAGGAAAGAAAGAGAAGGGGAGAGGAAGGGTTAGAGAGAGGGGATAGAGAATAAACGAGTGAAACAGAGACAAGGGCCGAGGGAAGGCTGAGAGAGAAGGAGGGATGAGAGAGAGGAGAGGGAATAAACGAGAACACAGAGACAAGGGGCTAGTAGGGAAGACTGAGAGAGAAGGAGGGATGAGAGAGAGGAGAGGGAATAAACGAGAACACAGAGACAAGGGGCTAGTAGGGAAGGCTGAGAGAGAAGGAGGGATGAGAGAGAGAGAGGTGTGGAAGAGAGGAGCGCTCAGGAGGCGAGCAGAGTGGAAAACAGTCGAGCACAGACGCGGTGATCCGTGACGGCAGCAAGCCTGCCCTGCATGCATTACATCTGCTTATGTAAGACAGCCAGCCAGGGGCTCCTCCTCCTCCTCCACCACCACCACCAACACCACCAACACCACCCCACGCAGGCTCCACAAGAGCTGCTACAGACAAACACACACAGAGAGATGGATGGAGGGTGGAGGGAGAGGGAGAGAGAGGAAGAGAAAGGACAAACAGAAAGACAAATGGAGATGTGTGAGCCACGAACAACAGGATGAAACAGAGCCTGTGCCAGTGAAAGTCAGAGAGAGAGAGAGAGAGAGAGAGAGAGAGAGAGGGGAGGAGAGAGAGAGAGGTACTGTAATCAGAGTGGCAGAGAGAAAGAGGAGAGAGAGCAGGGGAGAGAGAGAGAGAGACTGCTAGAGCTAATGCTGATGTCCATCAGGGCCTGTGGTCAGTTCTGTCCATTAGCAGCGAAAGATGATGCTAAACTGCTCCACATTTTCAAAGGGGTGTGAGAAGGCCCGCCCTCCCTCACTCAGTCTCTCTCTCTCTCTCCCTGTCCTCTCTATCTCTCTCTCCCTCCTCTGCCTCTCCCTGTCCTCTCTACTGTATCTCTCTCTCTCCCTCCTCTGCCTCTCCCTTCCTCCCCTCTTCCTGAGTGCCAGGCTTGGTGGAGGCGCTGGGGAGCGCAGGGTGGTTTATTGGCACCGCCTGGAGACGCTCTCACTGCGAGGAGGAGGGATTTTCCCCTCGGAGAGGATATGTGTGTCAGAGGACCTCTAAGCTGCCAGCGAGCTCGCTTTGAGCCCTTCAAACTTGCTGGCTTGTTGATTTGGCCTTATGGGGAGCTTTCTCTATACGTACACACACACATACAGACAGACACACACACACACACACACACACACACACAGATACATACAGTACATCGCCCAAATGTTTGGCAAGCGTTCTGATACACACACACACACACACACACACACACACAGAATTTAATATCTGGTCCACAAAGAAGGGCATAATAAGGCATGACAATCCTCCTGGGAGAAATCCCCCCTTTGAATGAAAGCTGATTTGCAATGGTGTCTGTTATATTGCTTCTGTGACCTATCTGGGGCGACTGGACTGTATGTTCACTGCTCAGACAGAAAAGTGATTGACACATGATGACAGAAGTCCTGATAAGAGTGATAACAACGCAGTGGGATCTAATTTACAGGTGCTGACATGAGCTGCATATCAGTGAAGGCCCCTCATTCACCTGCACGCATTTCAATTTAGTCCAGAGGCTAATATCTAGAAAGTTCCGACTGCTCTCTGGTTGGTAACACTTGCTATGGATAGGGTAGACATAAAGGTAACCTATCCATATACTATGAAATGTTTTTCACAATGCCTATAAAAACACTAAATAACATATTTCTAAAAAAAAACATTTATTGATGCTAACTGACTTGGAATATTCTCTAATGTTACAAAACATTCTGTCCTGTCCGCTCCGACCCCGTGTAAGAACTGACGGACTGATTCATGCTGTTGTCGGTAGCTGACACACTCAGTCTTAGCGGGCGTCTCCATTGGCCATATGAAGGGTCTGTGACAGGCGAATCTTCCACATGACAACCGTCATAAGTCTCTGAGCCGCCCTCCTAGTCCGAGGGTCTGTCACTGGCTGTCACCCTCACTGTTAGACCCGAGCCACAAATGTTGGATGTTGGATGTGGATTCATGCACACACACACACACACACACACACACACACACACACACCGATGTCCGACAGCCACTCTCTCTACACACACACACACACACACACACACATCGAGGGCCTACAGTCATGCTCTACCACCTCATCAGTCCATCCGCACAGATTTCAGCACACACACACACACACACACACACACACACACACACACACACACACACACACACAGAAAGTGTATCATTCAAAACACTCTCTCTCACACACACACAGAAAGTGTATACAAACACTCTCTCTCTCTCACACAAACACACACACACACACACAGACACACACATGGAGTGGTGTGTTACGGGGGTAGGTCAGGTAACAGGGAGCACTGGGGCTCTGGAGGATAGATGGGGTCTGAAGATGGATGAGTGTTTGTGGATGGATGGATGGGCAGTGACACTCAGTAACACTCTCTATGAATCCCAATGGCTGTTGTCCTCAGTCCATCCTGAGTCATCCCCCCTCCCCGTCACACACACACACACACATACTGCGCCAGTGCTTTGAGAGTTCATGACACCCATACACTATGATTTTATTCTGTATAGAAGAGACAACACACAGCTTTGCCTTCACTTTCTGTTGAGACCACAACAACAAGACTGTACATATTTCCTCATGTACATGTACTGCTTAGGAAGAAGCTTTTATATTAAGAATTATATCATCATTATATTATTTTTGAATATAAACAGTATGTTCTGTGTACTAAATCAGACAGAGACAACGGTATTTGGCTTGTTTAGTTTGAGCTTCTACTTGCTGAGACTATAACAGCCCCTGATATTAAACCACCTGTCATTCTGAATGACCTGGCTCATTCATTTAATACGTTTCACATGGTCTTCTAGGTTCAGGACACACACATAATGTACACACACACACACACACACACACACACACACACACAGCTGTGAGGTGGGTGGGTGGGAGCTGAGACCTGACAGGTCACTTAGCATGATGCTGACCCAAGCCTGACAGCTCTAATGGCCCCCCTGAGACAGGGGTCAGAGGTCGCCAGAACCCATGCAGTGATTTGTCCCTGCATATAGCCGAGTCGCAGCAGCGACATGGTCGTTTGTATTGTTCTCTCGTGTTTATTTGTCTGTTTATCTATCTATCTATTTATATATTTATGAGGCCGCATACGAATTAGGATTCTCTGATTAT